>NW_024736092.1:0-11388 GCF_018991925.1 Homarus americanus
TTATAGAAAACCAACTAATGTGTGTTCATACAATCATTATTATTCTGCCCACCATAATAAAGTCAAACAGTCAGTATTTTCAACAATGTTTTTACGTGCCTTGAGAATTTGCAGTCCAGAATTCATCGATGAGGAATACAAATATATATATAATATTGGCTCAAACCTTAAATACCCTAGATCTTTCATAGACAAATGCTTAAACATTACTAAGAAAACTTTTTATAGAACTGACCCTAAGCCCACCCATGACCATAAGAATATCTTAATATTACCATTTCACAAAAATTTCTCACACATTCCTGCACAGCTAAAAACCTGGAACGTCAATGTGGCATTTAAAAACTCATCCACTGTTAAACAAATGTTAATCAAGAACTCCCCCAACAACACAATTGGTTGCATTTATAAAGTTCCTTGCAAGGAATGTAATATGTTTTACTTAGGCCAGACAGGTAAAGATATTGCAACTAGAATTAAACAACACAAATACAGTGTTAGGACAGGCCAGGAATCCAATGCTCTGTTTGTTCATTTGAGGGATAACAAGCATTGCATTGACTGGGATAATGCCTCCTCAATATTACCATGTAATTCAATTGATAGTAGGAACATCATAAAATCTAGTCTTATTAAACATACCGAAGCATTCAACATGAATTTGAGTAACGGCATGTACAAACTGGACAATTTTGTAATTAAGAAGATTTGTGATCAGGTGAGAAGGCCGGGTCACTTGACCATCTGACCTGACCACCAACCGTTGTGTGCTATTTAAAGATTAGTAGGGTCATTACCTAATACCTGACCATTGTGGACCTGGTCTCACCCTCCTCTGTATATATACACCTTGATTTGTATTACTCTCTCTAGTCTGTACTCACCCCTGAAGATGTGAATTACACGAAAGCGCTTGGGAACTTCGTGTTTTCTTCTTTCCTTGTGGTTATCAGCATATACCTAGATCACGCGCACCTACAGTGATTTGCTTGCATATATATATATATATATATATATATATATATATATATATATATATATATATATATATATATATATATATATATATATATATATATATATATATATATATATATTTCATGTAAATCCACAATGAAAGCGTGGATAAGATAAATCTTGATAAAATCACACGGGAAAATGGAAACAACGGAGTACCTTAGCTTTCGTCTTTATTCAAGACATATATATATATAGTGTATATATATATATATATATATATATATATATATATATATATATATATATATATGTATATATATATATATATATATATATATATATATGTATGTATATATATATATATATATATATATATATATATGTATGTATATGTATATGTATATATATATATATATATATATATATATATATATATATATATATATATATATATATATATATATATATATATATATATATATATATATATATATATATATATATATAACAGGGATTAGCCCACCCAGGCATAGATCACTGACCCACATCGGGGCCTAGGGGGGCGAAAATGTAATAGTAATACTAATTATTATAATAATAATTATAATAATAATAATTATTCATAGTAAATAAAAATTTTAATTAAAAAATACCCCAAAATAAAATAATAATGATAACAATAATAATAATAAATAATAATAAAATTTTTAATAATATTAATACAGTAGTACCCCAATTTACGCGGTCAACTGAACCCACAGGGTACCGCGGAAAGTAAAAACCGCTTAAAGTGAACAACAGAACATATGGGATTAATTCCAATAGAGACTGGCCCGACCCCTAAACTCCAGTTTTTCCGACACAATACCTATGTTGTAGTAAAAATAACATCTAAATTTTATGATGGTATGCTCACACAATTAATATTTAAGAGAAATACAGTCGCCAGGTTAATGTCCATTCAAATAATGGACTCAAATCCCCTCCCCCCCTCTTCCCAGCTCACTAGCTCCTACCTCTGTGAGAAATGTTTGGGTGAAAACACTAGATTTTAACGTTTGGTAATAAATAATACCTCAGACTAAAGTTAGGATAATATAATTGACATTTCTGGATTCCTTGCAGGTCAGGGAATATTTTGAATGTAAACTTCATATATTTTGCACAAAAGATAAAATATTTGCTTTGTGTAAACCAAATTATTACATTAGACCTAAAATTTGTATGTCTAATGCAAAATCCATGAAGTTTATATTCAAAATGATCATCATATTGTAAGAATTCCAGCAATGTAAATTATATTCTGGCCGAGTAATTTGTATGAATTTTATGAGCTAAAACAAATTCAGGTAATAAAAAAATAAAATATTCTTCACGACACTATCTGTCAATCAAAGTACCCCACCTTGCCTCCCCCCCCCCTCCTCACACTCACGCCAGCTGGGTCGGTCGGTCCCAACCCTCCCCCCCACCCAGAGTTGCCAACTTAGCGACTTTGTAGCTAGATCTAGAGCTTTTTGTTTTTTTCTAGCGACATTTTAGAGCGCTAGAGATATCCACAGAAATCTAGCGACTTTCTGGATACTTTTGGACTGTCCATGAAAACTCAGTTTTCCTAATTTCGAGCCATAATATATAGCAACAGGGTTACAGGGACAATAAATAATAAGAAAAGTTTAATACATTTGAACGGGTCGTGGTACAGAAGGAGGGACACGTCTATTTCCTGATCACTTGATGTCAGCCTGTCCATGGCTAATGTTGCCGTGTCGTCATTTATTTGTCTATTACCTTCGCCTTTGTAGCACTTGGGTAACTTACCTTTTTGTCAGATATGCAATATGAATTTCATTAATACGGTAAATTTTAAAGAATATTGGCAAAACATCTTATAGAATTAATTCTATCAAGCCTGCGTGGTTCCAAACTTCTCATACGCGTCCACCATGGGTGACTCCATACAGTTGCCCCGCAAGTCGACACTGTTCACCCGCTTTGCCAAAAACCATCAAGGAAAGTTTCCACTTGTTTGCATGCTGTTTATTAATTTGAACCCTTCATAGTCCCAATAGAAAATGGGTAAGCCACAGTATTCGCAGTGATTTAGGAAGGAATGGCTCAGAGATGACAGATACAAAAATTGGCTTCTGGAGGTGCCAGGAGATAATAAAAAAGGATTTTGTAAATTTTGCAAGTGTACTTTGTCTGCTAAGTTGTGCGACATTGAAAAACACAAAAACACTAAAAAACACAAGAAAGCAGAAGAGCCATTTAGTGCAGAAAGACAGACAATTTTACCATTCAAGAAACATGGTGAAGCAAAAAAAGTGGAGGGAACTCTGGCCATGTTTGTAGCTGAACATTGTTCTATTCGTGTGGTAGAACACGTAAGTGAAGTGTGTAAAGTACGTTTTAGTGACAGCAAGGCAGGCAGTGAACTCAAGTTAAAAAGATCAAAGTGTTCTGGGATAATATGCAATATTCTTGTGCCACATTTCACAGAAAATCTGAAAAATGATATTGCCGATAGAAAATTCAGTTTAATCATCGATGAAAGTAACGATGTTTCCGCCTCAAAGATGCTAGGAATTGTGATTAGATACTACTCGGATTCGATGAAGCGTATTGTGGTAACCTTTTTAGATTTAGTGGAACTGGGTGGGTGTAATGCAGAAGCAATTTGTGAGGCACTGAAAAAGTCGATCAAAGACAATGGACCAGACCTGCTGAATTGACTTGCACTTGGGACAGACAACGCGTCAGTAATGGCCGGGATTATCAGTGGAGTGTTCGCAAGGTTAAAAGCTGAAGTCCCACATCTACAGCTAATTAAATGTGTATGCCACTCCCTACAGCTTGCTGTGTCACATGCTACGTGCGAGAAAATGCCACGGCACTTAAGAGTTCATGATTAAGGAAATATATAACTGGTTTTGTCATTCTTCTGTCTGTCAGGCTAAGTACAAAGAACTCTATGAAACTATCAATGATGGTGTACCACCTTTGAAATTGATACAGCTGTGTCAGACTCGCTGGTTATCTATTGAGCGCGCTGTGGGGAGAATTCTACAACAATGGCTCGAGGTGAAGACCCACTTCCAAGTAGCAAAACTACAAGAAAGATGTTACACAGCAGAACTTTTGCACTCAATGTGAGATGATGAGGAAAATCATGCATTTCTCTTATTTCTTAGGCCAGTGCTTGCAGAGGTACAAGCTGTAAATCTGGCCTTTGAAGCAGAAATGCAGGACCCAACAAAACTGATGAAGGATTTGGTTTTACTTATTGATTCATTGGGCTCTAAGATACTGACTCCCGGGAAAAAACTCTCAAACTGCACTGTTATTGAAGAACACTTGGATCCTAGGCCATACTTGGGCTTTCAGTTCAAAAAAAAAATGGATGAATGCAAGCTTTCCCCACAGGCTGAAAACATTGTACGAGAAAGATGCATTAATTTTATTGTTGAACTCATAAAACAACTTCGTCAACGCTTACCTGACAACATTCGTGTGCTGCAGTCTATTTCTTTTCTAAGTGCCGATGAATGCTTGAAGCCTATTAAATCGGATATACTTGGTTTGGCACACTTATTTACAGAAGATTCCAGCACCCTTACCAAGATTGATTTCCAGTGGAAAAAACTGCATCACACAATCTGGACAGAAACATCTAACACCCTAAAATTGTGGTCAGAAGTGGCAAATTACAGAGATGCGACAGGTGAAAACCCTTACCATGATCTGGCTGAAATTGCACTCGCTGCCTTATCTCTTCCGCATTCAAACGCAAATGTAGAGCGCACATTTAGTAATATGAACTTTGTGAAATCAAAATTGCGCAACAAAATGAAACTATCGACATTAAAGGCAATTCTTACAATAAAGTATGGGTTAAAAAGACAGAACACCTGTTGTGCAAGTTATGAACTTCCTAGTGATATTTTAAGAAAGATAGGGACTGTGGAGGCATACAGTTACAAGAGAACCTGAACCAAGCACTTCACATGCTTCCAGCTCTACAGTTGTTCACACTGCCGACGACTACGAAGAGGACTGGGATGCAATTACTATTGAATAATAGGTAAGTGTGCACATTAAACTTTAAAAAAAATAATATTTTTATTTTTACATAATGCATTTTATTTATACTCCGTCCATTATAGTCGGCATTATGAAAATATTATTTGCATCAAATTACTGAAGGGGGGAATAATAGCTAGCGACTTTCCATGGAAGATTTAGCGACATTTAGCTACTTTTAGGTGACAGCCTAGCGACATTTGAAAATCCGAGTTGGCAACTCTGCCCCCACCTTCCCTCCCTACCAGAGAAATGTTTGGGTGAAAAAAATAGATTTTAACTTTTAGTAATAAATAATACCTCGGACTAAAGTTAGGATAATATAATTGACATTTCTGGATTCCTTGCAGGCCAGGGAATATTTTGAATGTAAACTTCATATATTTTGCACAAACGATGAAATATTTGCTTTGTGTAAACCAAATTATTACATTAGATCTAAAATTTGTATGTCTAATGCAAAATCCATGATGTAGATATTCAAAATGATCATCATATTGTAAGAATTCCTGCAATGTAAATTATATTCTGGCAGGGTAATTTGTATTATTTTATGAGCTAAATAAGAAAAAAATAAAAAAAAATTATACTTCACCGAGTATATGAGTAGATGCACCGCGGAAAGTGAAAGTCCGGTTTCTGGCAAGGTACCGCGTAAATGAGAAATCACTTGCGGAAAGTGAAACCGTGTAAAGCGGGGTAATGCTGTACTGTATTAATAAAATAATAAAAATAATAATAAAATACATGAATGAAAAAAGATAAAAAGTGAGAAACACGACCTAGACCTATGAATTATTATTATTATTATAATTATTATTATGTCCCCCCCCCCCCACCAGGCCCCAATGTGGGTCAGTGACTTGTGCCTGGGTGGGCTAATAAAAATATATATAAATAAAAAAAAAATAATAATAAATAAATAAAAAAAATAACCATTTTGAAAACCGAAAAATTCCGAAATGCCTCTGGCCCCAAGGATTTCAGATAAGGAATTGTCAACCTGTATTATTTATTTGTATGCATAACAATACAAGTAAAAGAAAGAATTGTCCTAAGGACAAACACAAAGGGAATATACATTTCTTTGTACACAAGTAAAAATGTACCCCCTCCCCCCGGTCAGCAAATTTTATTTGCGGATTTGGCGATTCGCGGCCATTTTGAGAGCCTAACCCCTGCGAATTTGTCGGGCATGCTGTACTTATTAGGTAAAAGTGGAACAAAAAATTTTATATTTTAAGGTTCTTTGTTTAACCACAAACCTTTGCCCCTGATGCATCCACACCCTTGCCCTCCTCTTCAACATGGAATCTTAAATTCTCAAGGAGGATCACTGAACCTGGGGCAGGATCAGCACATGCTGCCTCTACCTCTGGCCCTACACAATCAGGGAGGAATGTCACATTGCAGCCCAACAATGTCTTGAGTTCATCAGCCACTGGGGCCAAGGTGAATTTCATATTTTTGTTACCTGTAAGGATGAATTTTTCTTTAGCAAGGTATAAATGTAAAGCAGTCTGGCATGTTTTCATGTGATATACTGTATAAGCATAGAACATACAGTTCAGTAGCACAGTCACCACACCAGTCAGTTATACAAAAATATAGGATACAGTAATATCTCCCTAAGCTGGAGTCCCTCAAACCCGGAACTCTCCGATAGCAGGAATTGAAATTTTCTCGGAAAATCGTTACCAAAGCCGGAACTTTCCGGCTTTGGGAGCGATTTTCTGAGGGGCACATTTCCGGAAAATTCGGAAACAATTTTTCCCGATTCCCGGAAAATTCCTAGGATGGGGAAGTTTTCCGGGTTCGAGAGATGAAAATCAGGCGCATTTTCAGGGACCTCCGAGAAAAATTTTCTGTAACCCGGAAAATTCCAGGGATAAGGGATATTTTTCCGGGTTCGAGAGGGGATGCAATGGGCAATTTCTGCAACTTCCGAGAACATTTTTCTGTTACCCGGAAAATTCCAGGGATTAGAGATTTTTTCCGGCTTATCACCGTAAGTCGACCCTCGTTAATTTGGACCCCTTTAATCCGGATTTCGGATAAATCAGGCGAAATATGAACTAAGCGAGGGACTGTCCGTATCAAATTTCTGGTTCTGGGAATGTCCCAGTTGCAATTGGGGTTGCAATTTCAAATTCTGTGTCATTACTAAGGAATAACGAAGTCTCTGGTGCACTGCACTCTAAGATTAAGAGAAAACGGAGGACTCAGGCGTCCTGAAGCGAGAAAAAATGGACTATGATGGGGCACTCAAATAAAGAGAGACATAGCTACAGTACATGTTTTGTGGACTACCCACTGTACAGTATCCTTTTCATCACTTTGTAATAAACCTAGTCATGCCTATGTGTGTTTCTGATAATTACCATAACATTATATCTTTAGTGGGTCTGAATGAGAGCGGTTGTACAAACACAAGCACGTATCTAGGACATTAGCCGGCACATGACTGTATAATGCAATATTATGCAATATTAACCCCTAATTCGGTTAATTCAGACAATCGGCTAAAACGGACACCCTTCCCCCCTATTAGTCCGTTTTAACGAGGGTCGACTGTACTGTATGTAGAAATATAAAAGGTTTCTTACAAGTGCATTGAAATGCACAAATTTATTAAACATAACAAATATATTTACATAAAAGACAGTACATTTTTCTTTTTACTCACAATATCCTGCAAGTTGGTGCATTTTTTATTTCAGCAAGTTAATGTAGAATGAAAATTAACACTATAACATCCCAAGGCTCTCAGTACTTGGTATGTTCTAGTAACAGGTTGGGATTATTTAAAGCATCAACATAATAGTTCTACACAACTGCTCCTCACCCAGTGAACCAGGATTAAGGTGTTGCTGAAAACTCTTAGTTTAGTGGTTGCCTTAGAGCAAGCTTCAAATTCACTGAGCTGAATCCCAACATAGGTTCATCCTTTATCCGACCTTAACACTCTTGGGGTTTTCATACTCAAAATTGAATATGAACTAAATTATTACTTACGGTTTTCATATGCAAATTTGTGTATGAAGTCAAAAATTAAAATAAACTTGTTTGTGTAAGAAAGACATGCAAGATCTGGCAATGATGTAGACTGCCACACAAGATCTGGCAACTATGTAGACTGCATTGCAAGGTCATCACGCCACTTTCCCTTTTGTTTTTAAAGGACCCGGGATATAAAGTTGATTTCAGTCATTTGTATAAGTGTTCGGCGAGTTTTGAACCATACCCCGTGTTGCTGGCGAGGGTGGAGGGGTTTGAATACGCAAAAAGTGAAAGGAGATTGCACAACGCATTCTATAACTATTTTTCCTAAATATGCATGCACTATAACGGAATAAAGTTCATACTGCAATCACATGAAATAACGAAGTTATAAAGTGATGTATAAAAATTTTCATTAAACTTAACAAAATCTTTGTGTTCTACTAGCTCTTACCAACAGAAATAATTATTTTATCATGATTGCTCATAAAAAACTGCTTGTCGATAATTTATTTACAATGCTAATGCAGCAAATCCCACCTTTTTATCTTAAATAGCAAACTTCCTTGGACTCATTACGTACAATTAACTCGTGTGGTGCAGTCAAATGCGGCAATGTGAGTAAAAAGCCAGACCCCTAGTGTCTCGCAGGAGAGCGCCTGCCCAAACCCAAGTGTTAAAACCCCATCAAGAGAGGAAAGAAGGAGTCCAAGTTAATTTTCTCCTTTCTATATAAAATAGGAATTCATGCTTCAATCCTTCATAACCTCTAAACAGTGTTGTGAAGCTCTAGTGATTATTAAAGACAGCTACAGTTCACAAGTGTGTTTCTGTGACCTGGTGGAGATCTACCTGCCTGTTGTTTTGTCTGTACACTGATACTGATAGTCGGGAAATTACCGGAAACTGGCAGGACAGCTTGTGGTAATTCAACGACACTTTTGATATTCCTGCTGCTTTTATATATTGTATACGACCTGACCACTGGTAACCGGCAGTGGAAGCTGTTAAGCGACGAAAGAGGGTTTGTAACAGTTTTATCTAATAATTACCATCAGGTCGGCCCAAGTGGGAGCAGAGGACAACACTCTTGGCCTTCTTATCAATAGCATATTTAATGGTATCCAATGCTGCAACAATTCGTTGATTGTTTGTGATTTTGCCATCCTTCTGGGGTACATTGAAGTCCACTCTGAAAAATGTGAATTAAACAGTACATGTACAACACTGCATATCATTTAAGACACATTTATGTACAGTATGGTGCTAAATCACATTCATCGAAGAACACACTACAAGTTATAGAGTGCAAATTTGGTGATTGGTACAAAAACATGTGAACTTATAAAACAAATTGTAATACCTTCCACAAACCCAACGGTGATGCCCATTATGATACTAACTATGATATACTGAAACAAGAAGGTGATAGGGCTGAAAGTGAAACATTTGTGGCAAGTCATGAGAAAATTTTGACCAGAAATATACCCAAGAAACATAACCCCTATTTATATCATTGTCTATGGTAAAATCGTTTTCATTTAATGTTGTTTTCAGGAACCTAACAACAACATTAGTGGAGGAATTGCTGCACCCTTTTTGAGAACAGATAAATGAATCAACAAATTCTACGTATTAGGAGTAATTGATTGTAATAGGCTGGTTAAATAGATCTTTTGTCATTTTTTTACGGAGAATACCTACCTGGGCACAGGTCATAGACCCACAACGGGGCCTGGGGGGCAAAAAAAATATGAGTAAAAAGAAATTAAAATAGAAAAGAAAAAGATTATATTAATCTACACCACGAAGATGCCAGAATACTAGTTCACGTCTGTCTGTAAAATTATTTCTGCATATCGGAACTTCCTGTGTGGTGGAATTTGAGTGAGATGGATTTTCTGTTTGGTAGAGTAACACTACAGTCACTTATCAGTTATCACACACCAACATCACCACTAAATTTGTAAATGATCTTACTATTGCTCATGTCACAAAGGCTTCCTCAAAAGGTAGACACAAAAAAGATCCTAAAATACCTGTACAGTACCAATGAAGTCTGATCAAAAACAAATCCCTTCTCAACTATCTAACAGCACGTTTATCACTGACGAGTACATTGATTGCCGGGTCATTTTCATCAAAACAGTCCCAGTGTATTCTTTCGATCTGGCCGAGGGTCTCTCTGCTGGTTTTTGTCATGACAGTGACGAGAATACCCCATTCGGCACTGGGATTTGGGTTGTTTGTTGTCGGGTTGTTTATCAGCCCATGTTCAAGCTGCTCTCTGAAAGCATATGCTACCACTGGATCCTACAGAAGCTTAAGTGATAAAACCTCTTCTGGAGGCTTGTTGACTTTGGGGGGACGTAAAGTGAGAGCTTGTCTTTGACGAGCCGATGATCGGTGATGCAGTGTTCTGAGCCATGCATGGCTCGGGTGATGAGGACATCTCGGCGCTCTCTTTCTCTGACATTGATGTAGTCAATGAGATGCCAGTGTTTGGATCGTGAGTGTTGCCACGAACCCTTGAACTTGTCGGCCTGCCTAAACAAGGTACAGTGACCCCTCCGTTAACGAACTCAATCCGTTCCAAAAGGTCGTTCGTTAACCGAAACCATTGTTTCAATGGGTTTTTGGGTAATTGGTTCCAGCTCACCGAAAATTTCCTAAATTCAACAAAAATGGTAGAAAAGTTCACTTACTTTGAGTTGTGTATGTAGAAGGCTCCTGGATGATGATGATGATGGGATTTAGAATGGGGGTGGAGGAGAAGGAAGAAGAGAAGGCATTGGGGTGGAAGAGAAGTCACCCCATGGCGCCATTTCACCCATAAAATTTTAGCTCTCTGGTTTAATTCAAGATTATTTTCTTTAAATCAACGCTGCACTGCATTATATATTGTCAATATATAAAATATATTTCAAAATGACCAATAATTTGCTTGGAAACACAGAAAAAAAGCGTTTAGTTGAAGAGAGTCTCAAGCAAGATGTTACCTCCAGTGAAAACAAAGAGAGACTGACGCCTGTTTGCTGTATTAAGAGGCTGGATGCCGCGCATTAAACTTGTCACTTTACCTTCAATTTTGTTCAATAATTGTTAAAATGACTAAAAAATTGAATATTAAACTTTAAAATTATTGAATAGTATAAACTTCTTGATATTTACAAAAATAGTAAAATTTAAGCCCTAAAACCGATTAATGTATTGGCGGACTGATACTAAAGCTGGTTTGCCGGTCAGTGCTTTATGTTGAGAATTCATTGTGCAGAACCGTTAACCAAATTTTTCGTTAACCGAATTGAAGATCGCTATGGAAGGCAGTTCGTTAATCGAAATTAC
>NW_024736093.1:0-11016 GCF_018991925.1 Homarus americanus
GGTCATGTTTTGGGGTGCCTGGCCCTCACAATCAGGCTCCAAGCATAATGGGTGCCCGGCCCCTCACACCCTGGGTCATATCACTGAAGGGGTGCCCAGCTTTCACACTCCGGGTCATGGCACTGAAGGGGTGCCCGGCCCTCACAACCCGGGTCATGGTGGTGAAGGGGTGCCCGGCCCTCACACCCCGAGTCATGTCACTGAAAGGGTGCCCGGCCTTCACACCCCGGATCATGACACTGAAGGGGTGCCCAGCTCTCACACTCAGGGTCATGGCACTGAAGGGGAGCCTGGCCCTCACACCCCGGGTCATGGTACTGAAGGGGTGCCCGGCCCTTACACCCCGGGTCATGTGAAAGGGTGCCCGGACCTCACACCCCGGTTCATAACACTGTAGGGGTGCTCTGCCCCCACTCCCCGTTTTATGTCACTGAAGGGGTGCCCGGCCCTAAAACCCCGGTTCATGTCACTTACGTGGTGCCCGGCCGTCACACTCCGGGTCATGGTGCTGGAGGGGTGCCCAGCCCTGACACCCCGGGTCATGTGAAGGGGTGCCCGACCCTCACACCCTGGTTCAAAGCACTGTATGAGTGCCCGGCACTCACACCACCGTTTCATGGCACTTATGGGGTGCCCGGCCCTTTCACCCAGGTTCATGACTCTGAAAGGGTGCCCAGCCCTGACACCCCGGGTCATGTCACTAAAAAGGTGCCCGGCCCTCACACCCCAGTTCATGTCACTGAAGGGGTGCCCGGCCTTCACACCCCGGGTCATGGCACTGATGAGATGCCCGGCCCTCACACCCCTGGCCATGGCACTGAAAGGGTGCCCGGCCCTCAAACCCTGCGCCATGGCACTGAAGGGGAACCCGGCCCTCACACCCTGGGCCATGTCACTAAAAAAGTGCCCGGCCTTCACACCCCGGGTTATGTCACTGAAGGGGTGCCCGGCCCTCACACCCCGGGTCATGGCACTGATGAGATGCCCGGCCCTCACACCCCGGGCCATGGCACTGAAAGGGTGCCCGGCCCTCACACCCCGGGTCATGTCACTAAAGGGGTGCCCGGCCCTCACACCCCGGGTCATGTCACTGAACGGGTGCCTGGCCCTCACACCCTGGGTGATGGCACTGATGAGGTGCCCGGCCCTCACACCCCTGGCCATGGCACTGGACGGTTGTCCGGCCCTCACACCCCGGGCCATGGTGCTGAAGGGGTGTCAGGTCCTGACACACCCGGGTCATTACACTGAAGGGGTGCCCGGCCCTCACACCCCAGGCCATGGTGCTGGAGGGGTGTCAGGTCCTGACACACCCGGGTCATTACACTGAAGGGGTGCCCAGCTCTCACACTCCGGGTCATAGCACTGAAGGGGTGCCTGGCCCTCACACCCCGGGTCATGGTGCTGAAGGGGTGCCTGGCCGTTACACCCCTGGTCATGTGAAAGGGTGGCCGGCCCTCACACCCCGGTTCGTAACACTGTAGGGATGCCCTGCCCCCACACCCCGTTTCATGTCACTGAAAGGGTGCCCGGCCCTCACACCCCGGGTCATGTCACTGAAGGGGGTGCCCGGCCCTCACACCCCGGGTCATAGCACTGATGAGGTGCCCGGCCCTCACGCCCCGGGTCATGTCACTGAAAGGGTACCCGGCCCTCACACTCCGGGTCATGGTGCTGGAGGGGTGCCCAGCCCGGACACCCCGGGTCATGTGAAGGGGTGCCCGACCCTCACACCCTGGTTCAAAGCACTGTATGGGTGTCCGGCACTCACACCACCGTTTCATGGCACTTATGGGGTGCCCGGCCCTCACACCCCGGGCTGGGTCTAAGTCACTTCAGCGGGGTGTCCAGCTCACACAGTCCGGGTCATGGCACTGAAGTGCCTGGCCTCACACCCCGGGCCAGTGAGGCTGGCGTGCCTGGCTTACACCTCGGTCATGTGAAGGGGTGCCAGGCCCCTGCCACCCCGGATCATAGCACTGATGAGGTGCCCTGCCTCACACCCCCGGCTATGGCACTGAAGGTTTGCCTGGCCCTCACATACCCCTATGGGTCATGTACCGCACGTGTGCCTGGCCCCTCACACCCTGGATTCTGGGACTGAGGTTCCTGGCCCCCACACCCCGGAGCCACATGGTGCTGAGGGTTTGCTGGCCCTCACACCCCGGGTCATGTCACTGAAAGGGTGCCCGGCCCTCACACTCCGGGTCATGGCACTGAAGGGATGCCTGGCCCTCAAACCCCGGGTCATGGTGCTGAAAGGGTGCCCGTCCCTCACACTCCGGGTCATGGCACTGAAGGGATGCCTGGCCCTCAAACCCCGGGTCATGGTGCTGAAGGGGTGCTCGGCCATTACACCCCGGGTCATGTCACTTATGGGGTGCCGGGCCCTAACACTCCGGGTCATGGTGCTGGAGGGGTGCCCAGCCCTGACACCCCGGGTCATGTGAAGGGGTGCCCGACCCTCACACCTGGTTCAAAGCACTGTATGGGTGCCCGGCACTCACACCACCGTTTCATGGCACTTATTGGGTGCCCGGCCCTCACACCCAGGTTCATGACTCTGAAAGGGTGCCCAGCCCTCACACCCCTGTTCATGTCACTGAAGGGGTGCCCAGCCCTCACACCCCGGGTCATGGCACTGAAGGGGAGCCAGGCCGTCACATCCCGTTTCATGGCTCTGGGTGTCAGCCTCACACCCTGGTGCTGAAGGGGTGCCCGGCCCTCACACCATGGGTCATGTCACAAAAGGGGTGCCCGGCCCTTACACCCCGGGTCATGTCACTGAAGGGGTGCCCGGCCCTCACACTCCGGGTCATGGTGCTGGAGGGGTGTCAGGCCATGACACACCCGGATCATTACACTGAAGGGGTGCCCGGCCCTCACACCCCAGGCCATGGTGCTGAAAGGGTGTCCGGCCCTCACACACCGGGTCATATCACTGAAGGGGTGCCCAGCTCTCACACTCCGGGTCATGGCACTGAAGGGGTGCACGGCCCTCACACCCCGTTTCGTAACACTGTAGGGATGCCCTGCCCCCACACCCCGTTTCATGTCACTGATAGGGTGCCCGGCCCTCACACCCCGGGTCAGGTCACTGAAGGGGTGCCCGGCACTCACCCCCCGGGTCATGGAAGTGATAAGGTGCCCGGCCCTCACACCCCATGCCATGGCACTGAAGGGGTGCCCGGCCCTCACACCCCGGGTCATGTCACTAAAGGGTTGCCCGGCTCTCACACCCCGGGTCATGTCACTGAAGGGGTGCCCGGCCCTCACACCCCGGGTCATGGCACTGAAGGGGTGCCTGGGCCTCACCCCGGGTCTTGGTGCTGAAGGGGTGCCCGGCCCTCACACCCCGGGTCATGTCACTTAAGGGGTGCCCGGCCCTCAAACCCCGGGTCATGTCAATGAAGGGGTGCCCGGCCCTCACACCCCAGGTCATGGCACTGATGAGGTGCCCGGCCCTCACATCCGTGGCCATGGCACTGAAGGTTTGCCCGGCCCTCACACCCCTAGTCATGTACGTAAAGTGGTTCCCGGACTTCACACCCCGATTCATGGCAGTGAAAGGGTGCCTGGCCCTCACAGCCCGGGCCATGGTGCTGGAGGGGTTTCAGGCCCTGACACACCTGGGTCATGACACTGAAGGTGTGCCCGGCCCTCACACCCCCAGGCTATAATGCTGGAGGGTTGCCCGGCTCTCACACCCCCGGTCATGGCACTGATGAGGTGCCCGGCCCTCACACCCCTGGCCATGGCACTGAAGGTTTGCCAGGCCTTCACACCCCTGGTCATGTACCTAAAGTGGTGCCCGTCCCTCACTTCCGTTTCATGGTACTGGAAGGGTGCCACGCCCTCCCACCCCAGGCCATGGTACTGGAGGGGTGCACCGGCCCTCACACCCGGGGTCATGTCACTGAAAGGGTGTCCGGCCCTCACACCCCGGGTCATATCACTGAAGGGGTGCCCACCTCTCACACTCCGGGTCATTCACTGAAGGGGTGCCTGGCACTCACACCCCGGGTCATGGCACTGATAAGGTGCCCGGCCACCTCCCACACACCCCGTTTCGTAACACTGTGGATGCCTCCCACCCCCGTTTTCATGTGTCACTGAAAGGGTGCTCGGACCTCACACCCCGGGTCATAGCACTGAAGGGGTGCCCGGCCCTCATACCCCGGGTCATGGCAGTGAAACGGTGCCCGGCCGTCAAACCCCGGGCCATGGTGCTGGAGGGGTGTCCGGCCCTGACACCCCGGGTCAAGACACTGAAGGGGTGCCCGTAACTGACGCCCCGGGTCAGGTCACTGAAGGGATGGCCAGCCCTCACACCCCGGGTCATGGCACTGAAAGGGTGCCCGGCCCTCACACACAGGTCATATCTGAAGGGGTGCCCAGCTCTCTGCACTCCAGGTCGCCTTGGCACTGAAGAGTGCTGGCCTACACCCCGTTTCAGCCAACACTGTAGGGATTCACCCCTGCCCCCACCCCGATTCATGGCACTGAAAGGGTGCCCGTCCCTCACACCCGTGTCATGTGAAGGGGTGCGCGGCCCTCACACCCCGGGTCATGGCACTGATGCGGTGCCCGGCCGTCCCACCCCTGGCCATGGCACTGAAGGTATGCACGGCCCACACACCACGGGTCATGGAGCTGAAGGGGTTCCCGGTCCTCACACCCCGGGTCATGGGGCTGAAGGGGTGCCCAGCCCTCACACCCCAGGTCATGGCACTGAAAGGGGAGTGCCTGGGCCTCACCCAGATGTGGAGCTGAAGGGTGCCCAGCCCCACCCCGGTCATGTCTCACTGGGGAGGGTGCACAGCCCTCACAGCCCTGAGCCATGATGCTGAAGGTGCCCAGGCCACCTCCCCACACAGGTCATGTCAATGAAGGGGTGCCCGGCCCTCACACCCCAGGTCATGGCACTGATGAGGTGCCTGGCCCTCACATCCGTGGCCATGGCACTGAAGGTTTGCCCGGCCCTCACACCCCTAGTCATGTACGTAAAGTGGTGCCCGAACTTCACACCCCGATTCATGGCAGTGAAAGGGTGCCCGGCCCTCACAGCCCGGGCCATGGTGCTGGAGGGGTTTCAGGCCCTGACACACCTGGGTCATGACACTGAAGGGGTGCCCGGCCCTCACACCCCCAGGCCATAATGCTGGAGGGATGCCCGGCTCTCACACTCCCGGTCATAGCACTGATGAGGTGCCCGTCCCTCACACCCCTGGCCATGGCACTGAAGGGTTGCCCGGCCCTCACACCCCTGGTCATGTACCTAAAGTGGTGCCCGTCCCTCACTTCCGTTTCATGGCACTGGAAGGGTGCCCGGCCCTCACACCCCAGGCCATGGTGCTGGAGGGGTGCCCGGCCCTCACACCCCGGGTCATGTCACTGAAAGGGTGTCCGGCCCTCACGCCCCGGGTCATATCACTAAAGGGGTGCCCACCTCTCACACTCCGGGTCATGGCACTGAAGGGGTGCCTGGCACTCACACCCCGGGTCATGGTGCTGAAGGGGTGCCCGGCCCTCACACCCCGTTTCGTAACACTGTAGGGATGCCCTGCCCCCACACCCCGTTTCATGTCACTGATAGGGTGCCCGGCCCTCACACCCCGGGTCATGTCACTGAAGGGGTGCCCGGCCCTCACCCCCCGGGTCATGGCACTGATAAGGTGCCCGGCTCTCACACCCCTTGCCATGGCACTGAAGGGGTGCCCGGCCCTCACACCCCGGGTCATGTCACTAAAGGGGTGCCCGGCCCTCACTTCCGTTTCATGGCACTGGAAGGGTGCCCGGCCCTCACACACCGGGCCATGGTGCTGGAGGGGTGTCTGGCCCTGACACACCCGGGTCATGACACTGAAGGGGTGCCCGGCCCTCACACCCCAGGCCATGGTGCTGGAGGGGTGCCCTGCCCTCATACCCCGAGTCATGTCACTGAAAGGGTGTCTGGCCCTGACACACCCGGGTCATGACACTGAAGGGGTTCCCAGCCCTCACACTCAGGGTCATGGCAAAAAAGCGGTGCCCGGCCGTCACACCCCTGGCCATGGCACTGAAGGTGTGCCCGGCCCTCACACCCATCGTCATAGACCTAAACGGGTGCCCGGCCCTCACACCCCGGGTCATAGGGCTGAAGGGGTGCCCCACCCTCACACCCCGGGTCATGGCACTGGAAGGAGTGACCGGCCCTGACACGCCGGGTCATATGCACCGAAAGGGTGCCCGGCCCACACACTCCGTTCATGTCATTGAAGGGGTGCTCGGCCCTCACACCCCGGGTCATGTCACTGAAAGGGTGCCCGGCCCTCACACCTCGGGTCATAGCACTGTAGGGGGTGCCCGGCCCTCATACCCCGGGTCATGGTGCTGGAGGGGTCCCCGGCCCTCACACCACGATTCATGGCACTGAAATCGAGCCCGGCCCTCACACCCCAGGTCATGGTGCTGAAGGGGTGCCCGGCCCTCCACGATTCATGGCACTGAAGGGGTGCCAGCCGTCACACAGTCATGTGAATGGGTGCCCGGCCCTCACACCCCGGGTCATGGCACTGATGAGGTGCCCGGCCCTCACACCCCAGGCCATGGCACTGAAGGTTTGCCCGGCCCTCAAACCCCTGGTCATGTACCTAAAGTGGTGCCCGGCTTCACTCCCCGATTCATGGCACTGGAAGGGTGCCCGGCCCTCACACCCCGGGCCATGGTGCTGGAGAGGTGTCAGGCCCTGACACACTCGGGTCATTACACTGAAGGGGTGCCCGGCCCTAACACCCCAGGCCATGTTGCTGGATGGGTGCCCGGCCCTCACACCCCGGGTCATGTCACTGAAAGGGTGCCAGGCCCTCACACCCAGGGTCATGTCACTGAAGGGGTGCCCAGCTCTCACACTCCGGGTCGTGGCACTGAAGGGGTGCCTGGCCCTCACACCCCGGGTCATGGTGCTGAAGGGGTACCCGGCCCTTACACCCCGGGTCATGTGAAGGGGTGCCCGGCCCTCACACAATGGTTTGTAAGACTGTAGGGATGCCCTGCCCCCACACCCCGTTTCATGTCACTGAAAGGGTTCCCGGCCCTCACACCCCGGGTCATGTCATTGGAAGGGTGCCCAGACCTCACACACCGGGTCATGGCACTGATGAGGTGCCCGGCCCTCACACCCTTGGCCATGGTACTGAAGGTTTGCCCGGCCCTCACACCACTGGTCATGTACCTAACGTGGTGTCCAGCCCTCACACCCCGATTCATGGCACTGAAAGGGTGCCCGGCCCTCACACCCCGATTCATGGTGCTGGAGGGGTGTCAGGTCCTGACACACCCGGGTGATGACACTGAAAGGGTGCGCCCGGCCCTCACACCCCGGGCCATGGTGCTGGAGGGGTGTCAGGCCCTGACACACCCGGGTCATTACACTGAAGGGGTGCCCGGCCCTAACACCCCAGGCCATGTTGCTGGATGGGTGCCCGGCCGTCACACCCCGGGTCATGTCACTGAAAGGGTGCCCGGCCCTCACACCCCGGGTCATGTCACTGAAGGGGTGCCCAGCTCTCACACTCCGGGTCGTGGCACTGAAGGGGTGCCTGGCCCTCACACCCCGGGTCATGGTGCTGAAGGGGTACCCGGCCCTTACACCCCGGGTCATGTGAAGAGTGCCAGCCTCACACAATGGTTGTAAGACTGTAAGGATGCCCTGCCCCCACACACACATTTATGTCACTGAAAGGGTGCCCAGCCCACACACTCCAGGTTCATGTCATTGAAGGGGTTCCCGGTCCTCACACCCCGGGTCATAGCATGATGAGATGCCTACTCACCCTGCTGTACATGGCACTGAAGGTTGCCCGGCCCCTCACACCACTGGTCATGTACCTATCGTGGTGTCCAGCCCTCCCACCCCGATTCATGGCACTGAAAGGGTGCCCGGCCCTCACACCCCGATTCATGGTGCTGGAGGGGTGTCAGGTCCTGACACACCCGGGTGATGACACTGAAGGGGTGCCCGGCCCTCACACCCCTGGCCATGGTGCTGGAGGGGTGTCAGGCCCTGACACACTCGGGTCATTACACTGAAGGGGTGCCCGGCCCTAACACCCCAGGCCATGTTGCTGGATGGGTGCCCGGCCCTCACACCCCGGGTCATGTCACTGAAAGGGTGCCCGGCCCTCACACCCAGGTCATGTGTCACTGAAGGGGTGCCCAGCTCTCACACTCCGGGTCGTGGCACTGAAGGGGTGCCTGGCCCTCACACCCCGGGTCATGGTGCTGAAGGGGTACCCGGCCCTTACACCCCGGGTCTTGTGAAGGGGTGCCCGGCCCTCACACAATGGTTTGTAAGACTGTAGGGATGCCCTGCCCCCACACCCCGTTTCATGTCACTGAAAGGGTGCCCGGCCCTCACACCCCGGGTCATGTCACTGGAAGGGTGCCCAGACCTCACACACCGGGTCATGGCACTGATGAGGTGCCCGGCCCTCACACCCTTGGCCATGGCACTGAAGGTTTGCCCGGCCCTCACACCACTGGTCATGTACCTAACGTGGTGTCCAGCCCTCACACCCCGATTCATGGCACTGAAAGGGTGCCCGGCCCTCACACCCCGATTCATGGTGCTGGAGGGGTGTCAGGTCCTGACACACCCGGGTGATGACACTGAAGGGGTGCCCGGCCCTCACACCCCTGGCCACGGTGCTGGAGGGGTGTCAGGCCCTGACACACTCGGGTCATTACACTGAAGGGGTGCCCGGCCCTAACACCCCAGGCCATGTTGCTGGATGGGTGCCCGGCCCTCACACCCCGGGTCATGTCACTGAAAGGGTGCCCGGCCCTCACACCCCGGGTCATGTCACTGAAGGGGTGCCCATCTCTCACACTCCGGGTCATGATACTGAAGGGGTGCCTGGCCCTCACACCCCGGGTGATGGTGCTGAAGGGGTGCCCGGCCCTTACACCCCGGGTCATGTGAAAGGGTGCCCGACCCTCCTAATGGTTTGTAAGACTGTAGGGTTACCCCCCACCCGTTCTATGTCACTGAAAGGTGCCCGGCCCTCACACCCGGGTCATGTCACTGGAAGGTGCCCAGACCTCACACACCAGTCATAGCACTGATGAGGTGCCGACCCTCACACCCATAGCCATGACACTGAAGGGGTGCCCGGCCCTCACACCCCAGGCCATGGTGCTGGAAGGGTGCCCGGCCCTTACACCCCAGGCCATGGTTCTGGAGGGGTGCGCGGCCCTCACATCCCGGGTCATGGAGCTGAAGGGGGGTCCGGCCATCACACCCCGATTCATGGCACTGAAAGGGTGCCCGGCCCTCACACGCCGGGTCATGGCACCGAAAGGGTACCCGGCCCACACACTCCGTTCATGTCATTGAAGGGGTGCCCGGCCCTCACACCCCGCGTCATGTCACTGAATGGGTGCCCGGCCCTCACACCCAGGGTCATAGCACTGAAGGGGTGCCCGGCCCTCATACCCCTGGTCATGGTGCTGGAGGGGTGCCCGGCCCTCACACCCCGATTCATGGCACTGAAATCGAGCCCAGGGCCCTCACACCCCGGCTCATAGCACTGAGAGTGTGCCCGGCCCTCACACCCCTGGTTATAGACCTAAATGGGTGCCCGGGTCTCACACCCCGGGTCATAGCACTGAAGGGGTGCCTGGCCCTCACACCCTGGTTCATGGCACTGAAGGGGTGCCCGGCCCTCACACCCCTGTTCATGGCACTCAAGGGGTTCCCAGCCCTCATACCCCGGGTCATGGCACTGAAGCGGTGCCCGGCCCTCACACCCCGGGTCATCGTGCTGGAGGGGTGCCCAGCCCTGACACCCCGGGACATGTGAAGGGGTGCCCGACCCTCACACCCTGGTTCAAAGCACTGTATGGGTGTCCGGCATTCACACGACCATTTCATGGCACTTATGGGGTGCCCGGCCCTCACACCCAGGTTCAAGACTCTGAAAGGGTGCCCGGCCCTCACACCCCGGGTCATGGCACTGAAGGGGAGCTCGGCCCTCGCACCCCGGGACATGGCTCTGAAGGGGTGCCCGGCCCTCACACCACGGGTCATGGTGCTGAAGGGGTGCCCGGCCCTCACACCCCCGGTCATGGCACTGGAAAGAGTGACCGGCCCTCACACGCCGGGTCATGGCACCGAAAGGGTGCCCGGCCCACACAATCCGTTCATGTCATTGAAGGGGTGCCCGGTCCTCACACCCCGGATCATGTCACTGAAAGGGTGCCTGGCCCTCACACCCCGGGTCATAGCACTGAAGGGGTGCCCGGCCCTCATACCCCGGGTCATGGTGCTGGAGGGGTGCCCGGCCCTCACACCCTGATTCATGGCACTGAAATCGGGCCCGGCCCTCACACCCCGGGTCATGGTGCTGAAGGGGTGCCCGGCCCTCACACCCAGATTCATGGCATTAAGGGGTGCCCGGCCCTCACACCCCGAGTCATGTGAAGGGGTGCCCGGCCCTCACACCGTCTCCTTGGCACTGAAGCGCAGCCCTCACACCCCGACTCATGGCACGAAGGAGCCCAGCCTGACACCCCCAGGTCACTGCACTGAAGCGGTGCCTGGACGTCACACCCCTGGCCATGTTACTGAAGGTGTGCCCGGCCTTCACACCCCTGGTCATAGAACTAAACGGGTGCCCGGCCCTCACACCCCGGTTCATAGCACTGAAGGGGTGCCTGGCCCTCACACCCCGGTTCACGGCACTGAAAGGGTGCCCGGCCCTCACACCCCGGTTCATGGCACTGAAGGGGTTCCCGGCCCTCACACCCCGGGTCATGGCACTGAAGCGGTGCCCCGCCGTCACACCCCTGGCCATGGCACGAAGGTGTATTCGGCCCTCACACCCCGGGTCATGGTTCTGGAGGGGTGCCCAGCCCTGACACCCCGGGACATGTGAAGGGGTGCCCGACCCTCACACCCTGGTTCAAAGCACTGTATGGGTGTCCGGCATTCACACCACCATTTCATGGCACTTATGGGGTGCCCGGCCCTCACAC
>NW_024736094.1:0-10975 GCF_018991925.1 Homarus americanus
CCGTCAACCTTTATAGACAAATTATACTTATATCAAGTCCAAATATCCACTTATATCAAGACAAATCAACTTGTATAACAACAATTCAGAGAACAACACTCGCAGCACAATTAGTAGGTATAACCTGTAATATTTGATCAGTAACATTAACTATGATCGGTACACAATAGTTACTGTTCAAATTTAATCATTTACCTATTATACAGTACAGCATTAATTTACCACAAAATTACTGGCAAAATACTGTATTTAAGTTGAACTGAACCCCCTCCCCCCTAAAAATACCCCATTTGTTGGTACAGTTCCTGCCTTTTCCAGTATTGTATTTTTAAAACGTATATACAGTACACTCGCACCGAGCGCGAGGTGGCCGACGGGAAGTGTCTGGAACCCCTCCGTGCCAGCAAGCTGGGGCCGAGGCAGGCATTGCATGGTATGTCTGGCAGCGTAGGAAGACTAGAGGAAAAGCCAGTCAGCCAGCATTAAAAGAGTTCACCAGTTGCCCTCATATTAACACAATTACCAAGATTTAAAATCGTGTAAAGTACCTTAGTATGAAATTTAAACTACTTTCTTACAAATCCTGGAGACTAAGGGATTTAGGTCAAGCTTATTTTTGGAAAAATCAATATTTTGACAACGTGAAAACTAACTTCTTCGTATCGTAAAGATGGTCTACATATTTAAGAATACCCTGTATCTATAAAGGCTTTTTAAAACCTACAAACAAAGCATACTTTAAATATGTAATTATTTCAAAATAAGTTAACAATTACTCTAATTTTTTTTTAAAGGTGAACAAATCCTTAAACAAAACTAAAACCACAACGACAGCTACAGTACTGTAGGCCTACTTTAAGTTATAGCAGAATGTTTCCGATTTTGTGCAACAACAGTTCCGTTAACAGAAACTAACAGTCTTGTGTACTCGTCTTCACGGTCCTCGAAAGAATAATATTGTAACTAAAAATTAAGTAATGTAGTCTTTGTACAACTGTAATGCAATAAAATAAGAACACACATCTACAGTACGTCTCTATAGCCAAAATATATACCAAATCTTGTGAAGTACGTCCGAATAAACACTTAAAATATTTAACATTAAATCTTCGTGAACATGAAATTAACCACAATTAACACATACCGCATAGGAACAGGGTTGCCACATGTACGACAAGCTTCACGGCCAAATCTTTTTGGATGGAAAGCACAAAGATATTTTTGCAATCCACACAAAATAAAAATCTCCCCCACAATATGCACTTAAAATGTCGCAATCAAACAAAATTTTCACTTATAATTAAGAGCCCAATAATTACATAAACATAATATCTGTAATCTACAGTGAAGATTTACCATAAACTCAAATGGTGGTGGAGCATGATAATGGTGGAGTCCAGTTCGTCACCGTCCCCTGGTTCTTCCTTCTCGTACGTGATTGCAGAGTTAAATAGCTCCACCATGTGTGGTGTTACTTTCAAATCTGCAACATTTTCCTTGGAACTGGAGCATTTTCACTTCCATCACTGGCTATACTAACACAGACGAATTTTTCTTCCCATAATTTGTTATATTTTCTACCACTGTCGTAAGACACTTTGCAAAAACTAATCATTTTGAAAACTATCAATCAGAATTTCAGAAAGTAACTCAGATGGCTTTGTAAACTATAAAGCAGGGGTTCTCAACCAGGGGGAATTTCCCCCCTCAGGTTTTCAGAGACGGGGGAAAACTGATACTAATATGGAAATAATAAAGGATTTTCAGTATTATATGCATATTATTTGGAATGCACTTTTTGAGGCAGACAATCTTGGAAAGGAGGGGGGAATGACATTCTGACATATGGTGAAAAGAGTGCATGAGGCAAACAAGGTTGAGAACCACTGCTATAAAGCTTAACCCATATGCTGGACACGTTCAGTCTGAACAACTCAAATATGAGAACTAACAACTAAGGCAGTAACTAGTAAGGACAGTCACCTTTCAATTGAGAAATTTGAAAATCTGTTAGACATGTCTTCAAAATCCACTAGATGAGGTATTAACACAAAATTCGGCCAAATAGTTTGGCCGTGACCAACCACTTTCCACGGCCGAAGTAGAAAAATTTGACAACTAGTCTTAGCGAGTCCCAGAGATAACCGATTCGAGTAAGTGACAGCAACAACGTCGTGGACCCCCCTCCTTCCCACCCACCGCACACCACTTCGTCCGAATGATTAACTATAATACAAACTTCATCGTATATACAAATTTAAACTATACACACTTTGGCTTCTACATTAGATATAATTACTTTGCCTAAACTACTATTCATGTAGCCTTACCACAGTAGCAGTATAAAATCTAACCTTACATGAGCCACTCTTTCTATAACAAATAAATATCCATTCTTGAAACTTATGAATACAACAAATTTTGCTCATAATTCTCTTCCAACAGGTTATGCAAGTCAGGAATATTGTACAACAATAGTTATGCTCACCTGTATAAGACTTCAGCCAATGTCAAATAGCCAAGAATGCTCTTACTGAAATAAAAAATAAAAACGTCAACATTTATAGAAAAATTATTAAAATTTACCCTTGTACAAGACTTTCTTTTTTCCCCAAAAATGTATCGCAAATTACCCTTCGTCTAATGCGCCGTACGCGTAGGTGACTAGCTAGCAAGTCTGAGACGAGCAGTAGTCTACTAAGCACAAACATTACGTTCCTAATATTACTGAAAAACAAACAAAATTATCACAAACTTACGGCAAATTGGACGAAGATGTAAATAATGGCTTAAAAGCAGAGGGAACCTCACAGTATTCACCAATAAAACTATTTCTTTTTAACTATGGTAAATTTAATTTATGCTCACCTGTATATTGTATATAAAGGCTTCAGCCAAGGTCAAATATCCTACAAAGGTCATCCACCTCCCACTCAAATCTGAAATAAGTCATTAAACCGTCAACCTTTATAGACAAATTATACTTATATCAAGTCCAAATATCCACTTATATCAAGACAAATCAACTTGTATAACAACAATTCAGAGAACAACACTCGCAGCACAATTAGTAGGTATAACCTGTAATATTTGATCACTAACATTAACTATGATCGGTACACAATAGTTACTGTTCAAGTTTAATCATTTACCTATTATACAGTACAGCATTAATTTAGCACAAAATTACTGGCAAAATACTATATTTAAGTTGAACTGAACCCCCTCCCCCCTAAAAATACCCCATTTGTTGGTACAGTTCCTGCCTTTTCCAGTATTGTATTTTTAAAACGTATATACACTCGCACCGAGCGCGAGGTGGCCGACGGGAAGTGATATTGCAAGTGTCTCGAACCCCTCCGTGCCAGCAAGCTGGGGCCGAGGCAGGCATTGCATGGTATGTCTGGCAGCGTAGGAAGACTAGAGGAAAAGCCAGTCAGCCAGCATTAAAAGAGTTCACCAGTTGCCCTCATATTAACACAATTACCAAGATTTAAAATCGTGTAAAGTACCTTAGTATGAAATTTAAACTACTTTCTTACAAATGCTGGAGACTAAGGGATTTAGGTCAAGCTTATTTTTGGAAAAATCAATATTTTGACAACGTGAAAACTAACTTCTTCGTATCGTAAAGATGGTCTACATATTTAAGAATACCCTGTATCTATAAAGGCTTTTTAAAACCTACAAGCAAAGCATACTTTAAATATGTAATTATTTCAAAATAAGTTAACAATTACTCTATTTTTTTTTTAAAGGTGAACAAATCCTTAAACAAAACTAAAACCACAACGACAGCTACAGTACTGTAGGCCTACTATAAGTTATAGCAGAATGTTTCCGATTTTGTGCAACAACAGTTCCGTTAACGGAAACTAACAGTCTTGTGTACTCGTCTTCACGGTCCTCGAATGAATAATATTGTAACTAAAAATTAAGTAATGTAGTCTTTGTACAACTGTAATGCAATAAAATAAGAACACACATCTACAGTACGTCTCTATAGCCAAAATATATACCAAATCTTGTGAAGTACGTCCGAATAAACACTTAACATATTTAACATTAAATCTTCGTGAACATGAAATTAACCACAATTAACACATACCGCATAGGAACAGGGTTGCCACATGTACGACAAGCTTCACGGCCAAATCTTTTTGGATGGAAAGCACCAAGATATTTTTGCAATCCACACAAAATAAAAATATCCCCCACAATATGCACTTAAAATGTCGCAATCAAACAAAATTTTCACTTATAATTCAGAGCCCAATAATTACATAAACATAATATCTGTAATCTACAGTGAAGATTTACCATAAACTCAAATGGTGGTGGAGCATGATAATGGTGGAGTCCAGTTCGTCACCGTCCCCTGGTTCTTCCTTCTCGTACGTGATTGCAGAGTTAAATAGCTCCACCATGTGTGGTGTTACTTTCAAATCTGCAACATTTTCCTTGGAACTGGAGCATTTTCACTTCCATCACTGGCTATACTAACACAGACGAATTTTTCTTCCCATAATTTGTTATATTTTCTACCACTGTCGTAAGACACTTTGCAAAAACTAATCATTTTGAAAACTATCAATCAGAATTTCAGAAAGTAACTCAGATGGCTTTGTAAACTATAAAGCAGGGGTTCTCAACCAGGGTGAATTTCCCCCCTCAGGTTTTCAGAGACGGGGGAAAACTGATACTAATATGGAAATAATAAAGGATTTTCAGTATTATATGCATATTATTTGGAATGCAATTTTTGAGGCAGACAATCTTGGAAAGGAGGGGGGAATGACATTCTGACATATGGTGAAAAGAGTGCATGGGGCAAACAAGGTTGAGAACCACTGCTATAAAGCTTAACCCATATGCTGGACACGTTTCAATTGAGAAATTTGAAAATCTGTTAGACATGTCTTCAAAATCCACTAGATGAGGTATTAACACAAAATTCGGCCAAATAGTTTGGCCGTGACCAACCACTTTCCACGGCCGAAGTAGAAAAATTTGACAACTAGTCTTAGCGAGTCCCAGAGATAACTGATTCGAGTAAGTGACAGCAACAACGTCGTGGACCCCCCTCCTTCTTCTTCTCTTCTTCTTCACTGTAATACATCGTAACATATTAAACTATACACACTTTGGCTTCTACATTAGATATAATTACTTTGCCTAAACTACTATTCATGTAGCCTTACCACAGTAGTAGTATAAAATCTAACCTTACATGAGCCACTCTTTCTATAATAATTAAATATCCATTCTTGAAACTTATGAATACAACAAATTTTGCTCATAATTCTCTTCCAACAGGTTATGCAAGTCAGGAACATTGTACAACAATAGTTATGCTCACCTTTATAAGACTTCAGCCAATGTCAAATAGCCAAGAATGCTCTTCCACCTCCCACACACTTCTGAAATAAAAAATAAACACGTCAACATTTATAGAAAAATTATTAAAATTTGCCCTTGTACAAGACTTTCTTTTTTCCCCAAAAATGTATCGCAAATTACCCTTCGTCTAATGCGCCGTAGGCGTAGGTGACTAGCTAGCAAGTCTGAGACGAGCAGTAGTATACTAAGCACAAACATTACGTTCCTAATATTACTGAAAAACAAACAAAATTATCACAAACTTACGGCAAATTGGACGAAGATGTAAATAATGGCTTAACAGCAGAGGGAACCTCACAGTATTCACCAATAAAACTATTTCTTTTTAACTATGGTAAATTTAATTTATGCTCACCTGTATATTGTATATAAAGGCTTCAGCCAAGGTCAAATACCCTACAAAGGTCATCCACCTCCCACTCAAATCTGAAATAAGTCATTAAACCGTCAACCTTTATAGACAAATTATACTTATATCAAGTCCAAATATCCACTTATATCAGAACAAATCAACTTGTATAACAACAATTCAGAGAACAACCCTCGCAGCACAATTAGTAGGTATATAACCTGTAATATTTGATCACTAACATTAACTATGATCGGTACACAATAGTTACTGTTCAAATTTAATCATTTACCTATTATACAGTACAGCATTAATTTAGCACAAAATTACTGGCAAAATACTATATTTAAGTTGAACTGAACCCCCTCCCCCCTAAAAATACCCCATTTGTTGGTACAGTTCCTGCCTTTTCCAGTATTGTATTTTTAAAACGTATATACAGTACACTCGCACCGAGCGCGAGGTGGCCGACGGGAAGTGATATTGCAAGTGTCTCGAACCCCTCCGTGCCAGCAAGCTGGGGCCGAGGCAGGCATTGCATGGTATGTCTGGCAGCGTAGGAAGACTAGAGGAAAAGTCAGTCAGCCAGCATTAAAAGAGTTCACCAGTTGCCCTCATATTAACACAATTACCAAGATTTAAAATCGTGTAAAGTACCTTAGTATGAAATTTAAACTACTTTCTTACAAATGCTGGAGACTAAGGGATTTAGGTCAAGCTTATTTTTGGAAAAATCAATATTTTGACAACGTGAAAACTAACTTCTTCGTATCGTAAAGATGGTCTACATATTTAAGAATACCCTGTATCTATAAAGGCTTTTTAAAACCTACAAGCAAAGCATACTTTAAATATGTAATTATTTCAAAATAAGTTAACAATTACTCTATTTTTTTTTTAAAGGTGAACAAATCCTTAAACAAAACTAAAACCACAACGACAGCTACAGTACTGTAGGCCTACTTTAAGTTATAGCAGAATGTTTCCGATTTTGTGCAACAACAGTTCCGTTAACGGAAACTAACAGTCTTGTGTACTCGTCTTCACGGTCCTCGAATGAATAATATTGTAACTAAAAATTAAGTAATGTAGTCTTTGTACAACTGTAATGCAATAAAATAAGAACACACATCTACAGTACGTCTCTATAGCCAAAATATATACCAAATCTTGTGAAGTACGTCCGAATAAACACTTAAAATATTTAACATTAAATCTTCGTGAACATGAAATTAACCACAATTAACACATACCGCATAGGAACAGGGTTGCCACATGTACGACAAGCTTCACGGCCAAATCTTTTTGGATGGAAAGCACAAAGATATTTTGCAATCCACACAAAATAAAAATCTCCCCCACAATATGCACTTAAAATGTCGCAATCAAACAAAATTTTCACTTATAATTCAGAGCCCAATAATTACATAAACATAATATCTGTAATCTACAGTGAAGATTTACCGTAAACTCAAATGGTGGTGGAGCATGATAATGGTGGAGTCCAGTTCGTCACCGTCCCCTGGTTCTTCCTTCTCGTACGTGATTGCAGAGTTAAATAGCTCCACCATGTGTGGTGTTACTTTCAAATCTGCAACATTTTCCTTGGAACTGGAGCATTTTCACTTCCATCACTGGCTATACTAACACAGACGAATTTTTCTTCCCATAATTTGTTATATTTTCTACCACTGTCGTAAGACACTTTGCAAAAACTAATCATTTTGAAAACTATCAATCAGAATTTCAGAAAGTAACTCAGATGGCTTTGTAAACTATAAAGCAGGGGTTCTCAACCAGGGTGAATTTCCCCCCTCAGGTTTTCAGAGACGGGGGAAAACTGATACTAATATGGAAATAATAAAGGATTTTCAGTATTATATGCATATTATTTGGAATGCAATTTTTGAGGCAGACAATCTTGGAAAGGAGGGGGGAATGACATTCTGACATATGGTGAAAAGAGTGCATGGGGCAAACAAGGTTGAGAACCACTGCTATAAAGCTTAACCCATATGCTGGACACGTTTCAATTGAGAAATTTGAAAATCTGTTAGACATGTCTTCAAAATCCACTAGATGAGGTATTAACACAAAATTCGGCCAAATAGTTTGGCCGTGACCAACCACTTTCCACGGCCGAAGTAGAAAAATTTGACAACTAGTCTTAGCGAGTCCCAGAGATAACTGATTCGAGTAAGTGACAGCAACAACGTCGTGGACCCCCCTCCTTCTTCTTCTTCACTGTAATACATCGTAACATATTAAACTATACACACTTTGGCTTCTACATTAGATATAATTACTTTGCCTAAACTACTATTCATGTAGCCTTACCACAGTAGTAGTATAAAATCTAACCTTACATGAGCCACTCTTTCTATAATAATTAAATATCCATTCTTGAAACTTATGAATACAACAAATTTTGCTCATAATTCTCTTCCAACAGGTTATGCAAGTCAGGAACATTGTACAACAATAGTTATGCTCACCTTTATAAGACTTCAGCCAATGTCAAATAGCCAAGAATGCTCTTCCACCTCCCACACACTTCTGAAATAAAAAATAAACACGTCAACATTTATAGAAAAATTATTAAAATTTACCCTTGTACAAGACTTTCTTTTTTCCCCAAAAATGTATCGCAAATTACCCTTCGTCTAATGCGCCGTACGCGTAGGTGACTAGCTAGCAAGTCTGAGACGAGCAGTAGTCTACTAAGCACAAACATTACGTTCCTAATATTACTGAAAAACAAACAAAATTATCACAAACTTACGGCAAATTGGACGAAGATGTAAATAATGGCTTAAAAGCAGAGGGAACCTCACAGTATTCACCAATAAAACTATTTCTTTTTAACTATGGTAAATTTAATTTATGCTCACCTGTATATTGTATATAAAGGCTTCAGCCAAGGTCAAATACCCTACAAAGGTCATCCACCTCCCACTCAAATCTGAAATAAGTCATTAAACCGTCAACCTTTATAGACCAATTATACTTATATCAAGTCCAAATATCCACTTATATCAGAACAAATCAACTTGTATAACAACAATTCAGAGAACAACCCTCACAGCACAATTAGTAGGTATAACCTGTAATATTTGATCACTAACATTAACTATGATCGGTACACAATAGTTACTGTTCAAATTTAATCATTTACCTATTATACAGTACAGCATTAATTTAGCACAAAATTACTGGCAAAATACTATATTTAAGTTGAACTGAACCCCCTCCCCCCTAAAAATACCCCATTTGTTGGTACAGTTCCTGCCTTTTCCAGTATTGTATTTTTAAAACGTATATACACTCGCACCGAGCGCGAGGTGGCCGACGGGAAGTGATATTGCAAGTGTCTCGAACCCCTCCGTGCCAGCAAGCTGGGGCCGAGGCAGGCATTGCATGGTATGTCTGGCAGCGTAGGAAGACTAGAGGAAAAGTCAGTCAGCCAGCATTAAAAGAGTTCACCAGTTGCCCTCATATTAACACAATTACCAAGATTTAAAATCGTGTAAAGTACCTTAGTATGAAATTTAAACTACTTTCTTACAAATGCTGGAGACTAAGGGATTTAGGTCAAGCTTATTTTTGGAAAAATCAATATTTTGACAACGTGAAAACTAACTTCTTCGTATCGTAAAGATGGTCTACATATTTAAGAATACCCTGTATCTATAAAGGCTTTTTAAAACCTACAAGCAAAGCATACTTTAAATATGTAATTATTTCAAAGTAAGTTAACAATTACTCTATTTTTTTTTTTAAAGGTGAACAAATCCTTAAACAAAACTAAAACCACAACGACAGCTACAGTACTGTAGGCCTACTATATAAGTTATGGCAGAATGTTTCCGTTTTAACGACAACAGTTCCGTTAGCGAAACTAACAGTCTCGATGTGCACCAATATTACGGTCCTCGAATGAATAATATTGTAACTAAGAATTAAGTAATGTAGTCTTTGTGCAACTGTAATGCAATAAAATAAGAACACATCGGTATCTACAATAAAATATACCAAATCTTACGTCATCCGAATAAACACTTGAAATATTTAACATTATTAAATCTTCGTGAACATAAATTAACCACAATTAACTTTTACGCATGGGAACAGGGTTGCCATGTCACGACAAGCTTCGCAAATCTTTTTGAATGGAAAGCACAAGGCTATTTTTGCAATCCACACAAAATAAAAGTATCCCCTACAATATCCACTTAAAATGTCGTAATATAACCAAATTTTCACTTAGAATTGAGAGCCCAATGATTACATAAACATAATACCTATAATCTACAGTGAAGATTTACCTTAATCTGAAATGGTGGTGGAGCATGATAATGGTGAGTCAGTTAAGTCACCGTCCCTAGTTCTTCCTTCACTAAATGCATTGATTGCAGGTTAAACAGCTCCACCATGTGTGGTGTGCTTTTCCGTCTACATGACTTACCACTTTGGAACTGGAGCATTTCCTTCATCACAGGCTATACCTAACACAGACGAATTTTTCTTCCCATAATTTGTTATATTTTCTACCACTGTCGTAAGACACTTTGCAAAAACTAATCATTTTGAAAACTATCAATCAGAATTTCAGAAAGTAACTCAGATGGCTTTGTAAACTATAAAGCAGGGGTTCTCAACCAGGGGGAATTTCCCCCCTCAGGTTTTCAGAGACGGGGGAAAACTGATACTAATATGGAAATAATAAAGGATTTTCAGTATTATATGCATATTATTTGGAATGCACTTTTTGAGGCAGACAATCTTGGAAAGGAGGGGGGAATGACATTCTGACATATGGTGAAAAGAGTGCATGAGGCAAACAAGGTTGAGAACCACTGCTATAAAGCTTAACCCATATGCTGGACACGTTCAGTGAAGTGCAATCTGTTAGACATGTCTTCAAAATCCACTAGATGAGGTATTAACACAAAATTCGGCCAAATAGTTTGGCCGTGACCAACCACTTTCCACGGCCGAAGTAGAAAAATTTGACAACTAGTCTTAGCGAGTCCCAGAGATAACTGATTCGAGTAAGTGACAGCAACAACGTCGTGGACCCCCCTCCTTCTTCTTCTTCTTCTTCTTCACTGTAATACATCGTAACATATTAAACTATACACACTTTGGCTTCTACATTAGATATAATTACTTTGCCTAAACTACTATTCATGTAGCCTTACCACAGTAGTAGTATAAAATCTAACC
>NW_024736095.1:0-12878 GCF_018991925.1 Homarus americanus
TCCCATGATCCAATATAACAAAGTCCCCTTATCGAATATAACAAAGTCCCATGATCGAGTATAACAACGGCCCCTGATCTAGTATAACAAAGTCCCCTGATCGAGTATTTCAGAGTCCCCTGATCGAGTATAACAAAGTCCTCTGATCGAGTATAACAAAGTCCCTGATCGGTATAACAGCGCCCTGATCGAGTATAACAAAGGCCCCTCATCGAGTATAAACAAAGTCCCATGGTCGAGTATAACAAAGTCCCTATCGAATATAACAAAGTCCTGATCGTAAAACAAAGCCCCTGATCGAGTATAACAAAGGCCCTGATCGAGTTTAACAAAGGCCCCTGATCGAGTATAACAAAGTCCCTGGTCGAGTATAACAAAGCCCCTGATCGATTATAACAAAGGCGCCTGAACGAGTATAACAAAGCCCCTGATCGAGTATAACAAAGTTCACTGATCGAGCATAACAAAGCCCCTGATCAAGTATAACAAAGTAACCTCATCGAGAATAACAAATTCCCATGATCGAGTATAACAAAACCCCTCATCAAGTATAACAAAGGCCCTGATCGAGTATAAAAACCTGGTCGAGTATAACAAAGTTCCCTAATCGAGTAACAAAGGCCCTGATCGAGTATAACAAAGGCCTCTGAAAAAGAGTAAACAAAGGCCACTGATCGAGTATAACAAAGTCCCTGATCGAGTATTACTGTCACCTAATCGAGTATAACAGAGTCCCCTTATCGAATATAACAAAGTCCCTGATCGAGTATAACAAAGTCCCTGATCGAGTATAACAAAGTCCCTGATCGAGTATAACAAAATCCCTGAACGATTATAACAGAGGCTCCTCATCGAGTATAACAAAGTTTCCTGATCGAGTAAAACAAAGCCCCCATCGAGTATAACAAAGTCCCTGATCAAGTATAACAAAGTCCCTGATTGAGTATAACAGCGCCCTGATCGAGTTTAACAAAGCCCCTGATCGAGTATAACAAAGTCCCCAGGTCGAGTATAACAAAGGCCCCTGATCGAATATAACAGCGCCCTGATCGAGTATAACAGAGTCCCTCATCGAGTATAACAAAGGCCCTGATCAAGTATAACAAAGTCCCATGAACCAGTATAACAAAGTCCCCTTATCAAATATAACAAAGTCCCCTGATCGAGTATAACAAAGTCCCTGATCGAGTATAACAAAGTCCTGATCGAGAATAACAAAGTCCCTGATCGAGTATAACAAAGCCCCTGATCAAGTATAAAAAAGGCACCTCATCGAGAAATAAAAGACCCTTGTCGAGTATAAACAAAGTCCCCTGAACGAGTATAACAGCGCCTCTATCGAGTATAACAAAGGCCCCTGATCGAGTATAACAAAGTCCCTGATCGAGTATAACAAAGCCCCTGAACGAGTAAAAAATCCCATGATCGAGTATAACAAACTCCTGATCGAGTAAGCAAAAGTCTCCTCATCGAATATAACAAAGTCCCTGATCGAGTATAAGAAATCCCTGAACGATTATAACAGAGGCCCTGATCGAGTATAACAAAGTTTCCTGATCGAGTAAAACAAAGCCCCTGATCGAGTATAACAAAGTCCCTGATCGAGTATACCAAAGTCCCGATTGAGTATAACAAAGTCCCTAATCGAGTAAAACAAAGCCCTGATCGAGTAAAACAAAGTCCCTGATCGAGTATAACAAAACCCTGATCGAGTATAACAAAGGCCTTTGATCGAGTATAACAAAGTTCCTGATCGAGTATTACAGAGTCCCCTGATCGAGTATAACAGAGTCCCCTATCGAGTATAACAAAGGCCCCTGATCGAGTATAACAAAGTCCCAGATCCAGTATAACAAAGTCCCTATCAAATATAACAAAGTCCCCTGATCGAGTATAACAAATTCGCTGATCGAGTAAAACAAAGTCCCTGATCGAGTATAACAAACCCCTGGTCGAGTATAACAAAGTCCCTGATCGAGTATAACAAAGTCCCCTGATCGAGATAACAAAGTCGCCTGAACGATTATAACAAAGTCCCTATTCGAGTATAACAAAGTCCCTGATCGAGTATAAAAATGGCCCCTAATCGAGTATAACAGCCCCTCATCGAGTATAACAAAGTCCCTGAACGAGTATAACAAAGTCCCTCACCGAGTATAACAAAGTTCCTGAACGAGTATAACAAAGCCCCCAGAGTAAAACAAAGTCCCCTGAGCGAGATAACAAACTCCCTCATCGAGTATAACAAAGTCTCCTCATCGAGTTTAACAAAGTCCTCAAATCGAGAATAAACAAAGCCCTTTGATCGAGTTTAACAATGGCCCCTGTTCGAGTATATAACAGGCCTCAAAAGAGTATAAAAAGGCCACTGATCGAGTATAACAAAGTCCCTGATCGAGTATTACAGAGTCACCTAATCGAGTATAACAGAGTTCCCTTTATGAATATAACAAAGTCCCTAATCGAGTATAACAAAGTCCCCTGATCGAGTATAACAAAGTCCCCTGATCGAGTATAACAAAGTCCCTGATCGAGTATAACAAAGTCCTCTGATTGAGTATAACAAAGTCCCTAATCGAGTAAAACAAAGCCCCTGATCGAGTAAACAAAGTCCTGATCGAGTATAACAAAAACACTGATCGAGTATAACAAAGGCCTTTGATCGAGTATAACAAAGTTCCCTGATCGAGTATTACAGAGCCCCTGATCGAGTATAACAGAGTCCCTCATCAAGTATAACAGCGTATAACAAAGTCCCATGATCCAGTATAACAAAGTCCCTTATCAAACATAACAAAGTCCCTGATCGAGTATAACAAAGTCCCCTGATCGAGTAAAACAAAGTCCCCTGATCGAGTATAACAAACTTCCTGGTCGAGTAAACAAAGTCCCTGATCGAGTATAACAAAGTCGCCTGAACGATTATAACAAAGTCCCCTATTCGAGAAAGTCCTCACCGAGTATAACAAAGTTCCCTGAACGAGTATAACAAAGCCCCCTCATAGAGTAAAACAAAGTCCCCTGAGCGAGTATAACAAACTCCCCTCATCGAGTATAACAAAGTCTCCTCATCGAGTTTAACAAAGTCCTCAAATCGAGAATAACAAAGGCCTTTGATCGAGTTTAACAATGGTCCCTGTTCGAGTATAACAAAGGCCTCTAAAAGAGTATAACAAAGGCCACTGATCGAGTATAACAAAGTCCCCTGATCGAGTATTACAGAGTCACCTAATCGAGTATAACAGAGTTCCCTCATCGAATATAACAAAGTCCCCTAATCGAGTATAACAAAGTCCCATGATATAACAAAGTCCCCTATCGAGTATAACAAAGTCCCCTGATCGAGTATACCAAAGTCCCCTGATCGAGTATAACAAAGTCCCCTGATCGAGTATAACAAAGTCCCCTGATCGAGTAAAACAAAGCCCCCTGATCGAGTAAAACAAAGTCTCCTGATCGAGTATAACAAAAAACACTGATCGAGTATAACAAAGGCCTTTGATCGAGTATAACAAAGTTCCCTGATCGAGTATTACAGAGCCCCCTGATCGAGTATAACAGAGTCCCCTCATCAAGTATAACAAAGGCCCCTGATCGAGTATAACAAAGTCCCATGATCCAGTATAACAAAGTCCCCTTATCAAACATAACAAAGTCCCCTGATCGAGTATAACAAAGTCCCCTGATCGAGTAAAACAAAGTCCCCTGATCGAGTATAACAAACTTCCCTGGTCGAGTAAAACAAAGTCCCCTGATCGAGTATAACAAAGTCGCCTGAACGATTATAACAAAGTCCCCTATTCGAGTATAACAAAGTCCCCTCACCGAGTATAACAAAGTTCCCTGAACGAGTATAACAAAGCCCCCTCATAGAGTAAAACAAAGTCCCCTGAGCGAATATAACAAACTCCCCTCATCGAGTATAACAAAGTCTCCTCATCGAGTTTAACAAAGTCCTCAAATCGAGAATAACGAAGGCCTTTGATCGAGTTTAACAATGGCCCCTGTTCGAGTATAACAAAGGCCTCTAAAAGAGTATAACAAAGGCCACTGATCGAGTATAACAAAGTCCCCTGATCGAGTATTACAGAGTCACCTAATCGAGTATAACAGAGTTCCCTTATCGAATATAACAAAGTCCCCTAATCGAGTATAACAAAGTTCCCTGATCGAGTATAACAAAGTCCCCTGATCGAGTATAACAAAGTCCCCTGAACGATTATAACAAAGGCCCCTCATCGAGTATAACAAAATTTCCTAATCGAGTAAAACAAAGCCCCTTGATCGAGTTTAACAAAGTCCCCTGATCGAGTATAACAAAAGTCCCTGATCGGCGGTATAAAAATGGCCCCCTAATCGAGAGTATAACAAAAGGCCCCTCATCGAGTATAACAAAGTCCCTGAACGAGTACTTAACAAAGTCCCCTCACCGAGTATAACAAAGTTCCTGAACGAGTATAACAAAGCCCCCTCATAAGAGTAAACAAAAGTCCCTGAGCAGTATAACAAACTCCCTCATCAGGTATAACAAGAATCTCTCATCGAGTTTAACAAAGTCCTCAAATCCGAGAATAACAAAGGCCTTTGATCCGAGTTTAACAATGGCCCTGTTCGATATAACAAGGCCTCTAAAAGAGAGTATAACAAAGGCCACTGATCGAGTCATAACAAAGTCCCCTAATCGAGTATAACAAAGTCCCCTGATCGAGTATACCAAAGTCCCCTGATCGAGTATAACAAAGTCCCCTGATCGAGTATAACAAAGTCCTCTGATTGAGTATAACAAAGTCCCCTAATCGAGTAAAACAAAGCCCCCTGATCGAGTAAAACAAAGTCTCCTGATCGAGTATAACAAAAAACACTGATCGAGTATAACAAAGGCCTTTGATCGAGTATAACAAAGTTCCCTGATCGAGTATTACAGAGCCCCCTGATCGAGTATAACAGAGTCCCCTCATCAAGTATAACAAAGGCCCCTGATCGAGTATAACAAAGTCCCATGATCCAGTATAACAAAGTCCCCTTATCAAACATAACAAAGTCCCCTGATCGAGTATAACAAAGTCCCCTGATCGAGTAAAACAAAGTCCCCTGAACGAGTATAACAAACTCCCCTGGTCGAGTAAAACAAAGTCCCCTGATCGAGTATAACAAAGTCGCCTGAACGATTATAACAAAGTCCCCTATTCGAGTATAACAAAGTCCCCTGATCGAGTATAAAAATGGCCCCTAATCGAGTATAACAAAGGCCCCTCATCGAGTATAACAAAGTCCCCTGAACGAGTATAACAAAGTTCCCTCACCGAGTATAACAAAGTTCCCTGAACGAGTATAACAAAGTCCCCTCATAGAGTAAAACAAAGTCCCCTGAGCGAATATAACAAATTCCCCTCATCGAGTATAACAAAGACTCCTCATCGAGTTTAACAAAGTCCTCAAATCGAGAATAACGAAGGCCTTTGATCGAGTTTAACAATGGCCCCTGTTCGAGTATAACAAAGGCCTCTAAAAGAGTATAACAAAGGCCACTGATCGAGTATAACAAAGTCCCCTGATCGAGTATTACAGAGTCACCTAATCGAGTATAACAGAGTTCCCTTATCGAATATAACAAAGTCCCCTAATCGAGTATAACAAAGTTCCCTGATCGAGTATAACAAAGTCCCCTGATCGAGTATAACAAACTCCCCTGGTCGAGTATAACAAAGTCCCCTGATCGAGTATAACAAAGTCCCCTGATCGAGTATAACAAAGTCGCCTGAACGATTATAACAAATCCCCTATTCGAGTATAACAAAGTCCCCTGATCGAGTATAACAAAGTCCCCTGATCGAGTATAACAAAGTCCCCTGATCGAGTAAAACAAAGTCCCCTGATCGAGTATAACAAAAAACACTGATCGAGTATAACAAAGGCCTTTGATCGAGTACAACAAAGTTCCCTGATCGAGTATTACAGAGCCCCCTGATCGAGTATAACAGAGTCCCCTCATCAAGTATAACAAAGGCCCCTGATCGAGTATAACAAAGTCCCATGATCCAGTATAACAAAGTCCCCTTATCAAACATAACAAAGTCCCCTGATCGAGTATAACAAAGTCCCCTGATCGAGTAAAACAAAGTCCCCTGATCGAGTATAACAAACTCCCCTGGTCGAGTAAAACAAAGTCCCCTGATCGAGTATAACAAAGTCGCCTGAACGATTATAACAAAGTCCCCTATTCGAGTATAACAAAGTCCCCTGATCGAGTATATAAATGGCCCCTAATCGAGTATAACAAAGGCCCCTCATCGATTATAACAAAGTCCCCTGAACGAGTATAACAAAGTCCCCTCACCGAGTATAACAAAGTTCCCTGAACGAGTATAACAAAGCCCCCTCATAGAGTAAAACAAAGTCCCCTGAGCGAATATAACAAACTCCCCTCATCGAGAATAACAAAGTCTCCTCATCGAGTTTAACAAAGTCCTCAAATCGAGAATAACGAAGGCCTTTGATCGAGTTTAACAATGGCCCCTGTTCGAGTATAACAGAGGCCTCTAAAAGAGTATAACAAAGGCCACTGATCGAGTATAACAAAGTCCCCTGATCGAGTATTACAGAGTCACCTAATCGAGTATAACAGAGTTCCCTTATCGAATATAACAAAGTCCCCTAATCGAGTATAACAAAGTTCCCTGATCGAGTATAACAAAGTCCCCTGATCGAGTATAACAAAGTCCCCTGAACGATTTTAACAAAGGCCCCTCATCGAGTATAACAAAATTTCCTAATCGAGTAAAACAAAGCCCCCTGATCGAGTTTAACAAAGTCCCCTGATCGAGTATAACAAACAAACCCTGATCGAGTATAACAAAGTCTCCTCATCGAATATAACAAAGTCCCCTAATCGAGTAAAACAAAGCCCCCTGATCAAATATAACAAAGGCGCCTGAACGAGTATAACAAAGTTCCCTGATCGAGTATAACAAAGCCCCTTGATCGAGTTTAACAAAGTCCCCCTGATCGAGAATAACAAAGTCCCCTGATCGAGTATAACAAAGTCTCCTCATCGAATATAACCAATTCCCCTAATCGAGTAAAACAAAGCCCCCTGATCGAGTAAAACAAAGTCCCCTGATCGAGTATAATATAAACCTGACGGAGCATAACAAAGTCTTTTGGATCGAGTATAACAAAGTCCCCGATCGAGTATAATAAAGCCCCTGATCGAGTAAGACAAAGTCCCTGATCGAGTATAACAAACTCCTGGATCGAGATAACAAAGGCCCTGATCGAGTATAACAAAACACTGGAACGAGTAACAAAGCCCTGATCGAGTAAAACAAAGCCTGATCGAGTATAAATAAACTCCCCAGATCGAGTAAAAACAAAGTCCCATGACAAAGGCCCCAATTGAGTATAACAAAGCGCCTCAAAAGGTATAACAAAGGCCACTGATTGATATAACAAAGTCCCAAAGGATCCAATATAACAAAGTCCAATAATCGAGAATAAGAAAGGCCCCTGATCGAGTATAACAAAGGCCCCTGATCTAGTATAACAAAGACCCCTGGCCGAGTATAACAAAGTCCCCTGATCGAGTATAACAAAGGCCCCTAATCGAGTATAACAAAGGCCCCTGATCGAGTATAACAAAGTCTCCTCATCGAGTTTAACAAAGTCCTCTATTCGAGAATAACAAAGGCCCCTGATCGAGTATAACAAAGCCCCCTGATCGAGTAAGACAAAGTCCCATGACAAAGGCCCCTGTTCGAGTATAACAAAGGCCTCTAAAAGGGTATAACAAAGGCCACTGATCGAGTATAACAAAGTCCCACGATCCAATATAACAAAGTCCCCTTATCGAATATAACAAAGTCCCATGATCGAGTATAACAAAGGCCCCTGATCTAGTATAACAAAGTCCCCTAATCGAGTATTCAGAGTTCCCTCATCGAGTATAACAAAGTCCTCTGATCAGTATAACAAATTCCCCTGATCGGGTATAACAAGAGCCCCTGATCGACTATAACAAAGGCCCCTCATCGAGTATAACAAGGTCCCATGGTCGAGTATAACAAAGTCCCCTCATCGAATATAACAAAGTCACCTGATCGAGTATAACAAAGTCCCCTGATCGAAAAGAACAAAGTCCCCTGATCGAGTGTAACAAAGTCCCCTGCACGATTATATGAAAGGCTACTAATCGAGTATAACAAAGTTTCCTGATCGAGTAAAACAAAGCCCCTTGAACGAGTATAACAAAGGCCCCTGATCGAGTTTAACAAAGGCCCATGATCGAGTATAACAAAGTCCCCTGGTCGAGTATAACAAAGCCCCCTGATCGAATATAACAAAGGCGCCTGAACGAGTATAACAAAGGCCCCTGATCGAGTATAACAAAGTTCACTGATCGAGTATAACAAAGCCACCTGATCGAGTATAACAAAGTACCCCTCATCGAGAATAACAAATTCCCATGATCGAGTATAACAAAGCCCCCTCATCAAGTATAACAAAGGCCCCTGATCGAGTATAAAAAAGAACCCTGGTCGAGTATAACAAAGTTCCCTAATCGAGAATAACAAAGGCCCCTGATCGAGTATAACAAAGGCCTCTAAAAGAGTATAACCAAGGCCACTGATCGAGTATAACAAAGTCCCCTGATCAAGTATTACAGTCACCTAATCGAGTATAACAGAGTCCCCTTATCGAATATAATAATGTCAATCTGATCGAGTATAACAAAGTCCCCTGATCGAGTATAACAAAGTCCCCTGATCGAGTATATCAAAGTCCCCTGAACGATTATAACAAAGGCTCCTCATCGAGTATAACAAAGTTTCCTGAACGAGTAAAACAAAGCCCCCTGATCGAGTATAACAAAGTCCCCTGATCAAGTATAACAAAGTCCCTGATTGAGTATAACAAGGCCCCTGATCGAGGTTTAACAAAGCCCTGATCGAGAATAACAAGTCCCCAGGTCGAGAGTATAACAAAAAGGCCCCTGATCCAGATTAAACAAAGGCCCTGATCCAGAATATAACAAAAGGCACCTGAACAGGTATAGAAAAGTTCCCTGATCATGATATAACAAAAGCCCCTTGATCGAAATTATAACAAGTCCCCCTGATCCAAGAATAACAAGAATCCCTGATCGAGTATAACAAAGTCTCCTCATCGAAAATAATCAATTCCCCTAATCGAGTAAAACAAAGCCCCCTGATCGAGTAAAACAAAGTCCCCTGATCGAGTATAACAAAAAACCCTGATCGAGCATAACAAAGGCCTTTGATCGAGTATAACAAAGTCCCCTGATCGAGTATAACAAAGCCCCCTGATTGAGTAAGACAAAGTCCCCTGATCGAGTATAACAAACTCCCCTGATCGAGTATAACAAAGTCTCCTCATCGAGTTTAACAAAGTCCAATAATCGAGAATAAGAAAGGCCCCTGATCGAGTATAACAAAGGCCCCTGATCGAGTATAACAAAGACCCCTGGCCGAGTATAACAAAGTCCCCTGATCGAGTATAACAAAGGCCCCTAATCGAGTATAACAAAGGCCCCTGATCGAGTATAACAAAGTCACCTGATCGAGTATAACAAAGCCCCCTGATCGAGTAAAACAAAGTCCCCGATCGAGTATAACAAACTCCCCTGATCGAGTATAACAAAAGTCTCCCTCATCGAGTTTAACAAAGTCCTCTATTCGAGAATAACAGGCCTTTGATCGGGTTTAACAAAGGCCCCTGCCCATATATAAGAAAGGCCTCTAAAAGGGTATAACAAAGGCCACTAATCGAGTATAACAAAGTCCCATGATCCAATATAACAAAGTCCTCTTTATCGAATATAACAAAGCCCCATGATCGAGTATAACAACGGCCCTTGATCTAGTATAACAAAGTCCCCTGATCGAGTATTTCAGAGTCCCTGATCGAGTATAACAAAGTCCTCTTGATCGAGTATAACAAAGGCCCCTATCGAGTATAACAAAGTCCTATGTCGAGTATAACAAAGTCCCTCATCGAATATAACAAAGTCCCCTGATCGAGTATAACAAAGTCCCCTGATCGAGGAGAACAAAGTCCCCTGATCGAGTGTTACAAAGTCCCCGCACGATTATATCAAAGGCTACTGATCCAGTAAAACAAAGCCCCTGAACGAGTAACAGGCCCTGATCGAGTATAACAAAAGTTCACTGATCGAGTAAAGCCCCTGATCGGAGTAAAACAAAGCCCCCTCATCGAGGTATAAAGTCCTGATCAAGTACAACAAAGTCCCTGATTGAGTATAACAAAGGCTGATCGAGTTTAACAAAGCCCTGATCGAGGTATAACAAAGTCCCCAGGTCGAGTATAACAGCCCTGATCGAATATAACAAGGCCCCTGATCGAGTATAACAGAGTCCCTCATCGAGTATAACAAAGGCCCCTGATCAAGTATAACAAAGTCCCATGAACCAGTATAACAAAGTCCCTTATCAATTATAACAAAGTCCCTGATCGAGTATAACAAAGTCCCTGATCGAGTATAACAAAGTCCCTGATCGAGAATAACAAAGTCCCTGATCGATATAACAAAGCCCTGATCAAGTATAACAAAGGCACCTCATCGAGTATAACAAAAGCCCTGATCGAGTATAACAAGTCGAGGTATAACAAAGCCCCCTGAACGAGTAAAAAAATCCCATGATCGAGTATAACAAACTCCCTGATCGAGTATAACAAGTCTCCTCATCGAATATAACAAAGTCCCTGATCGAGTATAACAAAGTCCACCTGAACGATTATAACAAAGGCCCTGATCAAGTATAACAAAGTTTCCTGATCGAGTAAAACAAAGCCCCTGATCGAGTATAAAACCCCTGATCGAGTATAACAAAGTCCCTGATTGAGTATAACAAAGTCCCTAATCGAGTAAAAAGTCCCTGATCGAGTAACAAAAACCTGATCGTGTATAACAAGGCCTTTGATCGAGTATACAAAGTTCTGATCGAGTATAACAGAGTCCCTCACCGAGTATAACAAAGTCCCCTGATCGAGTATAACAAAGTCCCTGATCTAGTAAAACAAAGTCCCTGATCGGGTATAACAAACTCCCCTGGTCGAGTATAACAAAGTCCCTGATCGAGTATAACAAAGTCCCTGATCAGGTATAACAAAGTCGCCTGAACGATTATAAAGTCCCCTATTCGAGTATAACAAAGTCCCTGATCGAGTAAAAATGGCCTAATCAGGTATAACAAAGGCCCTCATCGAGTATAACAAAGTCCTGAACAGGTATAACAAAGTCCCTCACCGAGTATAACAAGTTCCTGAACGAGTATAACAAAGCCCCCTCATAGAGTAAAACAAAGTCCCTGAGCGAGTATAACAAAACCCCTCATCGAGTATAACAAAGTCTCCTCATCGAGTTTAACAAAGTCCTCAAATCGAGAATAACAAAGGCCTTTGATCGAGTTTAACAATGGCCTATAGATAACAAAGGCCTCTAAACGAGTATAACAAAGGCCACTGATCGAGTATAACAAAGTCCCCTAATCGAGTATTACAGAGTCACCTAATCGAGTATAAAAGGTTCCTTATCGAATATAAAGTCCCTAATCGAGTATAACAAAGTCCCTGATCGAGTATAACAAAGTCCCTGAACGAGTATAACAAAGTCCCTGATCGAGTATAATAAAGTCCCTGATTGAGTATAACAAAGTCCCTAATCGAGTAAAACAAAGCCCCTGATCAGGTAAACAAAGTCATCGAGTATAACAAATAACAGTGATCGAGTATAACAAAGGCCTTTGATCGAGTATAACAAAGTTCCTGATCGAGTATTACAGAGTCTTGATCGAGTATAACAGAGTCCCTCATAGGTATAACAAAGGCCCTGATCGAGTATAACAAAGTCCCATGATCAAGTATAACAAAGTCCCTTATCAAATATAACAAAGTCCCTGATCGAGTATAACAAAGTCTGATCGAGTAAAACAAAGTCCCCTACTCGAGTATAACAAACTCCCCAGTATAACAAAGTCCCCTGATCGAGTATAACAAAGTCCCTGATCGAGTATAACAAAGTCGCCTGAACGATTATAACAAAGTCCCCTATTCGAGTATAGCAAAGTCCCTGATCGAGTATAACAAAGTCCCCTGATCAGTATACAAAGCCCCTCATCGAGGTATAACAAAGTCCCTGATCGAGGATAACAAAGACCTTGATCGAGTATAACAAAGTCCCTGATCGCGTATAACAAAGTCCCTGGTCGAGTAAAAAACTCTCCTGGTCGAGTATAACAAAGTCCCCTGATCGAGTATAACAAAGTCCCATGATCGAGTATAACAAAGTCCCTGAACGATTATAACAAAAGGCCCTAATCTAGTATAACAAATTTTCCTGATCGAGTATAACAAAGCTACCTCATCAAGTATAACAAATCCCTTATAGAGTATAACAAAGTCCAATCGTATAACAAAGGCCCTGATCGAGTTTAACAAAGGCCTCATCGAGTATAACAAAGTCCTGGTCGAGTATAACAACTCCCCTGGTCAGGTGTAACAAAGTCCCCTGATCGAGTATAACAAAGTCCCTTGAACGATTATAACAAAGGCCCCTGATCAAGAAACCCCCTCATCGTGTATAACAAGCCCCTCATCAAGTATAACGAAGTCCCTGATCAAGTATAACAAAGTCCCCTGAACGAGTATAACAAAGTCCCCTGATCGAGTATAACAAGTCCCTTCACCGAGTATAACAAAGTTCCATGAACGAGTATATACAACCCCCTCATCGAGTATAACAAAGTCCCCTCATCGACTATAACAGAGTCCCCTAATCGAGTATAACAAAGGCCTCTCATCGAGTATAACAAAGCCCCATGATCCAGTATAACAAAGTCCCT
>NW_024736096.1:0-27797 GCF_018991925.1 Homarus americanus
CCATTAGAGGTTCATGGCGCTATAATTTCGTTGAACAGGCTTTGTGTGAAATATAACAGAGTCTAGGACTGCTTATAGTATCCTGGTGGCCCATAAGTAGCGTTCCTCGGTCACAATTATAAGATCGTGGGTTCGAATCCTGGTGGAGTGAGGTGTTGAATATATGTAGAAGTCCGCGTGCTCTATTGGGCTAATGAAATATATATGGATCCTTGTGTTTCGAAGCCGGATTTGGTAAAACGTTGCTCTGATCACCTAAGTGGCACGGATGGTCCCCATTAGAGGTTCATGGCGCCATAACGTCGTTGAACAGGCTTTGTGCGAAATATAGTAGAGTCTAGGACTGCTTTTATTGTCCTGGTGGCCCAGAGGTAGCGTTCTCCGGTCACAATTAGAAGAGCATGGGTTCGAATCCTGATGGGGTGAGGTGTTGATTATATGTAGAAGCCGCGTGCTTTATTGGGGAATGAAATATATATGGATCCTCGTGTTTTAAAGCCGCATTTGGTAAAACGTTGCTCTGATCACCTAAGCAGCACGGGTGTTCCCCATTAGAGGTTCACGGCGCCATAAGGTCGTTGAACAAGCTCTGTGTGAAATATAGTAGAGTCTACGAATGCTTTTATTGTCCTGTTGGCCCAGAGGTAGCGTTACCCGGTCACAATTATAAGATCGTGTCTTCAAATCCTGATGGGGTGAGGCGTTGATTAAATGTAGAAGTCCGCGTGCTTTATTGGGCTAATGAAATATATATGGATCCTCGTGTTTCGAAACCGCATTTGGTAAAACGTTGCTCTGATCACCTAAGCGGCACGAGTGGTCCCTTATAGTGGTTCACAGCGCCATAAGCTCGTTGAACAGGCTTTGTGTGAAATATAGTAGAGTCTAGGACTGCTATTATTTTCCTGGTGGCCCAGAGGTAGCATACCCCGGTCACAATTATAAGACCGTGGGTTTGAATCCTGGTGGGGTGAGGTGTTGATTATATGTAGAAGTCCGAGTGCTTTATTGGGCTAATGAAATATATATGAATCCTCGTGTTTAGAAGCCGTATTTGGTAAAACGTTGCTCTGATCATATAAGCGGCACGGATGGTCCCCATTAGAGGTTCACGGCGCCATATGCTCGTTGAACAGGATTTGTGTGAAATATAGCAGAGTCTAGGACTGCTTTTATTGTCCTGGTGGCACAGAGGTAGCGTTCCCCGGTCACAATTATAAGATCGTGGGTTCAAATCCTGGTGGGGTGAGGTGTTGATTATATGTAGAAGTCCGCGTGCTCTATTGGGCTAATGAAATATATATGGATCCTCGAGTTTCCAAGCCGGATTTGGTAAAACGTTGCTCTGATCACCTCAGCGGCAAGGGTGGTCCCCTATAGTGGTTCACGGCGCCATAAGCTCGTTGAACACGCTTTGTGTGAAATATAACAGAGTCTAGGACTGCTTAAAGTGTCCTGGTGGCTCATAGGTAGTGTTCCCCGGTCACAATTATAATATCGTGGTTTCGAATCCTGGTGGGGTGAGGTGTTGATTATATGTAAAAGTCCGCGTGCTTTATTGGGCTAATGAATTATATATGGATCCTCGTGTTTTGAAGTCGCATTTGGTAAAACGTTGCTCAGATCACCTAAGCGGCACGGGTGGTCCCCATGAGAGGTTCATGGCGCCATAAGGTCGTTGAATAGGCTTTGTGTGAAATATAGTAAAGTCTAGGACTGCTTTTATTGTCCTGGTGGCCCAGAGGTAGCATACCCCGGTCACAATTATAAGATCGTGGGTTTGAATCCTGGTGGGGTGAGGTGTTGATTATATGTAGAAGTCCGCGTGCTTTATTGGGCTAATGAAATATATTTGGATCCTCATGTTTCGAAGCCGGATTTGGTAAAACGTTGCTCTTATCACCTAAGCGGCACGGGTGGTCCCCAATAGAGGTTCACGGCGCCATAAGCTCGTTGAACAGGCTTTGTGTGAAATATAGCAGAGTCTAGGACTGCTTTTATTGTCCTGGTGGCCCAGAGGTAGCGTTCCCCGGTCACAATTATAAGATCGTGTGTTCAAATCCTGGTGGGGTGAGGTGTTGATTATATGTAGAAGTCCGCGTCTTTATTGGGCTAATGAAATATATATGGATCCTCCTTGTTTCGAAAGGCGCATTTGGTAAAACGTTGCTCTGATCACCTAAGCGGCACTGGTGGTCCCTATTAGAGGTTAACGGTGCCATAAGCTCGTTGAACAGGCTTTGTGTGAAATATAGCAGAGTCTAGGACTGCTTTTATTGTCCTAGTGGCCCAGAGGTAGCGTTCCCCGGTCACAATTATAAGATCGTGGGTTTGAATCCTGGTGGGGTGAGGTGTTGATTATATGTAGAAGTCCGAGTGCTTTATTGGGCTAATGAAATATATACGGACCCTCGAGTTTTGAAGCGGCATTTGGTAAAACGTTGCTCTGATCAGCTAAGCAGCACGGGTGGTCCCCATTAGAGGTTCACGGCGCCATAAGCTCGTTGAACAGGCTTTGTGTGAAATATAGCAGAGTCTAGGACTGCTATTATTTTCCTGGTGGCCCAGAGGTAGCATTCCCCGGTAACAATTATAAGATCGTGGCTTCAAATCCTGGTGGGGTGAGGCGTTGATTATATGTAGATGTCTGCGTGCTTTATTGGGCTAATGAAATATATATGGATCCTCGGGTTTCGAAGCCGCATTTGGTTAAGCGTTACTCTGATCACCTAAGCGGCACGGGTGGTCCCCATTAGAGGTTCGTGGTGCCATCAGGTCATTGAACAGGCTTTGTGTGAAATAAAGTAGAGTCTAGGACTGCTTTTATTGTCTTGGTTGCCCAGAGGTAGCGTTCCCCGGTCACAATTATAAGATCGTGGGTTCAAATCCTGGTGGGGTGAGGTTTTGATTATATGTAGAAGTCAGAGTGCTTTATTGGGCTAATGAAATATATATGGATCCTCGTGTTTCCAAGCCGGATTTGGTAAAACGTTGCTCTGATCACCTAAGCAGCATGGGTGGTCCCCATTAGAGGTTCATGGCGCCATAAGGTCGTAGAACAGGCTTTGTGTGAAATATAGTAGAGTCTAGGACTGCTTTTATTGTTTTGGTTGCCCAGAGGTAGCGTTCCCCGGTCACAATTATAAGATCGTGGGTTCAAATCTTGGTGGGGTGAGGTGTTGATTATATGTAGAAGTCCGCGTACTTTATTGGGCTAATGAAATATATATGGATCCTCGTGTTTCCAAGCCGGATTTGGTAAAACGTTGCACTTATCACCTAAGCGGCACGGATGGTCCCCTATAGTGGTTCACAGTGCTATAAGCTAATTGAACAGGCATTGTGTGAAATATAACAGAGTCTAGGACTGCTTATAGTGTCCTGGTGGCCCATAGGTAGCGTTCCTCGGTCACAATTATAAGATCGTGGGTTCGAATACTGGTGGGGTGAGGTGTTGATTATATGTAGGAGTCCGCATGCTTTATTGGGCTAATGAAATATATATGGATCCTCGTGTTTCGAAGCCGGATTTGGTAAAACGTTGCTCTGATCACCTAGAAATTATTTAGATATTTCCGCATTGAGGGTTCAGCGTCATAAGATCGTTGAACAGGCTTTGTGTGAAATATAACAGAGTCTAGGACTGCTTATAGTGTCCTGGTGGCCCATAGGTAGCGTTCCTCGGTCACAATTAGAAGATCGTGGGTTCGAATCCTGGTGGGGTGAGGTGTTGATTATATGTAGAATTCCGCGTGCTTTATTGGGCTAATGAAATATATATGGATCCTCGTGTTCCGAAGCCGGATTTGGTAAAACGTTGCTCTGATCACCTAAGCATCACGGGTGGTCCCCATTAGAGGTTCATGGCGCCATAAGGTCGTTGAATAGGCTTTGTGTGAAATATAGTAGAGTCTAGGACTGCTTTACTGTACTGATTTGGCGGCCCCCAGTGTGGCATTCCCTGCTGCAATTATAAGATCGTGGGTTCGAATCTGGTGGGTTAGGTGGTGATTATATGTAAGAATCCGGCGTTAACTGTTGGGCTAATGAAATATATATATGAATCCTCGTGTTTGAAGCGGATTTGGTAAACGTTGCTCTGATCACCTAAGCAGCACGGGTGGTCCCCATTAGAGGTTCATGGCGCCATAAGCTCATTGAACAGGCTTTGTGTGAAATATAACAGAGCCTAGGACTGCTTTTAGTGTCCTGGTGGCCCAGATGTAGCGTTCACCGGTCACAATTATAAGATCGTGGGTTCGAATCCTGGTGGGGTGAGGTGTTGATTATATGTTGAAATGTGTGTGCTGTATTGGGCTAATGAAATAGATATGGATCCTCGTGTTTCGAAGCCGGATTTAGTAAAACGTTGCTCTGATCACCTAAGCGGCACGGATTGTCCCCATTAGAGGTTCACAGCGCCATAAGCTCGTTGAACAGGCTTTGTGTGAAATATTGCAGAGTCTAGAACTGCTTTTATTGTCCTGGTGGCCCAGAGGTAGCGTTCCCCGGTCACAATTAGAAGATCGTGGGTCCGAATCCTGGTTGGGTGAGGTGTTGATTATATGTAGAAGTCCGGTTGTTTTATTGGGCAAATGAAATATAAATGGATCCTAGTGTTTTGAAGCCGCATTTGGTAAAACGTTGCTCTGATCACCTAAGCGGCATGGGTGGTCCCCATTAGAGGTTCACGGCGCCAAAAGCTCGTTGAACAGGCTTTGTGTGAAATATAGCAGAGCCTACGAATGCTTTTATTGTCCTGTTGGCCCAGAGGTAGCGTTCCCCGGTCACAATTATAAGATCGTGGCTTCAAATCCTGGCGGGGTGAGGCGTTGATTATATGTAGAAGTCCGCGTGCTTTATTGAGCTAATGAAATATATATGGATCCTTGTGTTTCGAAGCCGGATTTGGTAAAACGTTGCTCTGCTAACCTAAGCGGCACAGGTGGTCCCAATGAGAGGTTCACGGCGCCATAAGCTCGTTGCACAGGCGTTGTGTGAAATATAGCAGAGTCTAGGACTGCTTTTATTGTCCTGGTGGCCCAGAGGTAGCGTTCCCCGGTCACAATCATAAGATCGTGGCTTCAAATCCTGGTCGGGTGAGGCGTTGATTATGCTCTTAAAGAATCCGGCGTGCTTTATTAGACTAATGAAACATATATGGATCCTCGTGTTTCCAAGCGGTTGGTAAAACGTTGCTCTGATCACCTAAGCGGCACGGGTGGTCCCCTATAGTGGTTCACAGCGCCATAAGCTCGTTGAACAGGCTTTGTATGAAATATAACAGAGTCTAGGACTGCTTATAGTGTCCTGGTGGCCCATGGTAGCGTTCCTCAGTCACAATTATAAGATCGTGGGTTCGAATCCTAGTGGAGTGAGGTGTTGATTATATGTAGAACTCCGCGTGCTTTATTGGGCAAATGAAATATATATGGATCCTCGTGTTTTGAAGCTGCATTTGGTAAAGCGTTGCTCTGATCACCTAAGAAATTGCGCGGATAGTCCCATTGGGAGTTCATGGCGCCATAACGTCGTTGAACAGGCTTTGTGTGAAATATAGTAGAGTCTAGGACTGCTTTTATTGTCCTGGTGGCCCAGAGGTAGCGTTCCCCGGTCACAATTAGAAGAGCATGGGTTCGAATCCTGATGGGGTGAGGTGTTGATTATATGTAGAAGCCGCGTGCTTTATTGGGGAATGAAATATATATGGATCCTCGTGTTTTGAAGCCGCATTTGGTAAAACGTTGCTCTGATCACCTAAGCAGCACGGGTGTTCCCCATTAGAGGTTCACGGCGCCATAAGGTCGCTGAACAAGCTCTGTGTGAAATATAGTAGAGTCTACGAATGCTTTTATTGTCCTGTTGGCCCAGAGGTAGCGTTCCCCGGTCACAATTATAAGATCGTGTCTTCAAATCCTGATGGGGTGAGGCGTTGATTAAATGTAGAAGTCCGCGTGCTTTATTGGGCTAATGAAATATATATGGATCCTCGTGTTTCGGAACCGCATTTGGTAAAACGTTGCTCTGATCACCTAAGCGGCACGAGTGGTCCCTTATAGTGGTTCACAGCGCCATAAGCTCGTTGAACAGGCTTTGTGTGAAATATAGTAGAGTCTAGGACTGCTATTATTTTCCTGGTGGCCCAGAGGTAGCATACCCCGGTCACAATTATAAGACCGTGGGTTTGAATCCTGGTGGGGTGAGGTGTTGATTATATGTAGAAGTCCGAGTGCTTTATTGGGCTAATGAAATATATTTGAATCCTCGTGTTTAGAAGCCGTATTTGGTAAAACGTTGCTCTGATCATATAAGCGGCACGGGTGGTCCCCATTAGAGGTTCACGGCGCCATAAGCTCGTTGAACAGGATTTGTGTGAAATATAGCAGAGTCTAGGACTGCTTTTATTGTCCTGGTGGCCCAGAGGTAGCGTTCCCCGGTCACAATTATAAGATCGTGGGTTCAAATCCTGGTGGGGTGAGGTGTTGATTATATGTAGAAGTCCGCGTGCTCTATTGGGCTAATGAAATATATATGGATCCTCGAGTTTCCAAGCCGGATTTGGTAAAACGTTGCTCTGATCACCTTAGCGGCACGGGTGGTCCCCTATAGTGGTTCACGGCGCCATAAGCTCGTTGAACACGCTTTGTGTGAAATATAACAGAGTCTAGGACTGCTTAAAGTGTCCTGGTGGCTCATAGGTAGTGTTCCCCGGTCACAATTATAATATCGTGGTTTCGAATCCTGGTGGGGTGAGGTGTTGATTATATGTAAAAGTCCGCGTGCGTTATTGGGCTAATGAAATATATATGGATCCTCGTGTTTTGAAGCAGCATTTGGTAAAACGTTGCTCAGATCACCTAAGCGGCACGGGTGGTCCCCATGAGAGGTTCATGGCGCCATAAGGTCGTTGAACAGGCTTTGTGTGAAATATAGTAAAGTCTAGGACTGCTTTTATTGTCCTGGTGGCCCAGAGGTAGCATACCCCGGTCACAATTATAAGATCGTGGGTTTGAATCCTGGTGGGGTGAGGTGTTGATTATATGTAGAAGTTCGCGTGCTTTATTGGGCTAATGAAATATATTTGGATCCTAGTGTTTAAAGCGGTTGGTAAAACGTTGCTCTTATCACCTAAGAAACACGGTGGTCCCCATTAGAGGTTCACGGCACCATAAGCTCGTGAACAGGCTTTGCGCGAAATATAACAGAGTCTAGGACTGCTTTTATTGTCCTGGTGGCCCAGAGGTAGCATTCTCCGGTCACAATTATAAGATCGTGGGTTCATATCCTGTTGGGGTGAGGTGGTGATTATATGTAGAAGTCCGCGTGCTTTATTGGGCTAATGAAATATATATGGATCCTCGTGTTTCCAAGCCGGATTTGGTAAACGTTGCTCTGATCACCTAAGCGGCACGGGTGGTCCCTATTAGAGGTTCACGGTGCCATAAGCTCGTTGAACAGGCTTTGTGTGAAATATAGCAGAGTCTAGGACTGCTTTTATTGTCCTAGTGGCCCAGAGGTAGCGTTCCCCGGTCACAATTATAAGATCGTGGGTTTGAATCCTGGTGGGGTGAGGTGTTGATTATATGTAGAAGTCCGAGTGCTTTATTGGGCTAATGAAATATATACGGACCCTCGAGTTTTGAAGCGGCATTTGGTAAAACGTTGCTCTGATCAGCAGCGGCGCGGGTGAGGTCCCCAAGTAGAGTTCCGCGGCGCCATAAGCTCGTTGAACAGGCTTTGTGTGAAATATAGCGGGAGTCCTAGGACATATTATTTTTCCTAATTGGCCCAGAGGTAGCATTCCCCGGTCACAATTATAAGATCGTGGCTTCAAATCCTGGTGGGGTGAGGCGTTGATTATATGTAGATGTCTGCGTGCTTTATTGGGCTAATGAAATATATATGGATCCTCGGGTTTCGAAGCCGCATTTGGTTAAACGTTACTCTGATCACCTAAGCGGCACGGGTGGTCCCCATTAGAGGTTCGTGGTGCCATCAGGTCATTGAACAGGCTTTGTGTGAAATAAAATAGAGTCTAGGACTGCTTATAGTGTCCTGGTGGCCCATAGGTAGCGTTCCTCGGTCACAATTATAAGATCGTGGGTTCGAATACTGGCGGGGTGAGGTGTTGATTATATGTAGGAGTCCGCATGCTTTATTGGGCTAATGAAATATATATGGATCCTCGTGTTTCGAAGCCGGATTTGGTAACGTTAACTCTGATCACCTAGCGGCATGGGTGGTCCCCATTAGAGGTTCATGGCGGCATAAGGTCGTTGAACAGGCTTTATTAATGAAATATGGTAGAAGTCTGGGACTGCTTTTTGTGTTTGGTTGCCCAGGGTAGCGTTCCCCGGTCACAATTATAAGATCGTGGGTTCAAATCTTGGTGGGGTGAGGTGTTGATTATATGTAGAAGTCCGAGTACTTTATTGGGCTAATGAAATATATATGGATCCTCGTGTTTCCAAGCCGGATTTGGTAAAACGTTGCACTTATCACCTAAGCGGCACGGGTGGTCCCCTATAGTGGTTCACGGTGCCATAAGCTAATTGAACAGGCATTGTGTGAAATATAACAGAGTCTAGGACTGCTTATAGTGTCCTGGTGGCCCATAGGTAGCGTTCCTCGGTCACAATTATAAGATCGTGGGTTCGAATACTGGCGGGGTGAGGTGTTGATTATATGTAGGAGTCCGCATGCTTTATTGGGCTAATGAAATATATATGGATCTTCGTGTTTCGAAGCCGGATTTGGTAAAACGTTGCTCTGATCACCTAAGTGGCACAGATGTTCCGCATTAGAGGTTCACAGCGTCATAAGATCGTTGAACAGGCTTTGTGTGAAATATAACAGAGTCTAGGACTGCTTATAGTGTCCTGGTGGCCCATAGGTAGCGTTCCTCGGTCACAATTAGAAGATCGTGGGTTCGAATCCTGGTGGGGTGAGGTGTTGATTATATGTAGAATTCCGCGTGCTTTATTGGGCTAATGAAATATATATGGAATCTCGTGTTCCGAAGCCGGATTTGGTAAAACGTTGCTCTGATCACCTAAGCATCACGGGTGGTCCCCATTAGAGGTTCATGGCGCCATAAGGTCGTTGAACAGGCTTTGTGTGAAATATAGTAGAGTCTAGGACTGCTTTTACTGTACTGGTGGCCCAGAGGTAGCGTTCCCCTGTCACAATTATAAGATCGTGGGTTCGAATCCTGGTGGGGTTAGGTGTTGATTATATGTAGAAGTCCGCGTGCTTTATTGGGCTAATGAAATATATATAGATCCTCGTGTTTCGAAACCGCATTTGGTAAAACGTTGCTCTGATCACCTAAGCGGCACGGGTGGTCCCCATTAGAGGTTCATGGCGCCATAAGCTCATTGAACAGGTTTTGTGTGAAATATAACAGAGCCTAGGACTGCTTTTAGTGTCCTGGTGGCCCAGATGTAGCGTTCACCGGTCACAATTATAAGATCGTGGGTTCGAATCCTGGTGGGGTGAGGTGTTGATTATATGTTGAAATGTGTGTGCTGTATTGGGCTAATGAAATAGATATGGATCCTCGTGTTTCGAAGCCGGATTTAGTAAAACGTTACTCTGAACACATAAGCGGCACTGGTGGTCCTCATTAGGGGTTCACGGCGCCATAAGCTCGTTGAACAGGCATTGTGTGAAATATAACAGAGTCTAGGACTGCTTATAGTGTCCTGGTGGCCCATAGGTAGCGTTACTCGGTCACAATTATAAGATCGTGGGTTCGAATACTGGGGGGTGAGGTGGTGATTATATGTAGAAGTCCGCATGCTTTATTGGGCTAATGAAATATATATGGATCCTCGTGTTTCGAAGCCGGATTTGGTAAAACGTTGCTCTGATCACCTAAGCGGCACGGGTGGTCCCCATTAGACGTTCATGGCGCCATAAGGTCGTTGAACAGGCTTTGTGTGAAATATAGTAGAGTCTAGGACTGCTTTTGTTGTCCTGGTGGCCCAGAGGTAGCATACCCCGGCCACAATTATAAGATTGTGGGTTTGAATCCTGGTGGGGTGAGGTGTTGATTATATGTAGAAGTCCGAGTGCTTTATTGGCCTAATGAAATATATATGGATCCTCGTGTTTCCAAGCCGGGTTTGGTAAAACGTTGATCTGATCACCTAAGCGGCACGGGTGGTCCCCATTAGAGGTTCATGGCATAAGGTCGTTGAACAGGCTTTGTGTGAAATATAGTAGAGTCTAGGACTGCTTTTAGTGTCCTTGTGGCCCAGAGGTAGCGTTCCCCTGTCACAATTATAAGATCGTGGGTTCGAATCCTGGTGGGGTGAGGTGTTGATTATATGTAGAAGTCCGCGTGCTTTATTGGGCTAATGAAATATATATGGATCCTCGTGTTTCGAAGCCGGATTTGGTAAAACGTTGCTCTGAACACCTAAGCATCACTGGTGGTCCCGAGTAGAGGTTCACGGCGCCATAAGCTCGTTGAACAGGCTTTGCGTGAAATATAACAGAGTCTAGGACTGCTTTCAGTGTCCTGGTGGTCAACAGGTAGCATTCCCTGGTCACAATTATAAGATTTTGCGTTTGAATCCTGGTGGGGTGAGGTGTTGATTATATGTAGAAGTCCGCGTGCTTTATTGGGCTAATGAAATATATATGGATCCTCGTTTTTCGAAGCTGGACTTGGTAAAACGTTGCTCTGAACACCTAAGCGGCACGGGTGGTCCCCATTAGAGGTTCACGGCGCCATAAGCTCGTTCAACAGGCTTTGGGTGAAATATAACAGCGTCTAGGACTGCTTTTAGTGTCTTGGTGGCCCAGAGGTAGCGTTCCCCGGTCACAATTATAAGATCATGGGTTTGAATCCTGGTGGGGTGAGGTGTTGATTATATTTAGAAGTCCGTGTGCTGTATTGGGCTAATGAAATAGATATGGATCCTCGTGTTTCGAAGCAGGATTTAGTAAAACGTTACTCTGAACATCTAAGCGGCACTGGTGGTCCTCATTAGAGTTTCACGGCGCCATAAGCTCGTTGAAGAGGCTTTGTGTGAAATATAACAGAGTCTAGGACTGCTTTTAGTGTCCTGGTGGTCCACAGGTAGCATTCCCTGTTCACAATTATAAGATTTTGTGTTTGAATCCTGGTGGGGTGAGGTGTTGATTTTATGTAGAAGTCCGCGTGCTATATTGGGCTAAAGAAATATATATGGATCCTCGTGTTTCATAGCCGGATTTGGTAAAACGTTGCTCTAGTCACCAAGCGGCACGTGTGGTCCCCATTAGAGGTTCACGGCGCCATAAGCTCGTTGAACAGGCTTTGTGTGAAATATAACAGAGTCTAGGACTGCTTTTAGTGTCCTGGTGGTCCACAGGTAGCATTCCCTGTTCACAATTATAAGATCGTTGGTTCGAATCCTGGTGGGGTGAGGTGTTAATTATATGTAGAAATCTGCGTGCTTTATTGGGCTAGTGAAATATATACGGATACTCGTTTTTCGAAGCCGGATTTGGTAAAACTTTGCTCAGATCACCTAAGCGGCACGGGTGGTCCCCGTAAGAGGTTCACGGCGCCATAAGCTCATTGAACAGGCTTTGTGTGAAATATAACAGAGTCTAGGACTGCTTTTAGTGTCCTGGTGGCCCAGATGTAGCCTTCATCGGTCACAATTATAAGATCGTGGGTTCCAATCCTGGTGGGGTGAGGTGTTAATTATATGTAGAAATCTGAGTGCTTTATTAGGCAAATGAAAAATATATCGATCCTCCTGTTTCGAAGCCGAATTTGGTAAAACGTTGCTCTGATCACGTAAGCGGCACGGGTGGTCCCCATTAGAGGTTCACGGCGCCATAAGCTCATTGAACAGGCTTTGTGTGAAATATAACAGAGTCTAGCGCTGCTTTTAGTGTCCTGGTGGCCCAGAGGTAGTGTTCCCCGGTCACAATTATAAGATCGTGGGTTCGAATCCTGGTGGGGTGAGGTATTGATTATATGTAGAAGTGTGCGTGCTTTTTTGGGCTAATAAAATAGATATGGATCCTCGTGTTTCGAAGCCGGATTTGGTAAAACGTTACTCTGAACACCTAAGCGGCACGGGTGGTCCCCATTAGAGGTTCACGGCGCCATAAACTCATTCAACAGGCTTTGTGTGAAATATAACAGAATCTAGGACTGCTTTTAGTGTCCTGGTGGTCAAGAGGTAGCGTTTCCCGGTCACAATTATAAGATCGTGGGTTCAGATCCTGGTTGGGGTGAGGCGTTGATTATATGTAGAAGTCCGCGTGCTTTATTGGGCTAATGAAATATATATGGTTCCTCGTGTTTCGAAGCCGGATTTGGAAAAACGTTGCTCTCATCACCTAAGCAACCTGAGTGGTCCCCGTGGAAGTTCATAGCGCCATAAGGTCGTTGGAACAGGCTTTGTGTGAAATATAGTAGAGTCTAGGACTGCTTTGTGTCTGGTGGCCCAAGAGGTAGCATACCCAGTCACAATTATAAGATCGTGGGTTTGAATCCTGGTGGTGGGTTGAGTTTTGATTATATGTAGAAGTCCGAGTGCTTTATTGGGCTAAAGAAATATATATGGATCCTCGTGTTTCATAGCCGGATTTGGTAAAACGTTGCTCTGATCACCTAAGCGGCACTGGTGGTCCCCTTTAGAGGTTCACGGCGCCATAAGCTCGTTGAACAGGCTTTGTGTGAAATATAACAGAGTCTAGGACTGCTTTTATTGTCCTGGTGGCCCAGAGGTAGCGTTCCCCGGTCACAATTATAAGATCGTGGGTTCACATCCTGGTGGGGTGAGGTGTTGATTATATGTAGAAGTCTGCGTGCTTTATTGGGCTAATGAAATATATTTGGATCCACGTGTTTCGAACCCGGATTTGGTAAAACGTTGCTCTGATCACCTAAGCGGCACGGGTGATTCCCATTAGAGGTTCATGGCGCCATCAGGTCGTTGAACAGGCTTTGTGTGAAATATAGTAGAGTCTAGGACTGCTTTTATTGTCGTGGTGGCCCAGAGGTAGCATACCCGGTCACATTTATAAGATCGTGGTTTTCAATCCTGGTGGGGTGAGGTGTTGATTATATGTAGAAGTCCGCGTGCTTTTTTGGGCTAATGAAATATATATGGATCCTCGTTTTTCGAAGCCGGATTTAGTAAAACGTTACTCTGAACATCTAAGCGGCACTGGTGGTCCTCATTAGAGGTTCACGGCGCCAAAAGCTTGTTGAACAGGCTTTGTGTGAAATATAACAGAGTCTAGGACTGCTTTTAGTGTCCTGGTGGTCCACAGGTTCCATTCCCTGGTCACAATTATAAGATTTTGTTTTTGAATCCTGGTGGGGTGAGGTGTTGATTTTATGTAGAAGTCCGCGTGCTTTATTGGGCTAAAGAAATATATATGGATCCTCGTGTTTCATAGCCGGATTTGGTAAAACGTTGCTCTGATCACCTAAGCGGCATGGGTGGTCCCCTTTAGAGGTTCACGGCGCCATAAGCTCATTGAACAGGCTTTGTGTGAAATATAACAGAGTCTGGACTACTTTTAGTGTCCTGGTGGCCCCGAGGTAGCGTTCACGGTCACAATTATAAGATCATTGGGTTTAGATCCTGGTGGGGTGAGTGTTGATTATATGTTGAATGTGTGTGTGCCATATTAGGCTAATAAGTAGTATGGATCCTCGTGTTTTTGAAAGCCGGATTTGTCAAAACGTTACTCACAGACACCCTAAGCGGCACTGGTGATCCTCCATTTGAAGTTTCACGGTGCCATAAGCTCGTTGAACAGGCTTTGTGTGAAATATAACAGAGACTAGGACTGCTTTTAGTGTCCTGGTGGACCACAGGTAGCGTTCCCTGGTCACAATAATAAGATTTTTGTATTGAATCCTGGTGGGGTGAGGTGTTGATTATATGTAGAAGTCCGCTTGCTTTATTGGGGTAATTAAATATATATGGATCCTCGTGTTTCGAAGCCGGATTTGGTAAAACGTTGCTCTGATCACCTAAGCATCAGGGGTAGTCCCCATTAGAGGTTCACGGCGCCATAACGTCGTTCAACAGGCTTTGTGTGAAATATCACAGCGTCTACGACTGCTTTTAGTGTCCTGGTGGCCCAGAGGTAGCGTTCCTCGGCCACAATTATAAGATCGTGGGTTCGAATCCTGGTGGGGTGAGGTGTTAATTATATGTAGAAATCTGAGTGCTTTATTAGGCCAATGAAAAATATATCGATCCTCGTGTTTCGAAGCCGAATTTGGTAAAACGTTGCTCTGATCACCTAAGCGGCACGGGAGGTCCCCATTAGAGGTTCACGGCGCCATAAGCTCATTGAACAGGCTTTGTGTGAAATATAACAGAGTCTAACGCTGCTTTTAGTGTCCTGGTGGCCCTGAGGTAGTGTTCCCCGGTCACAATTATAAGATCGTGGGTTCGAATCATGGTGGGGTGAGGTGTTGATTATATGTAGAAGTGTGCGTGCTTTATTGGGCTAATAAAATAGATACGCTTGGATCCTCGTTTTCAGAAGCCGGATTTGGTAAAACGTTACTCTGAACACTAATGACACGAATTGGTCCCCCATTAGAGGTTCAACATAAGCTCCATTCAACAGGCTTTTGTGTGAAGTACCTGTGGTGGACTGCTTTTAAGTATATAGTGGTCCAAGAGGCATTTTACGGTCACAATTACTAAGATCGTGGGTTCAAATCCTGGTGGGTGAGAGTGTTGATTATATGTAGAGATCCGCGTGCTTTATTTGAGCTAATAAATATACCTGGTTCCTAAATGTTTTCGATAAAGTTTGGTAAAACATTGCTCTGATCTCCTAAGCGGCACCGGTGGTCCCAATTAGAGGTTCACTGCGCCATAAACTCATTCAACAGGGTTTGTGTGAAATATAACAGAGTCTAGGACTGCTTTTAGTGTCCTGGTGGCCTAGAGGTAGCGTTCCCCGGTCACAATTATAAGATCGTGGGTTCAAATCCTGGTGGGGTGAGGTGTTGATTATATGTAGAAGTCTGCGTGCTTTATTGGGCTAATGAAATATATATGGTTCCTCGTGTTTCGATGCCGGATTTGGTAAAACATTGCTCTGATCTCCTAAGCGGCACCGGTGGTCCCAATTAGAGGTTCACTGCGCCATAAACTCATTCAACAGGCTTTGTGTGAAATATAACAGAGTCTAGGACTGCTTTTAGTGTCCTGGTGGCCTAGAGGTAGCGTTCCCCGGTCACAATTATAAGATTTTGGGTTCGAATCCTGGTGGGGTGAGGTGTTGATTATATGTAGAATCTGTGTGCTTTATTGGGCTAATGTAATATATATGGATCCTCGTGTTTTGAAGCCGGATTTGGTAAAACGTTTCTCTGAACACCTAAGCGGCACTGGTGGTCCCCAGTCGAGGTTCACAGTGCCATAAGCTCGTTGAACAGGCTTTGTGTGAAATATAACAGAGTCTAGGACTGCTTTTAGTGTCCTGGTGGTCCACAAGTAGCGTTTCCTGGTCACAATTATATGATTTTTGGTTTGAATCCTGGTGGGGTGAGGTATTGATTATATGTCGAAGTCCGCGTGCATTATTGGGCTAATGAAATATATATGGATCCTCGTGTTTCGAAGCCGGATTTGGTAAAACGATGCTCTGATCACCTAAGCGGCACGGGTGGTCCCCATTAGAGGTTCACACAGTCATAAGCTCGTTGAACAGGCTTTGTGTGAAATATAGCAGAGTCAAGAACTGCTTTTATTGTCCTGGTAGCCAAGAGGTAGCCTTTCACGAGATCATTGATCCTGGAATTGTGATTATAATAAAAATATTTATTGGGCTAATGAAATAGAAATGGATCCTCGTGTTTCGAAGCCGGATTTAGTAAAACGTTGCTCTGATCACCTAAGCGGCACGGGTGGTCCCCATTAGAGGTTCACGGCGCCATAAGCTCATTGAACAGGCTTTTTGTGAAATATAACAGAGTCTAGGACTGCTTTTAGTGTCCTGGTGGCCCAGAGGTAGCGTTCCCAGGTACAATTATACGATCGTTGGTTCAATCCTGGTGGGGTGAGGTGTTGATTATATGTAGAAATGTGCGTGCTCTATTGGGCTAATGAAATAGATATGGATCCTCGTGTTTCGAAGCCGGATTTAGTAAAACGATACTCTGAACACCTAAGCAGCACTGGTGGTCCTCATTAGAGGTTCACGGCGCCATAAGCTCGTTGAACAGGCTTTGTGTGAAATATAACAGAGTCAGGGACTGCTTTTAGTGTCCTGGTGGTCCACAGGTAGCATTCCCTGGTCACAATTATAAGATTTTGTGTTTGAATCCTGGTGGAGTGAGGTGTTGATTTTATGTAGAAGTCCGCGTGCTTTATTGGGCTAAAGAAATATATATGGATCCTCGTGTTTCATAGCCGGATTTGGTAAAACGTTGCTCTGATCACCTAAGCGGCACTGGTGGTCCCCTTTAGAGGTTCACGGCGCCATAAGCTCATTGAACAGGCTTTGTGTGAAATATAACAGAGTCTAGGGCTGCTTTTAGTGTCCTGGTGGCCCAGAGTTAGCGTTCACCGGTCACAATTATAAGATCGTGGGTTCGAATCCTGGTGGGGTGAGGTGTTGATTATATGTTGAAATGTGTGTGCTGTATTAGGCTAATGAAATAGATATGGATCCTCGTGTTTCGAAGCCGGATTTAGTAAAACGTTACTCTGAACACCTAAGCGGCACTGGTGGTCCTCATTAGAGGTTCACGGTGCCATAAGCTCGTTGAACAGGCTTTGTGTGAAATATAATAGAGACTAGGACTGCTTTTAGTGTCCGGGTGGACCACAGGTAGCGTTCCCTGGTCACAATTATAATATTTTTGTTTTGAATCCTGGTGGGGTGAGGTGTTGATTATATGTAGAAGTCCGCTTGCTTTATTGGGCTAATTAAATATATATGGATCCTCGTGTTTCGAAGCCGGATTTGGTAAAACGTTGCTCTGATCACCTAAGCATCAGGGGTAGTCCCCATTAGAGGTTCACGGCGCCATAACGTCGTTCAACAGGCTTTGTGTGAAATATCACAGCGTTTACGACTGCTTTTAGTGTCCTGGTGGCCCAGAGGCAGCGTTCCTCGGCCACAATTATAAGATCGTGGGTACGAATCCTGGCGGGGTGAGGTGTTAATTATATGTAGAAATCTGAGTGCTTTATTAGGCTAATGAAAAATATATCGATCCTCGTGTTTCGAAGCCGAATTTGGTAAAACGTTGCTCTGATCACCTAAGCGGCACGGGTGGTCCCCATTAGAGGTTCACGGCTCCATAAGCTCATTCAACAGGCTTTGTGTGAAATATAACAGAGTCTAGCGCTGGTTTTAGTGTCCTGGTGGCCCAGAGGTAGTGTTCCCCGGTCACAATTATAAGATCGTGGGTTCGAATCCTGGTGGGGTGAGGTGTTGATTATATGTTGAAATGTGTGTGCTGTATTAGGCTAATGAAATAGATATGGATCCTCGTGTTTCGAAGCCGGATTTAGTAAAACGTTACTCTGAACACCTAAGCGGCACTGGTGGTCCTCATTAGAGGTTCACGGTGCCATAAGCTCGTTGAACAGGCTTTGTGTGAAATATAATAGAGACTAGGACTGCTTTTAGTGTCCGGGTGGACCACAGGTAGCGTTTCCTGGTCACAATTATAAGATTTTTGGTTTGAATCCTGGTGGGGTGAGGTGTTGATTATATGTCGAAGTCCGCGTGCATTATTGGGCTAATGAAATATATATGGATCCTCGTGTTTCGAAGCCGGATTTGGTAAAACGTTGCTCTGATCACCTAAGCGGCACGGGTGGTCCCCATTAGAGGTTCACACAGTCATAAGCTCGTTGAACAGGCTTTGTGTGAAATATAGCAGAGTCAAGAACTGCTTTTATTGTCCTGGTGGCCTAGAGGTAGCGTTCCCCAGTCACAATTATAAGATTTTGGGTTCGAATCCTGGTGGGGTGAGGTGTTGATTATATGTAGAAGTCTGTGTGCTTTATTGGGCTAATGTAATATATATGGATCCTCGTGTTTTGAAGCCGGATTTGGTAAAACGTTGCTCTGAACAACCTAAGCGGCACTGGTGGTCCCCAGTCGAGGTTCACAGTGCCATAAGCTCGTTGAACAGGCTTTGAGTGAAATATAACAGAGTCTAGGACTGCTTTTAGTGTCCTGGTGGTCCACAAGTAGCGTTTCCTGGTCACAATTATAAAATTTTTGGTTTGAATCCTGGTGGGGTGAGGTGTTGATTATATGTCGAAGTCCGCGTGCATTATTGGGGTAATGAAATATATATGGATCCTCGTGTTTCGAAGCCGGATTTGGTAAAACGTTGCTCTGATCACCTAAGCGGCACGGGTGGTCCCCATTAGAGGTTTACACAGTCATAAGCTCGTTGAACAGGCTTTGTGTGAAATATAGCAGAGTCAAGAACTGCTTTTATTGTCCTGGTAGCCAAGAGGCAGCCTTCCCCGGTCACAATTATAAGATCGTGGGTTCGAATCCTGGTGGGGTGAGGTGTTGATTATATGTAGAAATGTGCGTGCTCTATTGGGCTAATGAAATAGAAATGGATCCTCGTGTTTCGAAGCCGGATTTAGTAAAACGTTGCTCTGAACACCTAAGCGGCACGGGTGGTCCCCATTAGAGGTTCACGGCGCCATATGCTCATTGAACAGGCTTTTTGTGAACTATAACAGAGTCTAGGACTGCTTTTAGTGTCCTGGTGGCCCAGAGGTAGCGTTCCCAGGTACAATTATAAGATCGTTGGTTCGAATCCTGGTGGGGTGAGGTTGTTGATTATATGTAGAAATGTGCGTGCTCTATTGGGCTAATGAAATAGAAATGGATCCTCGTGTTTCGAAGCCGGATTTAGTAAAACGTTGCTCTGATCACCTAAGCGGCACGGGTGGTCCCCATTAGAGGTTCACGGCGCCATAAGCTCGTTCAACAGGCTTTGGGTGAAATATAACAGCGTCTAGGACTGCTTTTATTGTCCTGGTGGCACAGAGGTAGCGTTCCCCGGTCACAATTATAAGATCATGGGTTTGAATCCTGGTGGGGAGAGGTGTTGATTATATTTAGAAGTCCGTGTGCTATATTGGGCTTATGAAATAGATATGCATCCTCGTGTTTCGAAGCCGGATTTAGTAAAACGTTACTCTGAACATCTAAGCGGCACTGGTGGTCCTCATTAGAGGTTCACCGCGCAATAAGCTTGTTGAAGAGGCTTTGTGTGAAATATAACAGAGTCTAGGACTGCTTTTAGTTTCCTGGTGGTCCACAGGTAGCATTCCCTCGTCACAATTATAAGATTTTGTGTTTGAATCCTGGTGGGGTGAGGTGTTAATTTTATGTAGAAGTCCACGTGCTTTATTGGGCAAAAGAAATATATATGGATCCTCGTGTTTCATAGCCGGATTTGGTAAAACGTTGCTCTGGTCACCAAGCGGCATGTGTGGTCCCCATTAGAGGTTCAAGGCGCCATAAGCTCGTTGAACAGGCTTTGTGTGAAATATAACAGAGTCTAGGACTTCTTTTAGTGTCCTGGTGGTCTACAGGTAGCGTTCCCTGGTCACAATTATAAGATCGTGGGTTCGAATACTGGTGGGGTGAGGTGTTAATTATATGTAGAAATCTGCGTGCTTTATTGGGCTAGTGAAATATATACGGATACTCGTTTTTCGAAGGCGGATTTGGTAAAACTTTGCTCTGATCACCTAAGCGGCATGGGTGGTCCCCTTCAGAGGTTCACGGCGCCATAAGCTCATTGAACAGGCTTTGTGTGAAATATAACAGAGTCTAGGACTGCTTTTAGTGTCCTGGTGGCCCAGAGGTAGCGTTCACCGGTCACAATTATAAGATCGTGGGTTCGAATCCTGGTGGGGTGAGGTGTTGATTATAAGGTTGAAATGTGTGTGCTGTATTGGGCTAATGAAATAGATATGGATCCTCGTCTTTCGAAGCCGAATTTAGTAAAACGTTACTCTGAACACCTAAGCGGCACTGGTGGTCCTCATTAGAGGTTCCCGGCGCCATAAGCTCGTTGAACAGGCTTTGTGTGAAATATAACAGAGTCTAGGACTGCTTTTAGTGTCCTGGTGGTCCAGAGGTAGCGTTTCCCGGTCACAATTATACGATCGTGGGTTCAAATCCTGGTGGGGTGAGGTGTTGATTATATGTAGAAGTCCGATTATATGTAGAAGTCCGCGTGCTTTATTGGGCTAATGAAATATATATGGTTCCTCGTGTTTCGAAGCCGGATTTGGTAAAACATTGCTCTGATCACCTAAGCGGCACCGGTGGTCCCAATTAGAGGTTCACTGCGCCATAAACTCATTCAACAGGCTTTGTGTGAAATATAACAGAGTCTAGGACTGCTTTTAGTGTCTTGGTGGCCTAGAGGTAGCGTTCCCCGGTCACAATTATAAGATTTTGGGTTCGAATCCTGGTGGGGTGAGGTGTTGATTATATGTAGAAGTCTGTGTGCTTTATTGGGCTAATGTAATATATATGGATCCTCGTGTTTTGAAGCCGGATTTGGTAAAACGTTGCTCTGAACACCTAAGCGTCACAGGTTGTCCCCATTAGAGGTTCACAGTGCCATAAGCTCGTTGAACAGGCATTGTGTGAAATATAACAGAGTCTAGGACTGCTTTTAGTGTCCTGGTGGTCCACAGGTAGCGTTTCCTGGTCACAATTATAAGATTTTGGGTTTGAATCCTGGTGGGGTGAGGTGTTGATTATATGTCGAAGTCCGCGTGCTTTATTGGGTAATGAAATATATATGGTTCCTCGAGTTTCCAAGCTGGATTAGGTAAAACGTTGCTCTGATCACGTAAGCGGCACGGGTGGTCCCCTACAGTGGTTCACGGCGCCATAAGCTCGTTGAACAGGCTTTGTCTGAAATATAACAGAGTTTAGGACTGCTTCTAGTGTCCTGGTGGTCCACAGGTAGCATTCCCTGGTCACAATTATAAGATTTTGTGTTTGAATCCTGGTGGGGTGAGGCGTTGAATATATGTAGAAGTCCGCGTGCTTTATTGGGCTAATGAAATATATATGGATCCTCGTGTTTCGAAGCCGGATTTGGTAAAACGTTGCTCTGATCACCTAAGCGGCACTGGTGGTCCCCATTAGAGGTTCATGGCGCCATAAGGTCGTTGAACAGGCTTTGTGTGAAATATAGTAGAGTCTAGGACTGTTTTTATTGTCCTGGTGGCCCAGAGGTACCATACCCCGGTCACAATTATAAGATCGTGGGTTTGAATCCTGGTGGGTTGAGGTTTTGATTATATGTAGAAGTCCTACAAGTGGCTTTATTGTTGCTAATGAAATATATATGGATCCTCGTGTTTCAAGCCGGATTTGCAAAACGTTGCTCTGATCACCTAAGCGGCACGGGTGGTCCCTCATTGAGGTTCATGGCGCCATAAGTCGCTGAATAGCCCAAATATAGTAGAGTCTAGGACTGTTTTGATTGTCCTGGGCGGCTCCAGAGGTAGCACGGCCTGCCAATTATAAGATCGTGGGTTTGAATCCTGGTGGGTGAGGTGTTGATTATATGTAGAAGTCCCAAGGTGGCTTTTATTGGGCTAATGAAATATATATGGATCCTCGTGTTTCGAAGCCGGATTTGGTAAAACGTTGCTCTGATCACCTGCTGCACGGGTGGTCCCATTTGAGGTTCACGGGCGCTATAACCCTTGAAGAGGCTTTGTGTGAAATATACCAGAGTCTAGGACTGCTTTTATTGTCCTGGTGGCCCAGAGGTAGCGTTCCACGGTCACAATTATAAGATCGTGGATTCAAATCCTGGTGGGGTGAGGTGTTGATTATATGTAGAAGTCCGCGTGCTTTATTGGGCTAATGAAATATATATGAATCCTCCTTGTTTCGACGCCGCATTTGGTAAAACGTTGCACTGATCACCTAAGCGGCACGGGTGGTCCCCATTAGAGGTTCACGGTGCCATAAGCCCGTTGAACAGGCTTTGTGTGAAATATAGCAGAGTCTAGGAATGGTTTTATTGTCCTGGTGGCCCAGAGGTAGCGTCCCCCGGTCACAATTATAAGATCGTGGATTCAAATCCTGGTGGGGTGAGGTGTTGATTATATGTAGAAGTCCGCGTGCTTTATTGGGCTAATGAAATATATATGGATCCTCGTGTTTCGAAGCCGGATTTGGTAAAACGTTGCTCCGATCACCTAAGCGGCACGGGTGGTCCCCATTAGAGGTTCATGGCGCCATAAGGTCGTTGAACAGGCTTTGTGTGAAATATGGTAGAGTCTAGGACTGCTTTTAATGTCCTGGTTGCCCAGAGGTAGCGTTCCCCAGTCACAATTATAAGATCGTGGGTTCAAATCCTGGTGGGGTGAGGTGTTGATTATATGTAGAAGTCTGCATGCTTTATTGGGCTAATGAAATATATATGGATCCTCGTGTTTCCAAGCCGGATTTGGTAAAACGTTGCTCTTATCACCTAAGCGGCACTGGTGGTCCCCAGTAGAGGGTCACGGCGCCATAAGCTCGTTGAACAGGCTTTGCGTGAAATATAACAAAGTCTAGGACTGCTTTTAGTGTCCTGGTGGTCCACAGGTAGCATTCCCTGGTCACAATTATAAGATTTTGGGTTTGAATCCTGGTGGGGTGAGGTGTTGATTATATGTAGAAATCTGCTTGCTTTATTGGGCTAATGAAATATATATGGATCCTCGTTTTTCGATGCCGGATTTGGTAAAACGTTGCTCTGATCACCTAAGTGGCACGGGTGGTCCCCATTAGAGGTTCACGGCGCCATAAGCTCATTGAACAGGTTTTTTGTAAAATATAACAGAGTTCAGGACTGCTTTTAGTGTCCTGGTGGCCCAGAGGTAGCGTTCCCCGGTCAGAATTCTAAGATCGTTGGTTCGAATCCTGGTGGGGTGAGGTGTTGATTATATGTAGAAATGTGCGTGCTCTATTGGGCTAATGAAATATATATGGATCCTCGTGTTTCGAAGCCGGATTTAGTAAAACGTTACTCTGAACACCTAAGCGGCACTGGTGGTCCTCATTAGAGGTTCACGGCGCCATAAGCTCATTGAACAGGCTTTGTGTGAAATATAACAGAGTCTAGGACTGCTTTTAGTGTCCTGGTGGTCCACAGGTAGCATTCCCTAGTCACAATTATAAGATTTTGGGATTGAATCCTGGTGGGGTGAGGTGTTGATTTTATGTAGAAGTCCGCGTGCTTTATTGGGCTAATGAAATATATATGGATCCTCGTGTTTCGAAGCCGGATTTGGTAAAACGTTGCTCTGATCACCTAAGCGGCACGGTTGTCCCCATTAGAGGTTCACGGCGCCATAAGCTCGTTGAACAGGCTTTGTGTGAAATATACCAGAGTCTAGGACTGCTTTTATTGTCCTGGTGGCCCAGAGGTAGCGTTCCCCGGTCACAATTATAAGATAGTGGGTTCAAATCCTGGTGGGATGAGGTGTTGATTATATGTAGAAGTCCGCGTGCTTTATTGGGCTAATGAAATATATATGGATCCTCGAGTTTCGAAGCCGCATTTGGTAAAACGTTGCTCTGATCACCTAAGTGGCACGGGTGGTCCCCATTAGAGTTTCACGTCGCCATAAGCTCGTTGAACAGGCTTTGTGTGAAATATAGCAGAGTATAGGACTGCTTTTATTGTCCTAGTAGCCCAGAGGTACCGTTCCCCGGTCACAATTATAAGATCGTGGGTTCAAATCCTGGCGGGGTGAGGTGTTGATTATATGTAGAAGTTTGCGTGCTTTATTGGGCTAATGATATATATATGGATCCTCCTGTTTCGAAGCCGGATTTGGTAAAACGTTGCTCTGAACACCTAAGCGGCACTGGTGGTCCCCAGTAGAGGTTCACGGCGCCATAAGCTCGTTGAACAGGCTTTGCGTGAAATATAACAGAGTCTAGGACTGCTTTTAGTGTCCTGGTGGTCCACAGGTAGCATTCCCTGGTCACAATTATAAGATTTTGGGTTTGAATCCTGGTGGGGTGAGGTGTTGATTTTATGTAGAAGTCCGCGTGCTTTATTGGGCTAAGGAAATATATTTGGATCTTCGTGTTTCGTAGCCGCATTTGGTTAAACGTTACTCTGATCACCTAAGCGGCACGGGTGGTCCCCATTAGAGGTTCATGGCGCCATAAGGTCGTTGAACAGGCTTTGTGTGAAATATAGTAGAGTCTAGGACTGCTTTTATTGTCCTGGTGGCCCAGAGGTAGCGTTCCTCGGTCACAATTATAAGATCGTGGGTTCGAATCCTGGTGGGGTGAGGTGTTGATTATATGTAGAAGTCCGCATGCATTATTGGGCTCATGAAATATATATGGATCCTCGTGTTTCGAAGCCGGATTTGGTAAAACGTTGCTCTGATCACCTAAGCGGCACAGATGATCCCCATTAGAGGTTCACAGCAGCATAAGCTCCTTGAACAGGCTTTGTGTGAAATATAGCAGAGTCTAGGACTGCTTTTATTGTCCTGGTGGCCCAGAGGTAGCGTTCCCCGGTCACAATTATAAGATCGTGGGTTCGAATCCTGGTGGGGTGAGGTGTTGATTATATGTAGAAGTCCGCGTGCTTTATTGGGATAATGAAATATATATGGATCCTCGTGTTTCGAAGCCGGATTTGGTAAAACGTTGCTCCGATCACCTAAGCGGCACGGGTGGTCCCCATTAGAGGTTCATGGCGCCATAAGGTCGTTGAACAGGCTTTGTTTTAAATATAGTAGAGTCTAGGACTACTTTTATTGTCCTGGTGGCCCAGAGGTAGCATACCCCGGTCACAATATAAGATCGTGGGTTTGAATCCTGGAAGTCCGAGTGCTTTATTGGGCTAATGAATTAAATATGGATCCTTGTGTTTCCAAGCCGGATTTGGTAAAACGTTGCTCTGATCACCTAAGCGGCACAGATGGTCCCCATTGGAGGTTCACAGCGTCATAAGCTCGTTGAACAGGCTTTGTGTGAAATATAGCAGAGTCTAAGACTGCTTTTATTGTCCTGGTTGCCCAGAGGTAGCGTTCCCCCGTCACATTTATAAGATCGTGGTTTCAAATCCTGGTGGGTGAGGTGTTGATTATATGTAGAAGACGCGTGCTTTATTGGGCTAATGAAATATATATGGATCCTCGTGTTTTGAAGCCGCATTTGGTAAAACGTTGCTCTGATCACCTAAGGGGCACGGGTGGTCCCCTATAGTGGTTCACAGCCCCATAAGCTCGTTGAACAGGCTTTGTGTGAAATATAACAGAGTGTAGGACTGCTTTTAGTGTCCTGGTGGTCCACAGGTAGCATTCCCTGGTCACAATTATAATATTTTTGGTTTGAATCCTGGTGGGGTGAGGTGTTGATTTTATGTAGAAGTCCGCATGCTTTATTGGGCTAAAGAAATATATTTGGATCCTCGTGTTTCGTAGCCGGATTTGGTAAAACGTTGCTCTGGTCCCGAAGCGGCACGTGTGGTCCCCATTAGAGGTTCACGGCGCAATAAGCTCGTTGAACAGGCTTTGTGTGAAATATACCAGAGTCTAGGACTGCTTTTAGTGTCCTGGTGGTCCACAGGTGGCATTCCCTGGTCACAATTATAAGATTTTGGGTTTGAATCCTGGTGGGGTGAGGTGTTGATTTTATGTAGAAGTCCGCGTGCTTTATTGGGCTAATGAAATATATATGAATCCTCGAGTTTCCAAGCCAGATTTGGAAAAACGTTGCTGTGTTCACGTAAGCGGCACGGGTGGTCCCCTATAGTGGTTCACGGCGCAATAAGCTCGTTGAACAGGCTTTGTGTGAAATATACCAGAGTCTAGGACTGCTTTTATTGTCCTAGTGGCGCAGAGGTAGCGTTCCCCGGTCACAATTATAAGATCGTGGTTTCAAATCCCGGTGGGGTGAGGTGTTGATTTTATGAAGAAGTCCGCATGCTTTATTGGGCTAATGAAATATATATGGATCCTCGTGTTTCGAAGCCGCATTTGGTAAAACGTTGCTCTGATCACCTAAGCAGCACGGGTGGTCCCCTATAGTGGTTCACAGCGCCATAAGCTCGTTGAATAGACTTTGTGTGAAATATAGCAGAATCTAGGACTGCTTCTATTGTCCTGGTGGCCCAGAGGTAGCGTTCCCCGGTCACAATTATAAGATCGTGGGTTCAAATCCTGGTGGGGTGAGGTGTTGATTATATGTAGAAGTCCGCGTGCTTTATTGGGCTAATGAAATATATATGGATCCTCGTGTTTCGAAGACGGATTTGGTAAAACGTTGCTCTGATCACGTAAGCGGCACGGGTGGTCCCCATTAGAGGTTCATGGCGCCATAAGGTCGTTGAAGAGGCTTTGTGTGAAATATAGTAGAGTCTAGGACTGCTTTTATTGTCCTGGTGGCCCAGAAATAGCATACCCCGGTCACAATTATAAGATCGTGGGTTTGAATTCTGGTGGGGTGAGGTGTTGATTATATGTAGAAGTCCGAGTGCTTTATTGGGTTAATGAAATATATATGGATCCTCGTGTTTCCAAGCCGGATTTGGGAAAACGTTGCTCTTATTACCTAAGCGGCACGGATGGTCCCCTATAGTGGTTCACGAGGCCATAAGCGCGTTGAACAGGCTTTATGTGAAATATAACAGAGTCTAGGACTGCTTATAGTGTCCTGGTGGCCCATAGGTAGCGTTCCTCGGTCACAATTATAAGATCGTGGGTTCGAATCCTGGTGGGGTGAGGTGTTGATTATATGTAGAAGTCCGCGTGCTTTATTGGGCTAATGAATCATATATGGATCCTCGCGTTTCGAAGCCGGATTTGGTAAAACGTTGCTCTGATCACCTTAGTGGCACGGATGGTCCCCATTAGAGGTTCACAGCGTCATAAGCTCGTTGAACAGGGTTTGTGTGAAATATAGCAGAGTCTAGGACTGCTTTTATTGTCCTAGTGGCCCAGAGGTAGCGTTCCCCGGTCACAATTATAAGATCGTGGGTTCAAATCCTGGTGGGGTGAGGTGTTGATTATATGTAGAAGTCCGAGTGCTTTAATGGGCTAATGAAATATATATGGATCCTCGTGTTTCCAAGCCGGATTTGGTAAAACGTTGCTCTGATCACCTAAGCAGCACGGGTGGTCCCCATTAGAGGTTCATGGCGCCATAAGGTCGTTGAACAGGCTTTGTGTGAAATATAGCAGAGTATAGGATCTGCTTTTATTGTCCTAGTGGCCCAGAGGTAGCGTTCCCCGGTCACAATTATAAGATCGTGGGTTTGAATCCTGGTGGGGTGAGGTGTTGATTATATGTAGAAGTCCGGGTGCTTTATTGGGCTAATGAAATATATATGGATCCTCGTGTTTCCAAGCCGGATTTGGTAAAACGTTGCTCTGATCACCAAAGCGGCACGGGTGGTCCCCATTAGAGGTTCATGGCGCCATAAGGTCGTTGAACAGGCTTTGTGTGAAATATAGTAGAGTCTAGGACTGCTTTTATTGTCCTGGGTGCCCAGAGGTAGCGTTCCCCGGTCACAATTATAAAATCGTGGGTTCAAATCCTGGTGGGGTGAGGTGTTGATTATATGTAGAAGTCCGAGTGCTTTATTGGGCTAATGAAATATATATGGATCCTCGTGTTTCCAAGCCGGATTTGGTAAAACGTTGCTCTGATCACCTAAGCGGCACGGGTGGTCCCCATTAGAGGTTCACGGCGCCATAAGCTCGTTTAACAGGCTTTGTGTGAAATATAGCAGAGTCTAGGACTGCTTTTATTGTCCTGGT
>NW_024736097.1:0-175000 GCF_018991925.1 Homarus americanus
AGTAAATCACAAACGAAAAATCTGCGGGATATTGTTCTTCAATTTTGCCTTTATCGCCCCTTTTCTAGCGTCCTTCGTCTCAAAACGCATTTCTTTTGTGCCGTCTACCGTTTTTACCCTGCTAGTTTATCCTTAACCCGCTATTCGTTTCCCTGCCTTACAACCTTCCTATCTTTAACCTCACCCTTCTTTACAATTACCCTTCCTGCCCTCAAAACTATGACTAATATCTCTGAATTATCTCCCCAGGGAACCTTGAGACTTGTGCAAGGTGAGGAGAGGTCCTCTGGGATTTCCTCCACTTCCTTCAAGTCATCTTTCCCAGAGGGCGTGAGAAGATACTGCCAATGCCGACTCACCCTGGTGCCGGAGGTAATACAGGTCCTTATGTTATTTACTGCCGTCTTAGAACACATGATGGTCGTTATAGTACGTGTCGAAGGTGATTTTTTTTTCTATGATGAGGAAGTCCTTCATCATTGTTATGTTTGTAGTCTATCATTGTGTTTAATGTACCGAGAATTGACTGTACCCTTGAGACCTGTTTGGAGTTGTTGTTTGAGGCAGCAGTTATGTATGCTATAAACAGTAGTCTCCTTACAACTAGACTGCACATTTGTTTTTAAGCCGTAATGAATCCATAATACGACTAAAAATGGACGTAAATGTGTCTGTTCCAACTATTGCTAAAAACGGAAGCAGTTAAGAGACCTGAAACTTTACACACTTCTTACTATTGACCATAGACCCACGGGTGGTCAAGGCAAGAACCAAAACAATCTTTCCCGACTGATGTTTACCCGTGTCTAGGATAGGTGAAGTCCTGAATGTCAGGGAGGGCAAATTGTGGCAAACACGGTTATGCAGTATATACGTAACCAGAGCGAAGCCAGCAGGCAGTTTTACTTGTGGTTAATAAATGGTTACTAACCGAGGGAAGAGGCGGTGTTGCTGGCCAAAGTTAATGTTGTGGTTGTCCGTCTTCAGGCGAATATTCCCCATAATTGACCTCATAACACTTGACCTTCATTAAACTCATTACTGGGAGAAGGTAACTGTCTGCTTCCGGTTAGAACATATCATGTTTAATCTCTTATTAAATAAACTTTCAACAATCCAATTTTGTACATTGTTCAGTGATTCGCTGTGGGTGATAATTCAGCCATGATTTTGAGCAAGATCTTTAATCCTCCCTACAGTGTTTGGCGTTACTTGTTGCCGAGTTAACTTGTTTTTATCAGACTAATCTATCTTGGTTTCATGCTTCCTCAGTCTTTAATACCTCCTTAACCGCTTTCATACAGTGTACAAAGAAACGTGGCTTGCTTATTATCAGAACCCGAGATCCATTTGTAAGGCATTAATAAGTCATCAGTCATTCCTAAGCGACCCTTGTGGTAATCTTTTGCTACTATGACGTGTAAGGATTCTTGCTTTGTGACCCTAGTGGTCATTGCAGGAACCTCGGATGCCTAGTCATTTATTTTGTTTTGCCTTAACTATCTTTTTCTAGTACTCTCTACCAACGAAATATCGTCAGAATTTAGCGTCACTTAATTCAATCAGTAATTGTATTGCCACGATGACACCATGAAATTATTTTTAAATGTGAATGTTGGAAAAAATGAGACATTGAGGAGTAGTAGCGAGAATTGGCAACATGAAACACGCTTGATAAACACAGAAAAGTCAGAGCACTTGGTAGCCAGACTGTAGTGCCTGCGTGTGTTCACCGACAGACTTGTTCACGGTACAGGAGGGCGACATTATCTTTGACGGAGCGTTCCTTTAATTTGTTGGTTAAAACTATATAATATAAGTGTTACCACCATAATCCTATTTAAATCCAACGATATAGACGGTACACAAACCTATGGAAAGGTATACAGTATAACAAGCTTCGACACTATTTATTAAAACATTGCTTTTAGTACGAGGACAAACATTAAGAATATCATTTGGTTTGATGGTGTGGAAGATAGAATGAACCAAACACCTACACTAGTGAGTCCAGATTTTCAGGATAAATTATGGTAAAGGTTACTAAAGATGGATCAGAGAGTTTATGTTCACGGGTAACAGTTACACTCCACACACCCGGTGTTTGGATTTTTAACTAAGCACGCGGTGGGGCAGGATGCGCTCGGTGGTGGGCAGGCAGTGATCTTGTCAAAAGGATGTCCAGGATTCCCAGGATCACATTCGCACACTTCACATCCCGTCTCTTGGTCGTTAACATAGTGAATACCACAATCCATGGGGCACGGAGGTTTCCCACTGGTAGAAATGTAGTTGCAATGATCCTCTGGTGGAAGAGAAATTGAGCATTATCACAAAGCCTTCCCGTAGTTCCTTATCCGGTCTTTTACAGAACCTGTTGCTAAAGTCTGGCTTATAGTGGTGTTGGCGCCCGACAAGTGTACTGCAATTGACACTACTGAAAGGAAACTAGCTTTTTCCTCAGTAAAGTGACCTTCATTATTTAATCACTTCATTCCTTTGTCCAGGTTTTGGGGAATAAGTGGATCAAGTATTGGTTCAGTTGGACACTTTTCATCACTACTGAGTGATCATCACAGTGTTCCATCACTTGTATACGTCACACACTTCAATGTTACACCACCTGCGTCTCTTAAGCTCTCAAGAGAAGACACCCGCCCAGTGCAGGATCTCTTTGATGGGCGAGCGAGTCCCTACATATTTGAAAAGTTATCCTTCAGTTTGAACAATATATAAATCTTCCTGTGGACGTCACGATCACTAGCCCCATATACCCAATCTTACATTATATTTCGACAACTTTTCAGTTTATAACGACAAAGGTCGATGACTAAATAATTGAACTATTTGATCTATCGAACAAAAAAGGACACGAAACTAAAAATCAATACATCGAGACAAACGTCATAACAGAACAACAATAATTTGCTCAAGTGACAAATTTTTACAAGATAAGTCATTGGGGCAGAAATAAAAATGACAAATTTTTTAGACATTAACTAAAATGAAATGCTGTAGTGTTAGACAATTTATTTTTTGTTAAAGTTCGAATACCATAAGACACCCGTAACCATACCTACGGGTCTGTATGTACAGTATAAGATTCTGTACAGGTGTCCAAACATTGGGAAGGAACGTCGATCTGTACTGGATTTGTGGTCATAATTTATAACTATTTATTATGGAAGTCTGTCGATGTATAATGCATTAGAAGTAAAGTAAAAATGTAATCTGAAATTATTTGGAAAGCCATTTCAAAACGTCCTTACTCCCATAAATTTGAAGCGGCTGAATCTGTGGCAGTCTTCTTACAAACCACGAAATAAAACAAACAATTTTATTTCCTATTCGTTAAAAAATGTCATCTTAAAAACACAAAGTTTCCCCCTCACACAAATAGTTACCAATGGTCGAGGCTAAACTTGATGAAAAGACATGTGCAGTCTGATAACTATAACTACTTTGTCATACGGCTTCACCTTTACAACTAACTGCTGGTTATTCCTCGCAGCTCTAAGTACCTCCTGTATTATTTACAACACTAATAAATGAAAGACTTACCGCAGTTGTGATGGGTGCAGATGGCGCCATCACCAACGCACTCACACCAGTTACACGAGTCCCTCCTCCAAATAGATCCGTTTTCACAGAACTTCTCCCCCAGCTCGTGCTCGTACTCTACACACCAAAAAGGTTTCACATTAATATAGTCTGTTAAAAATTCATGTTTAAATATTCCTCAAAAGTTCCGACCAAGTACAGCACAACACGTGCCAATATACCATTTTTACTAATCTTCCATTTAAAGACGAAAGATTTACACGAATCTGAATCGATTTCGGGGTTTGAGCAATTATTTTCACAAGCTTACCAGTTGAACCAATTTGTTGGTAAATTCTCAGCAAACCTGTATCAATCCACAACTAAACTGAGAAATTAACCAAATACAATACTGGCGACTCGTGAATCCTGAGCTCTGTGTGTTGTCTGGGTACAGTATTTATCTTCTTGGCGGACCTGTACAGTATTCAACTCGACAGACAAGTTATTATTGTTAAGTATAATATTTAGGATGTTTAATATGAATTTAAATAAAGTTACCATTCTGTTTTGCCTCCTAATGTCCGTGCGTGAGTTATCCATTTAAATAGGTGTCTGTTTTAAGTGTTCAGTATTTAAACTGGATTTTCTCCTTAGCGATTAACTATTGAAAGCCTGTCTACAGCACTTTGTAATAATATAAGAAGTGCATTAAAGTAATTTTACTACCGATCAGGGTTTTCCCAACCTGACGTCGATCTGTAATGGCAACCAAACTATTTAATACAGTAAAAGTGACTCACCTGGATTACAGCCCCTCCTAGTGCAGGCGCCCACGCCCTTGTCGATACAGGAGCACCAATTACACTCGTCCATCCAGCGGGAGCCAGGTACACACATGCCCATGGTAGGCACAGGGGAGGCGTTCGGTACCCAGCCGGCTACAGATTAGAAGATGAAGGTTACGGACTGCAACAGATTATATATATAGAGGACAACAGTACAGATCTTTTCTGGTTATGACACTTTCATTTTAACAAACTGGGGACATTTATAATCTGTAAAACAACAATTCTAACACTTCACGTCACTAAAAATGGTAAAACTCCTGGTCAAGAGTGAAAGCTATGGAATGATAACTCAGGGTTTCCAGAGTGATCCTTGCCAATTCAGGAAACTACAGTATCGTGCAATTTCTTGACCAGATAGGAGGAAACCCTCTCGCCATTTTCTTTTAAAGATGACATGTAAAAAGTATGTAACTGGTGACAGACGTAAAACAACAAGTAAACAGTACTGTATTACGTGCGTCCAATAGTAAATGGGACCCAGAGTTTACAAAATGTTGGGGAGGACCGTTACCGTATGGCAAGCCAAGGACAAACTCGGGGTGGCAAGCAATAGTGACAGGTTAGATTCAGATTGAATTGGAGCCTTTAAGTACACCCCTCAATAAGAGTTGGCCGAGGAGCAACTTAAGAGTCTGCCAGGAGTGACTGATCAAAGCAGTAACATTAAACTAACCTTGATGAAGGCGTCATCCCCACAATAAGTTCAAAATACCACAACTTTTGGACAAAAACGATTGTTGAACGCCTCTGGGAAAAAGCTATACTGTACTCTTATATCCATAGTTTAGCGAAAATACTTTCCGGTGTAATTTATAATGTTAAAATGTTTATCTTTCAAACACAGACCTCCGCCATTTCCAAATCGCACGACACGGGTGGCGGAAAACAAAAGAAAATTGTTAAGTGGGATGAGGGAGAGACTCACTCAGTGTCTTGGCGATGATGATCTTTGTTTGCTGGACGATGACCTGCATCTGCCAGCTCCAGTAGTCTACCTCCGCCTGGGTCGCGCCGTTTTGACGCATCACACACAAGTCTAATGCGCACGCCTCTGTAGGAGAAACCTTGTCACTAACACCACTATTTCCTATGACTAGCGGCGTCAGTGAAAAAGTAAGTATTTTTTTTTTTAATATTTAAACTACAACTGGTTGAGATAGTAAACTACTAACCACACTCAAATTACAGACCTAGATTTAAGAAAATCATCACAGCTTAAACCCTGAACAACATAATTCTAGAAGATTAACCCTCTCCTGACCGCCATGTCCTTCATAAACCCCTACACCCATCGCGTCATGAATAAATCCTACCCAACACTTCACACCCGGACTTACCGACGTGAGAGACGAGGTCAGTGTCTGTGGCGATGATGGGGTACAGCAGCCGGCGACAGGTGGCAGTGTACTCCTTCCTTTGGTTCTCCTCCGCTTTGCAAGGATCCTCCTGGGTGAGTGGAAACATAACATCAACTTCGGAACACACAGGAACCATCCACCAACATGTACACCGTAAATCTTGGGGGGTTTAAATCACGTGAATTACCAGTTTAGGATCTTAATTATTTATATATGATTCACACAAACTTTCAACAAGTTTCCCCTTTTTTGAATAAGGTATAAAAAGGAATGAATGTTTAATCGTCTGAACATGACAATGGTCTTCATCCGAATCTCCGTATGTAACAGTTTGTCTAGAAATGGATATTCTTGTTATCTAGTAATTAACCGATATAGAAGGAAGGGAGCTGTAGTGTAACAGACTCACCGCTCTATCTCGCCAACAACCAAGACAGGGACCCTCACACCTTGGGTCCATCTGCTCGTTCGTCTGAAAGTAATGTTGTCCAGGATATAAAACGGGAAGTTAAATTTATTCTTTAAACGGATACAAATATCACCAGTAAAATTTAGTAGATTAATACAAGTAAAACAGCTAATACAAAAGTAAAGAATAGAATTGGGCCAATTTACTCGTACATAGTCAAAACATTTTAGACTACCCCCCTCCTCCCCCACATCATACAAGAGTGAGAACACCAGAACTCACCCGCCAAGACTCGGGGAACGCCGAAGGCCAGTACTGCAGAGGGTGGACCTCCATGGTTCTGCTGGTGAAGTCGTCGTCTTGGTAGAAGTTGTAGTGGCCACAGAGACCGTCCAGCTGGTTGACGAGACTCGGATACGCCCACACGTCCAGCCGGTGCCGACAGTGTTGCACCTGAAGGGTTCATTTGTGACGTTTAAGTCGAGCGACTGTACGTCATCCAACAAGTGTCTTTAGAAAGGTCCAATAGGTCGACTTACCTCAGTTAAGGGCAATTCCTGTAACAGACTAACCTACCTCAGTTTAAGGGTAAGTCTGATATAAGCGGACTAGCCTCAGTTTAAGGGCAATTCCATTAACTCGCGATTCTGCCCACTTAATGGATTCATAACACGAGGGCTAACGTGGCACGTAATGCCCAAATCCAGTAAACCGAGTTAGGCTTCAACCAATTACCGACTGGTTTGATTCTTAGGTTGTCATTTGGGGATAAGCTTGGGCAGACAAACGGTAATGGCCCACAATCATTAGTGTTACATACATCAAGATCGGCCTCTTTGTCTATCCTCTGATTGGCCTCTTTGTCTATCCTCTGATCAGCCTCTTTGTCTATCCTCTGATTGGCCTATTTGTCTAGCCTATGATTAACAGGTTAATAAACAGTCTTACCACCAGCTTGGACGACCCCAAAAGGTACACACAGCCGCCGTCCCGCCACGCCAGCACCGGGTGGTTGACGCCGTCAGACTGGACTGCATGAGCCCCCGCCACAGGTACCACGTAAGTGTCACCGTTCACAACAAGCTGTCCAAAAGTTTTAAGAGTACTTTATATAATTTTATTTTATTTAGATAAAAATATTATAGTTCCAGGCATTTAACAGTTAATTTAATTCACTTATTTTAAACTTTGCTCTTCACCAAGTACCTATGTTAACAAGTTTGGTTTCAGCGAGTTGAACTGTTTACTTAGCATCTATAATCACTTATAATTGCTACTTTTAAATGAAGCGTCCATTCTTGATAAAACTTTTATATGTATACAAACATCCACACCAATAATTAACGGTAAAAAGTATTCAAAGAACAAATTCAACCGGTACTGTGCTACATTGATATCGGAAATACTGTACACGAAATTTCAACCTCTTCCAATGTTCACAAGAGCAAAACTTCATTACAATTAGTTCATTAATCAAACGCTTAAGAATCCATCGCGTTAATAGTTGTAATAATAAATGTAAAAAAAAATTATGTCAACCACAGCATAATGTAGATCAGCTTACATTAAACACGTCTTCGCTCCAGATGGTGATGGCCGTATGGGGGTTGTCCTTGAAGGTGGTGTGAGCCAGGCAAGAGGCGCGCCCATTACAACTTTCAAAATCACTGAATATACCCACGTCAGGTTTATAGGTGAAGTCACTCTGGGCCACCGAGTAGTTACAGGTGCCGTGCCAGTCGTAGCGATAGTCGTCGAAGGTTCGTATGTGCGGGTCGTTGTACAGGTAGCAATGTTTACCTGTACAAGAATATTGCATAGAATAACCAATAGGTGTTAATGGCTATATACACCCTAAATGGGCGACCAATTTCACAAACAAATAATACAACAAGAAAGTTCCCAATCATCATGTAAGGAATTATATACATCGGTAAAGTTTAAGAAATACAGATCTGAATATCAGTTATAAGAGGAGTTTGACCGTACAGCAGTCCTCTATGCGGTGTGTGGGGGACCAGACTCCTCGCCTACACGTCAAGAGGAAACACTGAGCCGTCAGCTGGGCGCCGTCAGGATACATCAGTCCGTCGAACTCACAACCTGTAAGATTGTGTTAAACTTACAAGTCACTCGTTCCTATAATAGCGCCTACAGCGGCAGGTCACAAAAAACGAACTCATTTTAGAGTGAAAAATTTTGTAACTTCATTTTAATTATCTGGAAGGAATTACAACAGTGAGCAGTATACGGATAAAATCTTAAATAGATTACTTGTCACGACAACAAGCAGTGGTTTTCTGCAACTCTGATCTATCCTAAATAGCTCTAACAACATATCAATAGTAGTTAAGGAATATGCAACAGTGTGACAAGCCCACCAGGCGGCGCCGATAGCTTGATCCGTCCTTAAAATCTATTGTAGGCAAATTGCTGGAAGCAATAATTTCGATCCATTCGAAACCACCTGGAGAAGCAAAAGTTGATCAAGGATTCCCAGCATGGCTATTGTGGTACTTATATCAGGGTTAGCGTGTACTTCTTGAGGGCCCCAGTTGGTCCCCCCCGTAGGAAATGACAGGAATCAGGGCCATACGACCCGTTGGGGCAGATAACTCTCGGGAGTAAAAGGAGCTACCCCGCCGCACGTCCGTCCACTGTGCCAGCTAGGGCCTGCCCGACATCTTCAGGCAATCAAAGCAGGGAGAATGCCGCAGAGGTTGTTAGCTCCGACAGCATCCCCCGTGTTACCAACTCGAGCGGATGGCAGCTCTTTTTACCGGCTTCATATCCGAGGCAGGACAACGTGCGGCGCAGCTTAACCACCAAGATCCCGTGGGAGAGTGTTCCATCTGCACCTCCCCTGGTACGGCTATCCGGGACTCAAGCCAGCGCCCCCTCCCCCAACAGCAAGGTGGCTCCCATTTAGGGGAGATTCAGCAGTAGAGAAAAATACCGAGTACCGGGTCAACAGAACAGGAGCTTCTAAACTACGTATACTATAGTGTTGACTTACAGTGCATGGCTTCGGGTCGAGGGTGATAGTTTGGCAGAATAACACCATGCACACAGACGAGGGTGAGGCAGCAAGTGGGGAGACTCAGCACCACCTGCCCGTGCTCAACAATAGAATCGCCGTGGCAGCAACTTCTCATTACCCCTGGTGCACTCCCTGAGAAGACAAGAGCAGTTTACTTTTTGTAGTTATAAATAATGAATTTCATGCATATCATTACTGGAGGAACCGTAATACGTGGAGTTTATTTCATACCAGAACCATTATCGTCTTAATTCCTTTAAGACCAATTATTAGATTCAGGCAACTTCTTCACGGTTTTATTTCATTCAAACACTATACATGGTTCAAGTGGGAAGGTCTCTGCAGACCCCGATACTCTACAAATGTCAGTGAAAATCCTGCAACTACTAAAGCAATACAACGACTGGGTAATAATAATAAACACAGCAGCCTACAGGGAACAGCTTAACTACACGACCATAAGTTATGTCTTATGGTTACACTTTACTGCACCAAGATAATGTAAAGACGATACCCAAGGCCAACAATCATGAAGTCTGATCACCAAGCTATAGATCATCAGGTAGTTACTGACGACAGCCGAAAGAGAGTTTTCATGGAAAATTTATTTAAAACTCTGCAATTACACCGTTTTGCACTTAACACCGTCGTAGGTCGGGGCCACTTCTAAATTAAACCTAAGGTAACTTCCTAGCCGTGGGACTCGTCAACCTACAGTACACAGAGCAGAGAACAAAACGGAGCTGGATCAGGACGCATTATGGTTTTGTCGCCGCGAAAGACGAAGTAGTGCCACTAGTGCAACCTAGAGGCCTGATTAGCCGATTATCAAAAAGGATTTAAAACACTTACTGTAGACCAGTTTCTTCCAATTCACACAATATTACCACTACATTAAAACTACTACCATCAGAAAATAACAAGGATATAAATATTTTGGTTTAAGGATAATTTAACACAGCCATTGATACTTGTCGAGTAAAAAACGGAGGGATTTTAACAGAGGCAACAAGGCGATACGGGCACACACAAGACATCTGGGGATAAACACTGTTGTACCTGGAAGAACTCTTAAAAGGAGAAATTTACCCTATTGTATAAACTTAACGCTATAAGGCCAACTTATTTATTTTGCAGTCTTATTATTGCGAGCACTTCAGCTACCTGCACACTTACTCCCTGCAAATTTGCTTTAAACATTTCCCAGATACGGCACATGGAGAAAAGTCCTGAATGACGAATGATTTAGAAGTAAGGTACAAGACGTTTGGGTACAAATAACTGCGTAAATAACTATCTAAATTGATGAATGGTTCCTTACACATACCGGTTATATGGGACTTACCCAGGGCCGTGAAGAAGAGGAGAGGCAGCAGCAGTACGCAGCAGGGAAACCACGCACCACACATTACCTCTTGTAGCCTCTGTAAATAAACACCAATCCTCAGTATCTTGTGTTAAAAAAATACACGGCACAAGTAAAGAAGCATACTTAAGGTTTATCTGTCAAAAGTTTAAGTCAAAATAAAAACGTTTATGCAAAATTTTACCGACACTTAAGGTTCTCGTGTGAGGCAGTTCGTTGATGCAAGATACGTAGAATGATCTGAAAAGCATATACCCACAACACCTACCATAATCTGTAACTTGTTAAACCCGATGTAGTTATGCCCTCAGTAGACACTCTGAACACCACAGACGACGCCCACTGTCCTCACCACAACACACACCACCACCACACTGACCCTCTGTCGTGTGAACTGCTCAAAGACAACTAAATTTCGAAGCAGTTCGAATCAGTCATTCATATTAATGTTCCGAAGTAATTAAATGTCGTCTTTAGTTATTTAAATTAAAATTACATTTGGCTGGAGTTATATTGATAACAAATTATTTATTGTTCCTTAAATTCATGGAAAATACTAACGAAAGTAATTGAATATATACAAAGGTTAGGTGTTGATGTGTGCTTGTTCTGTACACGGTAGTTAGGACCATTATAGTGGACAGGGCTGTTAGGGTAAACGTTGTTATTCATCAAGTTCGTAAATTACATAATGAAAATAATGTAATGACAGATTGAGTCTGGTGCTCGTCGTGGGATGCTGATTGTTTCTCATTAGTTGCTTATTAAAAAAAGACTCGGTATAATGGCACTGGTATCTGTTGGACGCCAAGTAGGGACCAGGAGGGTGTTCAAGTCTCTCTCCGTCCTACCCGGTGTTGTCAGGACCTATTTAAAGATTGAACGTGACAATAATAATATCACAAGTTTATAACAGTGAAACATGTTCAGCTGTCTGTCTGTCTGTCTGAACGGAAATGACAGAGGAACCTGTACACGTCTGGGTCAAGGATATAGACGTGTCGGGTCGAGCAGAGGGAGGAAATGTTCTGAAACAATTTCCCAAGTGGACGAAAATTCCAATAATGAAATAAATAAATTAAACAAGACTTTAGACCAAGTTGTTTATGTTATGTTCTTGTTTTATTAGCGCCTAGATTCTGATAAGTAGGGAATGGTTAGTTTGTGTGTGTGTGTGTGGTACAGCTGTGTGTTGTGTGAGGTAAGTGCTACGTCCGCCCACCAATCAGCACAACTTTAGCACATACAGAATGCATCTGACCGCTTTTAAAACGAGTTTATATATGTCACGCGTCAAGTTCCTCATCGTCTGGTTATTATCATGTGGCAAGCTTGCATGTGGCGTACACTACTTACATAAGCAATAGTCTTGGGTTACCGGGGTCGTAAGTCAGAGGGGCTGGGGGTGAGTGTGCCTGGTCAGTGAAACGTTATACATAAATATAAACAGTATAATAGTCTCTCTCTCTCTCTCTCTCTCTCTCTCTCTCTCTCTCTCTCTCTCTCTCTCTCCCCGGGTTCATGTCCGAGAGAAGTGAGTGATGAGTAATTTGTTTGGGTTGTCAACTAGAGCTGACGTTTAATTATTGTAGTTTTACACAAATTAGTACAGTAAGGTAAATAGGTGACTGCAAGTCCTTGTTCCTTGTCTATAACCAGTCTCATCCTTAATGAAACCTATTGAAATATCTTTCGATGTATCTAATCCAGTCATATGTAAAAGTGTCTCTCAACTGTTAACTTTCACACCAGCACACACAGACAATTGATATGTCTGAAGCTAGTTGGACTAATGATTGAATCTAATTAGAAGTACCAACTTGTCTAATAGTGATGTGTTGGGTAAACATTTCAGAGAGGAGTGACGTATAAGGCTGGGCGCCGTTCATTAGAGCAACTCCTGGCAGGGGTCCAGCCAGCCTCATCAACTACAGTGAGGTAAACCGTTGCGAGTGACAGGCAGTAAAAGTTGATACAGTGAAGAAAATATTGTGAGACAGATTATAGATGATAAAAAACAAACAATAAGACAAAAAATCATTGACGAACTTACCGAACTAAAGTAACATGAAGCGGTTGGTGTGTGACTCATGCTACTGAGTGTTGGTGTGTGACTCATGCTACTGAGTGTTGGTGTATTATTTACCAGGTTGTGGTAACACTGTCAACGGAATGAAAACAAGACTTTTCTCGTCTTGTGTTGGAACATTCGACATACACATTATCGTTTAACTTAACCACTATGCAATACACACCGTCAGTATTATGGCGAGCTGCTTAACAGGGAAATCACTATTGACCAACTAAATACTCATTAATAATAATCTGTAGCAGTAATAATGGTGTATATGACCCCTGGCACTTTACAACACACACACACACAACCCAACAATAACCTTCAGTAGTCCCATATTGGTTTCAAGGCTTCAACATATATCCACGACTCTAGATCTGTTTTTTAATAGAATGATAAAGAATACTGGAATGTTTCATGAACAGTTTGTTTATGTAACTGGTGAGCCCATGTTGTGTTTGAGAGGCTCCTGATATAGTTCTTTGAGAGGCTCCTGAGACAGTCATTGAGAGGCTCCTGAGACAGTTCTTTGAGAGGCTCCTGAGACAGTCTTTTGAGAGGCTCCTGAGAGTAACCAGAGTCAGTCAACGATACACGTCACATGATAAACTGAAATTCATGATAGGTCGTTGGGCAGGAAATTCAATCATGTCACTGAATTTCCGCGACCACCTGACAACCCGACCACTGTACTGTATAACTAAAATTTCATAATTCACGTTTGTTTTCCAATTTAAGCAAAGATTTTCTATGATACAAGAAGAACATATTAGTTACAGACAATATCGTAGAACAGATGGAAAATTAACTACAGTTTTAGGGTTATTAAAATCGCAAATGTTATTGCTTATAGAGTAGTACAGTTTTGTACATAAAATTCGATAATACTACTAAGATATCCAATTACAATTACCGGGATCTAAATTTCATTGCAATATTGAGAAGAAGATATTTTGAATTTGTTGTAATTTATCCCAAACATTTATATTAAGACGCAAACCATAAGAGTTAGTATTTTATCTTTAATTAGATTTTTTTTTTTTTTAGGTCAGGGTTCTTGGATGACCTGGGGGTAAAAGTCCTTGTGTTTACGTGCAGGATCTCTAGGAATTTGGCATCTGAAAGTTCCATCCTACAACACGTCCCCCCCCCACTCTCACACAAAATACGGCTTTATGCATACACCCCTCCTGAACCCCTTCCCACAGAAAACGGCTTTACGTACACCCCTCGAACCCCACAAAACACGGCTCCACACAACACACCCCCATCACGTCGCCCACCCAAAATAAAGAATGGATCAACCTAAATATTACGTCATAAACTGGATATATAAATTACATCATTGAGGGTTTCTGCATCTAGTAGGTTTCCGCATCACAGGACCAATGATTTAGTCTGGGGTAATTGTCGCTTCGTAAAGTAAATTGAATACGTCCCATGTGATGAACTGAGCGGCCGGCTATACACTGTGGGGTATAGCTGACGATGAATTTGCCTAATTGACTTGATGTGGCTAGTTGGATCGTTTGGTGATTTGTTGGTTAATTGGTAGTTTGTAGGAATTGAAACGATTTAATAATGTAGTTGGTAGTTAGTATGTGATTTGAGTTATTTATTAATTTATTGGATATATTAAGAACCTCTTTGTGACTGAAAGGTTTTTTAATTGTTTTTTTTTATTGTTGTTTTTGTTTTTGGGTAAACTGGTATACTATTGGAGAAAGTATTTTATTGTTTATTTAGTATTTTTCTTGGAGGTTGGTATCAAGAGGTTGTTGATGTGTTGTGTATGAGGTAGTTAACCCCAATAGTTCAGCAGTAAATTGTGTAGTAAAGTGATATTGTCGAGTGGTGTATTGGGGTCCCACCTTATTAAATCAGGCTTATTATTATTATTATTATTATTATTGTTATTATTATTATTATTATTATTATTATTATTTTGGTGGTGTGTGTGTAGAAATTTAATGATTTCCTGGGTGGTTTGTTTGTAGGAGAAGCTAAGTAGTTTGTTGGAGATTTTACCACACCTCTCCCTCACTCCATCTGACTCATTATCTCCCTCCACATCCCTCCCTCTCTCTCTCTCTCTCCCTCCATCTTACCCATTCCCTCCCTGCACATCTCTTCCCCCCTCCCTCCCACTCTCTGTAATTTAATTCACAAAGAGATGGTCAATTAGCTCCTATGAACTTCTGACAGGAGAGCGTTCAAGCGTGATATTCCTCTCTCTCTCTCTCTCTCTCGTGTTATGCCTTACTCCTGCTACTAAACAGCTCTTTCAATCACTAAGTCAGTTCTCAATCATTAAATCCGTCCAACTAGTGAAGGATCAAGTCTGAACAGTGAAGGATCAAGTCCCATCAGAGAGTGGTGGATCACGTGGGTAAAGGATCACTGGTGAAGGATCACTGGTGAAGGATCACTGGTGAAGGATCACTGTTGGAGGATCACTGGTGAAGGATCACTGTTGGAGGATCACTGGTGAAGGATCACGTGGGTATTGGATCACTGGTGAAGGATCACTGTTGGAGGATCACTGGTGAAGGATCACTGTTGGAGGATCACTGTTGGAGGATCACTGGTGAAGGATCACGTGGGTATTGGATCACTGGTGAAGGATCACTGTTGGAGGATCACTGGTGAAGGATCACTGTTGGAGGATCACTGGTAAAGGATCACTGTTGGAGGATCACTGGTGGAGGATCACTGTTGGAGGATCGCTGGTGGAGGATCACTGTTGGAGGATCATGTGGGTAAAGGATCACTGTTGGAGGAAGGAGAGAGTACATCTTAATTAACAGACACGAGGACCCACGGTGAAGGGGAGGGTGGGAGGGGGGCAGGAAATGACTAAGTGAGGGGAGGATGAGGGTAGAGAAGGAGGGAATGAATGAAGAGGATGGACGGAGGGAGAGAGGGAGAGAGGGAGGGAGGGAGGGAAGACGGAAGTTTTAGGGAAAATTACTTGACAAGAGGTTAGGTTAGGTTAGGTTAGGTAACGTTTATCTGCCAAAGGACACAGCACCAGTGACCTACAGCTATATATTCTAAAGAAGCTGGGCAGTAATGTACAAGAACTGGCCTCTCCTACACCCCCCCTACCATCACACCCCCATCCCCCTCCCGTGCCACCACACACACACCCTCCCCCCACCACCACCACCGCGTCCAACACATTGGCCTAGACCTGACTAGACAATCTGTACAAAGTTGAGACACAGCATCGCCTCCTACCACCCTGGCGGATAGTTCCCTTCAACATCACAACACCCACGTACTCGCCTAAACGACTGACCACACATAATCCTTATATCCAACACACTGCCAAAGTGAGAGCTCTTGACCACATACATAACCTGCAGACTGATAATAACATCACACAGACCATCTATACTGACGGCTCTCTTGACACTGTCTGTGGGAGGGCTGGAAGTGACTCAGCCTAACGGTAATGTAATAGAGGAAGGAGCTACAATTAGTAACTAGTCATCCACTCTACACACTGAACTATTTGCCACAGCCCCGAAACTTGTTGAATACACTGCCACTGACAGTCTCATCATCACTGACTCCTTATCCTCACTACTTGCTCTTGATACCCTAAACTCAGACTGTCACCCGCTTGTCTCTGAAGCCAGACACAAGCATATGTGTCTTGTTGACGGGGGTGTCAGGATCAAGCTGCTGTGGATCCCCCTCTCACATAGGCCTCAGTCAACATGATAGAGTTGATGCCTTGGAGAAACTCGCGTCGAACAATGACAATGTTTAATACAATCCAGGACTGTCAAACAGAACCTTAAAAACTGTAATCAGAAAAGAACTTGTTGATGAATTTCTAGCAGGAGACAAGTGCAAAGAGGCACTAGTTAATCCATTATTTACCATGATGAGATGTGTCACGATCACTAGAATACATTTGTCAAGATGTTGTTGCCGCTAGACTAAGGTTAGGATATAAGTACAGTCCTCATCACCGGTGTGTTTACAGGGGCTTGTCAGGGGTGAGGAACAGGGATGAGGGAAGGGAGGGGTGAGGGATGAAGGAATGGAGAGAAGGGTGAGGGGGAGGGAGAGGGGAGTGAGGGAAGGAGAATGAAGGTAAGGATGAAGGGAGAGTTGAGGAAGAGTAGGAAGGTGAAGTAAGAAAAAAAGATGAATGGGAGATGGAAAGGAGAAAAGAATGAGAGGGGAGGAGAAGAGAGGGTAGGGGGTAAGAGAGGAAGTGAGGGGGCAGGAACATAATGGTGGTAGGCTAAGGGAGGGAGGGAGGCTGGATGAGGGTGAGGGAGAGGCGAGTAAATGAGTGAATGTAGGGAGTAGGAGCAGGATCATCTGAAGGCCGCCCTTATATGCTCAACTGAACTGAGTAATTCCACCAGAGACTCACTACTTTTTCAGAAATGTAAACAAAAAATATATATATCAATTGATTCTGGTTTCTGTGAAGAGTTAAACAAACAATTTGTTTTATTCTAGTTCATTTAAATTCTCTCTTTCATTGTCATAAACTGATGTCGCTATATATTTTATAAAGACAAATCTGTCAAGTCTATAAGGCTGTCTCCATTGGCATATGATTTTTACTGAGGCAGTTTATAATAAGCTTATTAAGTATCGTGACAATTACAGAGGTCATAGATGACTAACAGTGCTAGTGGGGTGGAATGGGGCCTAACTCATTATGAAATGGCACAGCCCCCAAATAGTGCCCAGTCCGCGTGTGAGGTGAAGGGGAGGTACTGAGAGATACGGAGAGTAGCTAGAATGGTGGGAGAAGAGGGGGGTAAGGGGAGAAGATGGGAGGGGAGGTAACGGGAGAAGACAGGAGGTTAGGGTGGGGAGAGGGGAGCATCCCTGTGACGCCGGCCAGAGAATCAGGAGTGTCAGGTGTCGGAAAATAATCCTTTGACACGGTGGACCTTGTTGATGTGCGTGTTGCCTCCACACACACACTCTCTCTCTCTCTCTCTCTCTCTCTCTCTCTCTCTCTCTCTCTCTCTCTGGCCCAAGTCAACAAGTTAAGAACATTTTCATAACTTTAGTTACAAGGACCGGCGCCGGATTTAGGCCTGTGGGAGCCCTGTGCAGTACAGACGAGTGTTAGCCCCGAGTCCTACACTATTTAATTTTAGTAAGACACTCACAGGCCTAGGCCTTGGCTATGGAAATTTATTTTTACTTAAGCCTCTAAGTAAGGAACGGAGTATCCCAGCTTATATCCCCCAGGCTGCCAACTACACATAACGTCAAACTAACTGGTCAGTGACATAATAAAAATAAACCTAAAGACGCTAACTTTTTTCTTCTGTATTTAAAGTTGGGTGCCACGAAAATGTGATTGCTCTGTAATATGTGTGGACACCAAAAATGTGAGGCTTCACGCCCTGAACTCCCCTAAAATCCGCTGCTATGAAAAAAAAAATTGCCGGTACAAAATAAGTCACGCATGCACGGTGGAAGCGAATGTGACCAGCAACGGGGTAGAGTAGAGGCAGAGCCAACAGGTGAAGCATCACAAAATGAACAAAACACAATATTAACACCACACAATATAGTCTAGTCGCAGCCACTACGCAAGTATATCCTGTTTCGTAGAGGTAGATATTTCGCACGACCATCTGTGAATCTAGACCAGTAGGTGGCAAGTTGTGGTGTTCACAGAAAACGGAAATATTCTTCAGTTTTCGGGGATACTACATGAATGTGTCTAACTAACATTCTTAACTTTAATTCTAACAGATCATTTCACCACTTATCACCTTAAGGTCAGTGTTAATTGTGACCAAATTTTTAGGATAATTAAGTTGTGAAATGTCAAAAGTTTAACCGTCCCTAAAAAGATCTTACCTGGTTGATAAATGGCAACGAGTGATAAATTAAATATGTAGATCTGAAATATTTGCGAACACGAGTTATGGAAACAAAGACCCGATTTTAATTTTTACCCGACAGACACACCAAGACCAAATGTTCCCTCCCTATCATGGTGGTGACACAACAATACACTCATTGATATCCGCTACAGATAGCTTAAATACAAAGCAAAACCTCAAGAAAAAAATAAAAAATAAAATAAATAAATAATAGAGCCGTAAACTTCCCCATCTTTTCCTCCAGGATTATTAATTTGTATTCACTTCTACAGCCATTAATTTATTTGTCTTGTGTTTATGTTGTTCAAGACGTGGAGACTCGCTTTATGACTCGAGTTAATAATAGTATCACGACTATCATGGTAATAACCTCTCAATCAACACACCGTAGTTTAACTATTTAAGACCCATACGAAAGACGCCATACTATTATAGAAAACGGAGGCTTAGAAAAACTTGGGAGGGGAGACTAAAGTTATCCTTCCCTGGGCCAATTATTGTAGATTACTGGTACAGGAGAACACCATAGTAGTACCCGGGAGAAACCTGTGATGTTTGGTAGGTGGTACACTGGGATAAACACCATACTCACGTGTGTCCGGGGCAAGATAATACAGTAATATGTTCATGGACCTGGACACTCGGAACAGACCAGAAGGTTCTTATGACTCTGGGCGGCGATGACGTCACACCGCCTAATGTTTTCTCCTTTAAAACTCTACGTGAACCAATTAGATGTTTATTGTTTTTTGGCCCAAATATTTAGGGTACGAATCTTTAAGAATTTATGTCCTCTATCTTTTACGGAGAGAGAGAGAGAGAGAGAGAGAATATTTATTTATTTAAAACATTTTACTTCACTGGAGACAACTTTTTTTTACTAGTTCTAAATCAGAATAGAAAATGCATTTCATATAAACATTTATACCTGACTAGATTTACCTTGAGATTACGGCAGCATCATCTCGTCTCCATGGTAACGTAAACTGTATGCCATCTCGGAGGATAAACGACACGTATGATATTATGTTTGGTTGACAGCCACCATTACAGTCTGTCAGCTTCTACGGTGTATTCTTATCTACAGGTGTTATTGACGTCGGCAAGACAAGGCCACGGAGATTGATGGTGTTAAGTCAGATGAAGAAAGTTTTAAGGGAAATAAGAATTGATGAAAGTAAGGTATTAACCCTCCCTACCACGACCACACCACCATCACTCCAGGCTTAAGTTAGGTTAGGTTAGGTTACGATAAGTTGAAATAAATTAGGTTAGGTTAGGTAAACAGCGGAGACTACAGTATTTTACCCCATCATTTACTGTAAACAACGAAGGCTACAGTATTTTACCCCATCATTTACTGTAAACAACGAAGGCTACAGTATTTTTACCCCATCAACTGTAAACAACGAAGGCTACAGTATTTTACCCCATCATTTACTGTAAACAACGAAGGCTACAGTATTTTTACCCCATCATTTACTGTAAACAACGAAGGCTACAGTATTTTACCCCATCATTTACTGTAAACAACGAAGGCTACAGTATTTTACCCCATCATTTACTGTAAACAACGAAGGCTACAGTATTTTTACCCCATCATTTACTGTAAACAACGAAGGCTACAGTATTTTACCCCATCATTTACTGTAAACAACGAAGGCTACAGTATTTTACCCCATCATTTACTGTAAACAACGAAGGCTACAGTATTTTACCCCATCATTTACTGTAAACAACGAAGGCTACAGTATTTTACCCCATCATTTACTGTAAACAACGAAGACTACAGTATTTTACCCCATCATTTACTGTAAACAACGAAGGCTACAGTATTTTACCCCATCATTTACTGTAAACAACGAAGCTACAGTATTTTACCCCATCATTTACTGTAAACAACGAAGGCTACAGTATTTTACCCCATCATTTACTGTAAACAACGAAGGCTACAGTATTTTACCCCATCATTTACTGTAAACAACGAAGGCTACAGTATTTTACCCCATCATTTACCAACAGATCAGTATTTTATTTACTGTAAACAACGAAGGCTACAGCTGTACAGTATTTTACCCCATCATTTACTGTAAACAACCTACCATCATTTACTGTAAACAACGAAGGCTACAGTATTTTACCCCATCATTTACTGTAAACAACGAAGGCTAGTTTTTACCCCATCATTTACTGGTCCCAGGGTTTAGTCAGACCTTCAGACCAATTATTAACTGTCAGAACATAAAGCTGTGACCGTGAACAACAGTTTATGTGGCTTACGTAAACATTAACCTCCTTCCCCAGCTTACTTCACCTGTGATTATACGCCCTAACGCTATACATGGGGGGGGGAGGGTTAGGTTAGTTTTTGTTTTTGTGTGTTTTTTTTCAACGTTAGGTTAGGTTAGGTTAGGTTAGGTTAGGCCATCATCAATAGTTTGTGTTTTAATATACCTATTTCTATATTAATTCCATATGGCATACTGGAGAGTTAACATCGGAATATCACCCATGTACTGTACACCGTCCCTCCACTTTAACACGCTCCGGATTTATATGAAAGTGTTGGGTGCTGGGTCCTGGGTGCTGGTCTGTGTGCTGGGTCCCATGTGCTGTGTGCCCTGTGTGCTGGGTCCTGTGCACTGTGGGCCCTGTGTGCTGGGTCCTGTGTGCTGGGTCCTGTGTGCTGTGCTGGGTCCTGTGTGCTGGGTCCCTGTGTGCTGTGTGCTGGGTCCTGTGTGCTGTGCTGGGTCCTGTGTGCTGGGTCCATGTGTGCCAGGTGCTGGGTCCTGGGTCCTGTGTGCTGGGTCCTGTGTGCTGGGTGCTGGGTCCTGTGTCCTGGGTGCTGTGTGCTGGAGTGCACTGGGTCCTGGAGTGCTGGGTACTGGGTCCTGTGTCCTGGGTGCTGGAGTGCTGGGTCTGTGTGCTGGGTACTGGGTCCTGTGTCCTGGGTGCTGTGTGCTGGGTGCTGGAGTCCTGGGTGCTGGTACTGGGTCCTGTCCTGGGTGCTGTGTGTGGTGCTGGGTCCTGGGTGCTGGGTACTGGGTCCTGTGTCCTGGGTGGCTGTGTGCTGGGTGCTGGGTCCTGGGTGCTGGGCTGGGTCCTGTGTCCTGGGTGCTGGGTGCTGCAGCCACCAAGCTATTGTGTTATACGGCCTGGAGTTGTGCCTCCAACATGTGCTTGTAGATTGGGCTCAAGTCTTCAGAGAACTTCATTAAAGATGCATAATCCTGTCCTACGATAAGTTAAGTATGTGAAAGTACTGTCGGAGAAAAGTGATTTAGTAAGACAGGGAGAGGAGAGGGAGAGAGGGGGAGGAGGGGGGGAGGGAGGAGGGGGAGGGGAGGGGAGGGAGGGGAGGGGGATGGGGGGGGAGGGAGGGGGAGGGAGGGGGATGGGGAGGGAGGAATGGGGGAGGGAAGGGGAGGAGGAGGGGGATGGGGAGGGAGGGAGGAGGGGAGGATGAGGTAAGGCTCCAATTTTCAAGTTATCAAAGTATATTATTTGTGTTCGTAAAAAAATTACCACAAGGATGCCAGGATCAACACAGTAAAGTAACGTTGAATTTAGTTAGTACCTGTATGGGGCCACCACTTCTACCCAGATAATGAGGCCAGTTGATGGAACACTAGCCAATCAGGTGAGCCGTACTGAGATTACCTTACCTTACCTTACTTTAACCTAACCTAACCTAACCTAACCTAGCCTAACCTAACCTAAACCTATACTTAACCTCCGTGTGATGTCTACAGTGGTATAAGCACACGATTCACATCTCCATATAGGGTGTTTGTACTGTAAACCCTCCAACATCAATATTTCATTCAGATAAATCACATAATTATTTAAGTGTCCTGATGCACACATACAAACACATATGTGTCTTCACACTGTAACTAACACACATATGCCCCATGTTCCTCTTCTCCACACGACCAACCTAACTACACTGTAAGTGTCTTCAAAAACCAGGTCTTCCAGCATCTTTGTGGTGTAGATTAATATAATCTTTTTCTTTTATATTTTTAATTTATTTTTACTCTTATTTTTTCGCTCCGTTGTGGGTAGATGACCTGTGCCCAGGTGGGCTATTCCCCTTAAAACATGAAGATATAAATACACTTACACATAAACATAAAAATACACACACACACACACACACACACACACACACACACACACGTGCAACACCAAATATTCGACCAAAAATATTTACTTCATTTCCATTTCAAATTCGTGGAGGTGTGTCTTGCGTGCTTCAGGATCTGCTGCTCCTCTATTTTTGCCCAGACCAGGAGGCGGCCTTTACTGCCCCTCGCTACACCCGCCAACACTCACCCACACAAAATGTTACTTTTAGTTTTCTTTTATTTATCAATTTGTTCAATAGTGTTTCTTCGGAAATATTTGGCTGCGTAGAGGAGAGAGAGAGAGAGAGAGACATGCTACAAAGATAGTAGCAGTTCAGTTCTGGTCACCGTACTACAGAATGGATATAGAATCCCGAGAAAGGACTCAGAGGAGAATGACAAGACTAATCCCAGGCATTAGGAACCTTGAGTACAGAGACAGATTAAAGCATCTATTGCACTCCCTCGAGAGACGTAGAGTGAGGGGCGATATGATAGAGGTGTATAAATGGAAGTCAGGATTAAACACAGGTGATATAACAAAGGTACTCAAACTATCCAACCAGGAGCGAACTCATAGCAATGGTTTTAAATTAGACATATTTAGATTTAGGCGCGAGATAGGTAAACATTGGTTTGGAAATAGAGTAGTGGATGAGTGGAACAAGTTACCAAACATCATCATTAACTCGAATACGCTGGATAGCTTCAAACATACTGTAGGTTGGATGGATATGTGAGCGATAGGAGTTGGGTGTAAACGGGACTGCCCAGTGTGGGCCATAGGGTCAATAGGCCCACTGTAGTTTCCTCCATTCTTATGTCCTTATGTTCTCCATATAAGGGATACTGTAAGTGGTAGTCACGCTGAAGGAGCACTTTACAAAATTACACAAATTGGCGTTCGGGAAGGTCAGCCAGGATTTACGAACGCTCTGAGGCGGGTAATACGTAATCATACCACGATAATAGTAGTTGTTATGAGCATGTGACGGAGAGTAAGTACCATGGAAATAAGGTAAGGAATACATCATGCCGACCATGAAACACTATGCCTCCCCTACCAGGTCTACAAACTCAGGTTAACTAATATATAAATACATTTGTCTTTTTTTTTCAAACTCCGCCTCTACCATACTCACACACACACACACATAGAGGGAATTACTGAACCTGTATTTTATATCTAAATCTCTACCGGTGATGATATGTATGAATAAACTTTATGACTTGTGAATATATACGAGGCAACTGCCAGTGGGTAGATGGCAATAATATGTCCCCTGACCACACGATAGCGAGAACAATATTAACACTTTACAGTTCAGTACATTATAACCACATATGTGTTGTATTTTGTTATATTATTTTTATTTTCAAAACACCACAGCCATGTTGATCATTAAAATGGGTACAATACAATATATAAAAAAGTATTGGTGGGTGAAAGTTTTGAATAGCTGCTCGAGGGCTATCTCCGCCCACTTTTTGACGTCCTTAGCAACTGATACCATTTGTGGAAGTTGATTGTTTGCTGATTGCTATGGTGAGTTACGAAGTGAAGCTACAGTGAAGCAATAGTAAAGTTATAGTAAAGCAAGGGTAAAGCAAGATAAAACAAGGGTGAATCAAGAAAAAAAGACAGGATGAAGTAAGAATGAAGCCAGGGTGAAACAATATAAAGCCAGGATGAAGCAAGAATAAAACCAGGGTGAAGAAAGAATAAAACCAGGGTGAAGCAAGAATGAAGCCAGAGTGAAGCTAAGGGGATAAAACCATCTAGAGGTCGAACAGTCAATTTGAGTTGTGGTTAAAATTGGTAATATTCTTAATGGGGCATTTAATGGGGGTAGTTAAGGGTGGGGACGCATTAATGGGGATGGGAGATGGGTGGGCAAATGGGGAGGAAAAGGACGTGATAATGGGGAGAAAAATTGACTGATAAGGAACATAATGAAATGAAAATACTGTTTTCTGATATTGCTCCCCGTATCCACTCCCCCCCCTCCCCATTATACCTCTCCCCCCTCTCCCCTCTCCCTTCACATCACCCCCCTCTCCTTCCTTCTTCTCTCCATCAATCCTTTGTCCTCTTTTCCACCATTTTCCCATCTCTTCCCCATTCTCTCCTCCCCTCCCCTCCCCCCACCACATGTCTATAGTGTATACTTATTAAGGTAGACATAAGTCATGACTCACTTAGCAAACATCTTGACAAGTTTCCTGTGCCATCTCGTTTAATTTGCCTTGATGGGGAGAGGGTGATGGGGGAGTGATGGGGAGGGGGATGGGGGTGATGGGGAGGGGTGATGGGTGGGGATGGGGAGAGGGTGATGGGGGAGTGATGGGAGAGGGTGGGGAGGGTGATGGGGAGAGGTGATGGGGAGAGGGTGATGGGGGGTGATGGGAGGGTGGGGATGGGGAGAGGGTGATGGGGGAGGGGGTGATGGGAGAGGGTGATGGGGAGGGGGTGATGGGGAGGGAGTGATGGGGGGTGATGGGGATGGGGATGATGGGGGAGGTGATGGGGAAGGGTGATGATAGTGCCCACCATGACACAGGTGGGTGGACTAGGGACATTGGATGTAAATAGAGGCCGCCACACACACACACACACACACACACACACACACACACACACACACACACACACACACACATTCGAGAAAAAAATAAGTAAACTTTGAATATTCGAAAAGTTTTAAATTTATATTCTTTATCCAAGAAGTAGTTCTTTAAGATTCTTCAAGTCCGCTTCTAGTTGTTTATAGCAAGAAATGTCGACAATAATTGGGTGGAGGGAAGAGTCTCCCGCCGGCTATAGCTCAAGAAGAAGGACAGATCTGGGAGCCACACACTTAACCTCAGCATATTTCAGAGCCGCTGCCGAGTTACGAACACTGTTTCATGTAGTTATGAACAAACCATATCTGAGACGAAAATTTTGAATAGGGTTATGTAAGGCAGACTTTTGAACAGAACTATTCAATTCTGAGTTATGAACAGGGAGTAACTTATGAGATGGATTTTTACACAAAATATCAGAAACCAAAAATTTCCGACAACTAGTTTTAAGGGAAATTATTCAACCCAATCCAGGCCTATTGGGCCACATGTCTTCCTCATAACACCAATCATTTCCTCTGTCATCAGGTTATTTCCCTTATCCGTATACGAGATGTGAACGACCCTAATCATCCATATAAATGCAAATGTGCATTTTACACAACCTCTCGGGCTTGTGTGCTGCGGAGATCGATTTTTTATTACTATTACGTTTATTTTTGTTTATTTCGTCCACAATAATCATTTATATTAACTCATGTCACCATTAACATTAGTATCATATTTACTCTCATAAACCTCTTGCTAGTTATTGCAAAAGATGGTGGAAATATCTCGACGTTGCTATTAATTTTCTCTAAACAGCCGTGTTCTCTGCTGTCTTCCTTTTTCCTCCACAACAACAACACCAACACCCTCTCCGTTTACCATCTGGTTTTCCTCTGATGCATCAAACGCCTCACCCAGCAGCATCCATCATACCGTATCGATACATCACAACCCACACAGCCTTATCCTACCCCGTCATGTAGACACACCACTACCAACCCCAATAATCCCACTCCTCTCCTATCACCTTATTCTCTCATTTCCCTCTCGGTTTTCTCATCCGTCTCCTATCTCCCGTTTCTGAATCACTGTTTATTAATCACTTACTCTCCCCCCGACACAGACACCTGCTTCACTCTCTATATAAACACTAGACCAAGATTCTCAACTCTATAGGGTCGGTAAGCATTTTTCTTGGTGGTCGTGAAGTGATCATAATTTCTTCACTGATGACTAAAAAGATCATTCTAAGCTAAGGGGAATCTAAACCTTTCAATGTTTCAGTTGTTTACTCTACAGCCATTACAATGTTTACCGTGCGTCATATATTCGCACCATATGTGTTCAAGACCTCACATTGCCTGTCAAACACGAGAAGGAGACTTGGAAAATTTCTACAAGCACGAGAATCATGCCTACTCATCCTCCTTGTCTCACTTAGGGAAACTCCAACTTAGCTCAAAGGCTGATCTCACACACACTGCCTGGACAAGCTCTGTACATCCAGTGGAGATGCCTCAGTGGTCGATGTTATTCTACTGTATCGTCAATATGTTGAAGCCAATGGGTGCAAAGACCTTCCAGCACGTTGAGTAGACCGGACTAGGGGTCGGGCAAGTGATGTTTCATGTCCATGTGTACAATCACTTGCCCTACGAAGAAGTTAATATTTTGAGAGTAAAATACTGAGATGGGAACTTATCAGGTGCTGCGTGACCCCACTTGACAACATTTCCAAGGAGCCACTGAGCTGAGAAGTTGTAGACCTGAGGTGACAGGAGTTATGACCTCACATGACAAGTGTTGCCGCCGCTGACACCAGATTATAGAGACTATGGAGAGGAGTGGTAGTGAGGGTAAATGATTATAGACAGATGCCGTCTCCTGAGTTATAACATCACCGTAACTGCCACCATTTAGACGGACACAAGTGACCTGTGAGTTGATACACACAATAAATTGAATGATTATTTTAAAATGTTTCTTAGCTCTTCCAAAAATGTGTTTGGGCAAGCTGTTACTTCTACCACAATCCGATATTTTAGCTTTTACCACAATCCGATAAGTTAGCTTCTACCACAATCCGATATTTTAGATTCTACCACAATCCGATATTTTAGCTTCTACCACCATTCTTTTCCTCTACCTTCTTCCACCATCCCATATCTCTACCACCATTCTATAACACTACCACCATCGATGAAACAGAACAGAAAACAATATTGAAAAATGCAAAAAAATCATTATTGACAAACTCATTCACTTTAAGATTCAAATTTTAAAAACGAAAGTATCATTTTTTTCAGAGTCACACTTAGTATATTAAAAGTTAACCATCCACAATGACAAATGGGATCACCTGAAAAATTTCCACCCCAGCTTAGCTTAGGTTAGGTTAGGTTAGGTTAGGTTAGGTTAGGGTAATTAATCTTTAGGTGACCCCAGAAATGACTATTTGTATTCATTTCATTTCCCGACAGCAAACTGAATAATGTTTCGAAGTGAATTGGTTTAATAAATGGTTTATACTCCAATATATAGTCTCTCCCATGACCTGTGACCCAGCCTGACAGTCTTCCTATGGACTCTAGACCCAGGTCTTGACAGTCTCTCCCATGACCTAGAAACTTAGTGCCCCACAGTCTCTCCTGGCGACCCAGACCTGATGTCCTGACAGTCTCTCCCATGACTCCAGACCCAGTGTCCTGACAGTCTACCCCAGACCTGTGACTGCATTCCTGACAGGCCCCTCCCATGACCTGTGACCTCGTGTCCTGACAGCCTTTTCCCATGACCTGGGTGACCTCGTGTCCTTATTGCCCTCCCACAGACTCTGTGACCTGGTGTCCTGACAGTCTCTCCTATGACCCAGACCTGGTGGTCCTGACAGTCTCTCCCATGACCTGTGACCTCGTGTCCTGACAGTTCACCCCATGACCTGTGGACCTGATGTCCTGACAGTCTCCTCCCCAGACCTAGGACCTGTGCCCCTGACAGTCTCTCCTATGACCCAGACCTGGTGTCCTGACAGTTCCCATGACCTAGACCTGGGTGCCCCGATTAGCCCTCCCATGACCCAGACCTGTGTCCTGGACAGTCTCTCTCCCATGACCCGGTGGCTCTGTGCTTCACAGTCTCTCCTATGACCTGTGACCTGGTGTCCTGACAGTCTCTCCCATGACCTGTGACCTGGTGTCCTGACAGTCTCTCCCATGACCTGTGACCTGGTGCCCCGACAGTCTACCCCATGACCTGTGACCTGGTGCCCCGACAGTCTACCCCATGACCTTTGACCTGGTGCCTCTGTAGGTGTGTCAGGATCACTCCACTAACATGACGGCAGCTGTGCTATGTAAGACTCAGTTCACATCTACGGGAAAATGATCGAAACCAGAGTTGATATCTCCTGACTGACTGACTGACTGACTGACTGACTGACACACTGACACACGTTCACACTGATTTCCATACCCTCACACCTCTTCCCTCTCTCCCTCACTTCTTGGGGAGGTGGTAAAGGGTAACGTCTCCTTGTTAACAAAGTATCAATCAAAGAATCAATGCGAAGTGTAGGAAAAAATAAATTCGCAATGATGCTGTCAGAGGCTGGTGAGTGTATAGTAACAACACTCTAAATTATTATGTACTTTATATGTTAGAAGTACAGTATATGTACATTTGGCCACACATGCCTGTATAGATTTGTTATATCACCTGGCATACACCTGGTGATATTTAATCATGTCATTAGCGTTATTAATCGCAGGTATTTAGTAAATATTGAAAGAAAATGGAAGAGTTGCCAGTAGAGTCGTATCCCCCCCCTACCCCTCCCCCCAACATCACCCTTAGTATTTTTTGGCCCCTTTGCCGCACGATGCGTTCAGGGGTCCTCAACCGTTACTCTGTCTGTCTGTCTGTCTGTTTTCATGGGTCTAGGGTGATTTGTTTTGCTCGTCCGGTGGGATATCTGAGGCACTTGCAAAGGTATAGAAGACTTGAATACATTGACGAAAAATTTTAGTCTTTTCATTGTTGTCACACACACACACACACACACACACACACACACACACACACACACATCTAGACGACACAGTAAGCATCATCAATTTATCGTGAAACAAATATGGAGGTAAAAGGCCACTGGGAAAACCGATGCTAACCCGATTTAATGTTTACGAAGGAGTACTTACCTGAGGGAGGCGCAGACGGTGAGATACGTTCTGGGTCTTGTAACACCACCGCTGTCTGGAATAGAGAACACAGGGTGGTAAAACATGTGTGGATAGATAGATAGATAGATAGATAGATAGATAGATAGATCCATCACTCACACAAGTATTACACACAAGCTCAGAGCATTACACCATAACACATAAAAACGAGAGACTATAACTAATGGTATAACTCAGCCCTGTGTGTTGCTGCTGCCTCACTGTGTGTTGCTGTCAGCCCTGCCTCACTGTGTGTTGCTGTCAGCCCGGCCTCACTGTGTGTTGCTACCAGCCCTGCCTCACTGTGTGTTGCTGTCAGCCCTGCCTCACTGTGTGTTGCTGCCAGCCCTGCCTCACCGTGTGTTGCTGCCAGCCCTGCCTCACCGTGTGTTGCTGCCAGCCCTCACCCACCACCAGACACTGACAAGCTATACTCACGACCTGCTGAGGTGTGTGAGTCACGTAGAGTATTAAAGAGTACCTGTGTGTCTGTACAGGGTGAGGTATTCGGCGGGGTGTAGAGGTGTTATGAGGCTTTACAAGAAAAATAATAATAAAATACTTGTAAAAAAAAAAGACAATCAAGAACAGTTTTAAGTCCACACACACACACACACACACACACACACACACACACACACACACACACACACACACACCAGAGTTGGTATGATTTAAAACAGTGATATAAAGCGTGTTTATACAAGCACTATTTAACACATTAAGAGCGTCAACAATGTCATAAAGGTATATTTTCAGGCAATATACTTTTCAACTGTAACCAACCGAATGATTTAATAAATGACTAGTAATAGGAACTGTATTTAAACATTGGAAGATACTGTAAACTGATAACTGTAGCCTTGTTTTTTTACATTTTTACAATGGTATATGAAGAAAACTAACCTGTTGAAAAATTAAAGAAGAAAATTATTAAGTCTTAAGAAAAATTTGAGAACACAGAACTTTAAATTTAATAAACTAACTTTCTTCTTGTTTTTTTTTAAAGATTATCAGGAACATCAGGTATTTAATTTTATTTTATTATTCTATTCACATTATTTACAAAAAACAAATAAAAAATTAAGACAAACTTGACAGTACATTATATTAAGTAACTTTGTGGTCGTTTCCTCCTATAACGAGTCATCAGGAGTAAACAATATAGGAGTGACCTTTAAAAATTACTGAATCAAGTGACTTGTTCCTGTTAAATATATATATGTTAGTTATATTATATTAAATTCTAGTATAATTTAGTTTTTATTTGTCTTTATCTGACTTATATACAGTATACTTATTATATACTTGTGGTTTTATGTAGTTAGGACATAATTTAAATCAACGTCCTGTCTTTCACACACACACACACACACACACACACACACACACACACACACACACACACACACACACACATTATTACTTATATTCATATCATAAGACAAAGGCAAAATGTCTGTATCTTTTCAATGTCTATCTGTCTGTCTGTTTGTCTGTCTGTCTGTCTGTCTGTCTGTCTGTCTGTCTGTCTGTGTTCAATATATCCGTCTTACAGGGCACAGGAGGAACGAGGCTAAAAGTTAGTGAGTGACAAAAGATATATTAAATAAAATGGATAGACGAAGAAATATGATAAGAGGAAGTGAGGTTGAGAAAGAATCTAACAAAAGAAATTAAAAAAAAAAGGATTGTAGAGAGACCAAGGAAGATTAGAGGATAAACGAGGAGATAGAAGATGATGAGAGAAGACATAATTGGAGGGAAGTGTACAGAAACATTAAACAAACGAAGCAGAGAAATGGGGAGGGTCTATTAAGAGGAAAGACAATAAGAAAAGATGGGCAGAGGAATGTAGAAGAACTATACAATGATAAGAATAAAGTGGAAGTAAGAAAGGAAAAGGAAATAAAGATAAAACTGACAATAATGGAAAAAAAAAAGTTGAGGCAGTTGTGAGCAAAATGATAAATGATAAAGCTTGTGGGTTTGATCAGCTTCCAGCAGAATTTATAAAACAAATGGAGAAGAATAGGATCAAATGTTTGACTAAAATATTCTATACTGCATATTTCAAAGGAGACCTTCCCAGTGATTACCAAAAATATTAGTATTATTACCTAAATAGGAATAAAAGTTAATGGTAAAGGAATATAAAATATACACTATGCAGATGATTCTGCTCTTGTCACAGATAGTGAAGAGGCGTTGCAAAAACTGGAAACAGATTAATGGAAAAAGTTGAAGAATATGGGTTAAAAGTTAATGCTGTAAAGATGAAAGTAATGTTTGTTTCCAAACTGGAAACAAATCCTAAAATAAAAATTATGGTAAACAACAAGGAACTGAAACAAGTGGAAAATATTGTGTATTTGGGAAGAAACATTAGCTGTGATGGTAGAGGTACGGAAGAAATCATAACAGGAAAATAATTTACAAAATAATAAGATTAACAAAAACTTGAAGAGAAATACTTGATAGTTACAGAAAACGGAAAATGAGATACTTTGGTAAGGTAATACAGCATAATTAGAGATGAGAGGATAATAACACACAGTAATGGGCAAAGTTGAGGGCCAGGGGAAGGGAGAGCCTGAGAGGACGAATGAGATTAAAAACTGCTCCCCCAGAGAGACACAGAACCTTAGAGGCTTGCTAACAACAGTCTGAGAACGAGTAGAGAAGAGGACTGTGGTCGCCAACCCTCAGATATGAAGACGGTACTGTGATTGATTAAAAGATTGATTGATTGATTATGGTGATTTTAGTGGGTTATGATTGTCCTGCCAGTGTCTATGTTGGCTTCAAGTTGTGATGTCTTGATCTCGTAAGATTTTCTTCATATCGTTCACTACATGAGCCATTGATGTATATGAACGAGACAATTTATACATATATAAAATGGAATACTCCGCTGAAATAAGAGTAAACAAGAAACTCAGGTAATATAAACCTGCATGTAAACAAAGGAGTCAGCTGAGACAGGTGTATAAACAGAGAAGTGATATGACACAAGCGTAAAGAAACAAATCAGTTGAGACAAACGTAAAAACAGGTGATACACATATAAACAAACTTATACACATAAACAAAACAAACACAGGAATCAGCAGTCACAAGCACAACAAAACAACTGGCCACTATAGCTATACGATTCATGTGTTACCAAAACTATGCAAATTACTAACTATTTTTTTTTTATATGGGCTGTACACGACCTGATGTTTGGTCAGCATAAAAACAGGACTCAGTCGGCTACATGTACACTAGGTAATAGGATAGTATACTGTATGTCTGTAAAAGTGGTCAATACTATAATGGGTTTGAAGAGAAATATACTTTATCCTATTATGTATGTCCAATTGTGGTGAAATAGACAGAAAGAGAGACAGACAGACAGAGAGAAAGAGAGAGAGATCCAAAATTTCAACCCCCCATGTCATTTTCTGTCAGGATTCGTCACCAAGAACAGAAACATCAACATATCATCATCAGTATACACAATCTCTCTCTCTCTCTCTCTCTCTCTCTCTCTCTCTCTCTCATCTCTCCCTATATCCAGTTGACGAACACAATTCCCTCAACACTTGGCAATATCTACCATCTACTTCTGGGTCACATTATTGTTTTATATCTTGATAATGTTGTTGGTCATTACATCAGAGTCACAATATTGGAATAAAATACGCGTTTATATACAGAAAGTCTTGAGAAAATAGGTTTAGATTCTAATTCCCGTTAGCTAAGTGTCCAAGGTATTTTGTCCCAACTACAAACTACACGTTAATAACCATTACTACTCAAACCATCACTACCACAACCACCACAAGAACAATCATCATTACAACAACACTCTCCATCACAAAAACAGTCATTACCACGGCAACAATAAGCATTACTACCATCACAACAACAATTACCATCATCACCAGCAATCATTACCACACCAACAACAACCACAACGCACAACAACAACAACAACCATAACACACAACAACAACCACCACCACCACCACCACCACCACCATCACCACCACCACCACCACCACCACAACCCCATCGTGACATAATAAGAGTTGGTGGGGTAAACTCCAACACTCCCTCCCTTCTGATGACAATAAGAATAAGAATCCTTAGCAGTAACCATCCCACCACGCCCACAACTTTTGTTGTTTAACTTTTCCAAGTGAACTCAGAATTTGGAATATTAATTACCAAAGTTTATTTTTTTTTATTATTAGTTTAAGTTTATGTCGTTATAAAAGGTTTCTTTCACGGGGCAGTGATGACCTGGCAGTTTACATTTTTGGGGATTCCTGTTTTATTTTGTGTGTATGTAAATTTACAGGTGACATGATTGGTGCGCGCCACTTGTGACGTTCTGAATTGCTACACATGTTCTGCAGTCTGCTGTTCTCATTGGTCAGGTAAACGTGACGTCATTGCTCAGCACTCTGCGCGTGACCAATCATATTTGAGGTCGCACCAATCGCGGAACGGGACCTGGCTGGTGCGTTCTCCAGGCACCTGCTAACTTTATATTGAGTGTGTCTTGTTTCATTTAACTTGGTCAACAAAAAAATATATTTTATTCTATCTATGTACAAATTATCACGTTTGGAGTAAGAGAAGATCTTTTGAAAGTAAAATTATAAGTTAGATTACTTGTTATAGAAAAGTGTCTTCAAGCAAACACAAACTTAGGAGAGTTGTCAAGAGGCGGTGAACGAAAGATTCCGGATCTCTCATTGATTTTGGCAGCGCGGGGCGCGTAGGTGAGACTCCGAAGGGAACAGGTGAGTACAACCGTTTATAAGGCAACAGAGAATCCCGGACTAATCATATTTGGTCCAAGGTGTAGTGCGTGGAACACTCCCGCTAAAAACACACTCTTCCCGCTCCCCACCGTCACAGTCTACTGCAAAAAGAAATTCTCCCCGAAACTATCTCCAGCCCTGGTCCCGTCACCCACAACACAACATCAAACAGTGGCCAACGTTACGGGAAAAACAAACAAAAAATCTTGACGTTTCAAAGACCTGCAACAACAGGATCAAACGACGGAGCTTTTAGCGTTGGTCTGAAACTTGGTCCCACCACCGGCCCGCACCACAGCCGTCCTACCCACCGTCGCTCTCCGTCACAGTCGTCCCATCCGCGACTCCTCCAGCAGTCATGTCTCGCGGGATGATCAACGTGTTCCTGGTCGTGCTCGGCGTCGTTGCCCTCTCCTCCCGTTGCCCTCTCCTCCCAGGCCTGGGGTAAGTACCTACCTCTCTAATACTAGTTTTCATCACAGTTGTCTCATGTCCAGCAGTCTGTGTTGCGGGGGTCTTGGGGTAGCGTTAGCGGCCAGTAAATATGGTCACACGTGGCATCATTTTACCCGTCAGGTGGAATTAATTTTTCACGGCTTGTACTTTTACTAATACGCCCTGAATGTAGTTACAAAAAGTGGAAGAAACCAAGCAAAATATTTTCCCTGTTTTAAATGACTTGCTAAATTGAGTCATAAATCACCACACTAAACTTTACATACGATTCTCTTATTCACAAAAAAATTGGTGAATTTATCTAGGCGACCGTGTCCTGCCGAGCTACAAACTGCTTCCACAAAACACAATAACGTGAACAAAATCCCGGCAGTTGATGGTTTAGGGTGGCGGGATTTTTGTTCCCTGACTCGTTAAATGACTACTCGTGTGACGTAATGAGCGTTGCACTACCACAACTACCACAACTAACACACTACCACAACTAACACACTACCACAACTACCACACTACCACAACTACCACACTAACACACTACCACAACTACCACAACTAACACAACTAACACACTACCACAACTAACACAACTACCACACTACCACAACTACCACACTACCAATAAATCCAACACAATCCAACACACCAATTTCACACTAACACAACCAACACAACTAACAATAACTACCACACAACCAACACAACCAATACAACTAACACACTACCACAACTAACACACTACCACACTAACACAACTAATACTGAATAACCAACACACTACCATGACTACCAGCCAACCACTCACATCTACCACAACTAACACAAAACACACCACCACAACTACTACACCACCACAACTAACACACCACCACAACTAACACACTACCACCACTACCACAACTAACACAACTAACACACTACCACAACTAACACACTACCACACTACCACAACTAACACAACTACCACACTACCACAACTACCACACTACCACAACTAACACAACTAACACAACTAACACACTACCACACTACCACAACTAACACAACTACCACACTACCACACTACCACAACTAACACACTACCACAACTAACACACTGCCTGCACAACCAACACAACTACCACACTACCACAACCAACACACTACCACAACCACCACACTACCAACTAACACAACTACCACACTACCACAACTACCACACCACCACAACTAACACTACCACACCACCACAACTAACACAACTACTACACTACTACACTGCCACAACCAACACAACCAACACACTACCACACTACCAATAACTACCACAACTACCACAACTAACACACCACCACAACCAACACAACTAACACACTTACCACACTACCACAACCAACAATAACTTAACATAACTACAACACACTACCACAACTAACACAACTAACACACAACCAACATTACCAACACAACTACCACAACTAACACACTAACACACTACCACAACTAACACAACTAACACACTAACACACTACCACAACCAACACAACCAACACACTACCACACTACCACAAATAACACACTACCACAACTACCACAACTAACACACTACCACACTCACCAATAACCAACACACTACCACAACTACCACAAATAACACACCACCAACTACCACACCACCACACTGCCACAACCAATACACTACCACAACTAACACACTACCACAACTAACACACACTACCAATAACTAACACACACTACCAATAACCAACACACTACCACAACTAACACACACCACCACAACTACCACAAATAACACACACAACTACCACAACCAACACACTACCACACCTACCACAAATAACACACACACAAATAACACACTACCACACTACCACAACTAACAACACAACCAACACACTACCACAACTAACACACTACCACAACCAACACACTACCACAACAACACACTACCACAACCAACACACTACCACAACCACCACACCACCACAACCAACACACTACCACAACCAACACACCAACAATAACCAACACACTACCACAACTAACACACACTACCACAACTAACACACTACCAACTACCACAAATAACACACTACCACAACTACCACAACTAACACACAACAACCACCAAACTACCACAACTAAACACACTACTACAAACTAACACACTACCACAACTACCACAAATAACACACTACCACAACTACCACACTAACACACTACCACAACTACCACAAATAACACACTACCACAACTACCACAAACTACCACAACTACCACAACTAACACACTACCACAACTACCACACCACCACAACCAACCACCACCACAACTACCACACCACACAAATAACACACTACCACAACCACCACAAATAACACAACCAACACAACCACCACACTACCACAACTACCACACACTTACCACAACTACCACAATTAACACACTACCAACAACCAACACACTACCACAACTACCACAACTAACACAATTAACACACTACCACAACCAACACACACTACCACAACCAACACACTAACACACTACCACAACTAACACACTACCACAACTACCACACACCACAACTAACACAATTAACACACCACAACTAACACACTACCACAACTACCACAATTAACACACTACCACAACTAACACACTACCACAACTAACACACTACCACAACTAACACACTACCACAACTACCACAATTAACACACTACCACACTACCACAACTACCACACTACCACAACTAACACACTATAAGACTACGAAAAATACCATACTACCACAACTACCATACTACCACACATTCAGACTATAACACAACCACAACTACCACATTACTATGTTATACCACTATGCCATCTACCACACAATCCACACTATATCAAAACTACCACACCACCAAAACAACACCACCACCACTACAAGCACTTTATCATCACCACACGGCAGATAGAGTTTCAACTAACCCAGAGATTAGACTTACTACCAACTTCTTGATGCTTGACATAATCTTATAGGAAAAACAACATCAGACAATAACATCATTTACACCTGAACTACAAACGTATCCTTTAGCATTAGAGAGACCAACTTAAGGTACAGAATCTTTTGGAAAATATTCTTCACCTAAATCTCCTCTAAAAAGTCGTATATATAAAATCTTATACTTAAAAGTAGTGATATAGTGAAGGTATCTAGTTAATGTAGAGTTCAGGTTAGGTTAGGTTAGTGCTGGGTGAATCATTCCGACTACTGGCAGATTAAAAAAAATATTACGTTTTATTATTTCGTCTTCTCATTTATCTTCTTCTTACAACGATATGTCTTTCTGTTACATAATAAGAAGCGAAAAAATAAAAAATACATACTAACTCCGTCTAATAAAATCCAAATAATAGAGATGCCCATTTTCTATACGCTTACCAGTACAGGAGTAACTCTGCTAACTAACACCAGCTCACGCCAAGAGGAAAACGAGACTAACACGCCTCTGTTCCAATATATACAAGTGGTACGCAATCCTGGGAGTAAGGCAAATCGATACAGGGAAAAATAATGCAGAAAATGACATAAGGTTTTAAGTTAGTCATTATCATACTGTCCTTTCAGAAACAATCCCACCAAAAAACAAGTCCTGTGAATCCATGAACCCTGTGAATCATGTCTCTGTGAATCCGAGACATCATACATTATTGGACCCATAGATAGTGTGATGTTCCGGATTCACAGGGACCATAATAAACAGGGTTCATAGATGAGAGAGACGACTTACTGGATTCGTTTTGGTTGGTGGACATTTTGCTGTTCTAGAAAAAATGTGTCGTCATGACCGGTATGTTTACACTTCTCACGATCACTGTATTACGTCACATCATCTACTTCATAATAGAACGTAGGGGATTACACCACATTATCTTGTATAGAAAAAAGTGAAGGCATATCATTTTATATACAAAAGAAAGGTGTCAAGTTATTATGGCACATTATACACTAAAACTATAGTAAATGTGTTGTTTCATAATCGTTCAGGTCTGGTATAAAATGATGTCACCAACTCGAGAGAGAGAGAGAGAGATAATAAAAAGCTCTCACAACAAAAGATTACGTCTAGCCTTGTTCTTGAGTTCCTGTCAGCACACACGACCGCTTGGAGGGTGGAGAAGCAAGTGGGGAGAGAGGGAGGAAGGGAGGGAAAGAAGGAGGAAGAAAAACAGAGAGATGAAGGGAAGGAAGAAAGGAAGGAGGTTGGAAAGGAAGGAAGGAAGGAGGGAGGGAGGGAGGAACGTCTTCGTATTTCTCGTCACCTCAACATTCGACTGTTTTTTTATCTTCATGACACTACTGTTAGTGAGGCACAAGATCACGGTATGTATGTACAGTATGTACGTATGTATGTCTGTATGTATGTATGTAAGTATGTATGTATGTACGTCCCCCAAATACCTCAATAAACAGTGTACCCAGTGGACCTTAAGACGAACAATATTTATCTAAGTAACTAAAATAGGTTCCAAGTCTCATCTATTTATCATCTCGCCCCCCCACCCCGAAAACTTTCTTAAACCCTAAACAACAAAATAACCAGAGTGTCCAGCTGATGAGGTCAAAACCAGACATTAACACCGAACCTGCCGCCAATAACCAGACATTAACACCGAACCTGCCGCCAATAACCAGACATTAACACCGAACCTGCCGCCAATAACCAGACATTAACACCGAACCTGCCGCCAATAACCAGACATTAACACCGAACCTGCCGCCAATAACCAGACATTAACACCGAACCTGCCGCCAAACCAGACATTAACACCGAACCTGCCGCCAATAACCAGACATTAACACCGAACCCGCCAATAACCAGATACACCGAACCTGCCGCCAATAACCAGACATTAACACCGAACCTGCCGCCAATACCATGTAGATAATGGTTGCTAAATGCTTATACTTAACTCTTCACATCTCTTATCAATGTCACCCACAAGTTTCAAATCTGATGTTGATGCAGCAGAAAACATGAGTGATAAGAGCAGGTATTTGATGATGACTCGCCACTTGACGTCATATAGGAAGGTGTAGTTCTTTTCATTTATCTCTTTGAGCGGACACTTGTATGTTGACAGAGCTGAGAGGTGAAGGAGCACTTTATGGCGTTGTGTTATGGTGTCTTATGGCGTGGTTCCAGTTTTTGTTTTATTAATGTTATTGATATTATGATGGGAAGGGTTGAGAGTGAAATTTGTATTAGATTATTATTATTATTATTATTATTATTATTATTATTATTATTATTATGGCGGCTATTCAGTCTTCTACAACTATGACCATTGGTAATCTTTTAACTATGACTAGGAATTATTATGGATAAGATCATTAAAAATATTTGTAATCAATCTCTCTCTCTGGCTTCTTTTACCATCCTTCCTTTTCACTCTCCCAAACATCGTCTTCCTACCCTTCGGTCCATTATACGGGAAAAAATCGCCCCGTAATATAATATTTAAATTGAGCCGCCAGTGTAATTTTGTGAAGTATATTATAAAAAAAAATACTGAAAATTTCCTCGGTGGTAGAGAGACCTTGTCGACTGATCTGAGACACAGTGCACTCACCAACACCACCACCTTGTATACTCACCAACACCACCACCTTGTATACTCACCAACACCACCAGTCTTGTATACTCACCAACACCAAAGTCTTGTATACTCACCAACACCACCACCTTTGTATACTCACCAACACCACCAGTCTTGTACTCACCAACACCACCAGTCTTGTATACTCACCAACACCACCACCTTGTACTCACCAACACACCACCTTGTATACTACCTACCACCACCATCCTTGTATACTCACCAACACCACCAGTCTTGTACTCACCAACACCACCACCTTGTATACTCACCAACACCACCATCTTGTATACCACCAACACCACCAACCTTGTATACTCACCCAACACCACCAGTCTTGTATACCACCAACACCACCACCTTGTATACTCATTAATACCACCAGTCTTGTATACTCACCAACACCACCAGTCTTATACTCACCAACACCACCAGTCTTGTATACCTCACCAACACCACCACCTTGTATACTCCACCAACACCACCAGTCTTATACTCACCAACACCACCAGTCTTATATACTCCACCAACACCACCAGTCTTGTATACTCACCAACACCACCACCTTGTATACTCACCAACACCACCAGTCTTGTATACTCACCAACACCACCAACTTGTATAATCACCAACACCACCACCTTGTATACTCACCAACACCACCACCTTTGTATACCACCAACACACCAGTCTTGTATACTCACCAACACCAACAATCTTGTATACCACCAACACCACCACCTTGTATACTCACCAACACCACCACCTTGTATACTCACCAACACCACCAGTCTTGTATACTCACCAACACCACCACCTTGTATACTCACCAACACCACCAGTCTTGTATACTCACCAACACCACCAGTCTTGTATACTCACCAACACCACCACCTTGTATACTCACCAACACCACCACCTTGTATACTCACCAACACTACCACCTTGTATACTCACCAACACCACCACCTTGTATACTCACCAACACCACCACCTTGTATACTCACCAACACTACCACAATATTCCACACCTGGACACCTAACATTAGCGTAGGTAAATGATGACACCTGGCGCGTGTTGCCATCAGGTACTGGCTCTCGGGCTTGGAATAATTATTGTAAATATATAAAAAGTTAAATGTAAGTAATTATTATTTTAGCACGAATGTAATTGTCTATTTTAAACATAAAAGTTACTTTGTTCACATTCGGCATTTTTGTGTGAGAGATCGTCTTTATCATCAGAGCTTCACAAAATATAATCTATTGTTAGTTCGATTCAGAGGTGAACTCCCAAGAACACGGACTTCCCTTGCAGTCTTCACATATAACATGGCGGAACACACAGCTGAAGATGGTGAAATATGTTTTGAAAAACTCCGGAGGCGGCAATTTGTTGAGTGGTATGGAGAAGCAGAACGATTTATTGTGCTACATGGAGGCTGCAGCTCTGACAGAAGCTGTAAGATTTTTTGGTCTAATTTCTGAGTTGATGGAGAGATGAAGGTCACCGTCACTACCCTCAGACCTGCCAGTCTTGACCACCTAACAGTTGTTTCATTCTGGTCTGTACCGCTTTGAGACTTTAGCCAGGATCTTATTGGAGTCCGTCAAGAATGACTTATCCATTCCTGGAGAAGATTAACGTTACAGCAGCAGCCTTCTTTGACCCTTGTTTCAAGATGAATTGGCTGCCATGTCAAAAAAAAAGATGATCAGATCTTTCGAAATATCAAGGTGCTGTTTCTTGAACCTGGGATAGAAAAGGAAACAGTGAGGGAAGAGGGCGACTCTCCCTCCATCACCTGAAGTCCATCAAAGACGCCTCCCCCTTCTTCCCCTGCATGTCCCCGGCAGCCAAAATAGGTCAGGGATCAAGCCTAGATGAACCCCAGCAAGTGTTAGTAGTGTACACAGAGGGATCACCTGGCTTATTGGAGGGCCTCTCCTCCCAAGTTGCGCCCTCTGCAGCACCTGGCCAGGGACATGTTGACCTGCACTGCCACTTCCAACAACAAGTTTTTCACCCCAACGTGGCACAACTGGGAGCTACGTCCTTCCAGTGACTTTGCTGATAAAGTGTAACCGAGAAATATAGGATCAGCTCCCAAGCATAAATTGTAGTTTGTAATTAGTGAAACTGGAAATAGAAATTACTTATTGTTTGCCACATTCGCAATTAATAATAAAGTACTGGGTTTGAAGTAAGTTTTTTCTCTTGTTTTTTTCCCTGATCTACTGTACTGTACTGTACTGTACTGTACTGTACTGTACAAATGTTCAGTCTCCTGGTAAGTCTTGGAGTAATTATATCTGAAGCTGAATAACTAATTCCATAATTTTGGGTAATTGTAAGCTATATTTTAAAATAAAAATTAACTGTAATTGAAGTAATGGAAGGGTTAGGTTAGGTTAGGTGAGGAACTATACTTGTAAGCACTGAGACTCACATGACCCGCACCTCCCCGCTACCCAAACTGGGACTAACAACCACTCACACGTCACACACGAGTCTGCCCGCCTGACACACACACACACACACATGACTCTTGGTGGTGTCACGCAGCTGTGTGGCTTGATGTTCCGGGTTGTGTCATATTTCCCCAGGATTAAAAAAGAAAGTGCTCCACCAGTTGCCACAAGACATCATAAAACTTCCCTACCAGCCACAAGACATCGTAAAACTTCCCTACCAGCCACAAGACATCGTAAAACTTCCCTACTATCTACCATACGAAGTTGAAATTTGGATAAAACTTTTTTTTCTATAAATTTCTGACTCACACTGTACATATATTGCTCATGGCCTGGAGGGGCAGGGGGGGGGGGGTTGAACCGAGACTTGTTCACAATAGGATGTCAACATACAGTACAGGACAACATCTTATCTGAAATATAAAATGTGTAACCAAACCCGTATTAACATTATAGTCATATATCACTTCATAGAAAATTACCCTCATAAATAACTCTTTACGTGTGTGTGTATGTGTGTGTACGTGTGTGTGTATGTGTGTGTGTGTGTGTGTGTGTGTGTGTGTGTGTGTGTGTGTGTGTGTGTGTGTGTGTGTGTGTGTGTGTGTGTGTGTGTGTGTGTGTGTGTGTGTGTGTGTGTGTGTGTGTATGTGTGTGTGTGTGTGTGTGTATGTGTGTGTGTGTGTGTGTGTGTGTGTGTGTGTGTGTGTGTGTGTGTATGTGTGTGTGTGTGTGTATGTGTGTGTGTGTGTCCCTTGTCCTCTCCTGAGTTTTGACGTCCAGTCGCTAACCTAACCTAACCAAACACTGGTCCCATTCTATTAATATATTCTTCCATTTAATTTACCCCAGGTTCTCCCGGTCGCTTGGTCTCTCTTGAATATTAACTGATTCTTTATTAAGTGACATCAATGACCTTAAATCTGAATAATTCACTTGGTATTAAATTATTATTGGCCGCCACAGACTACTGCCATCTTGTCGACCTGTTGGACTTAACCTGTGGTCAACGTCTGGTTACATTCCTTCGTCCAGCTCCTGTAGTCGAAGGTATAACATATATTATCTATACTCATATATACCGGTATATTATGAAGGTAATACGCAATATAACGCACGTGGTCTGGTACACATGAGGATATGAAATAAAATGTAGAAAATTGTGTAGGAAGGAAAATTACATTTTTAAAATTTAATAACGAGAGAGAGAGAGAGAGTGGTGGTCAGTCAAGAGGAAAGTGAAGGAACCTGATATGTGTGTGTTCTACCTCCCAGGCACACACACACACACACACACACACACAAAGTGGATGAATTAAAACAAATGAAGCGTACAATATAAGCTGTCTCACCTCCCCGTGTTTGTCCCAGCCACCATAACCAGTCACCAGCCACCATAACCAGTCACCATAACCCCGCCATAACCAGTCACCAGCCACCATAACCAGTCACCATAACCCCGCCATAACCAGTCACCAGCCACCATAACCAGTCACCATAACCCCGCCATATTACCCTCTATATCCAAGTTACCATAGTGGAGAGCGGCGTATGTTAGGTTAGGTTAGGTTAGGTTAGGTCACCTACTAGCGGACTCCATCTGGTGTTAACATCACATACTGTACATTTCCAACAGCTGGTTTTATGTGAGGATAGCGCTTCATTATTCTTTATAGCTTATAACTAAACTTACACCATATAAATTGAAGGGAGTTTTACCATAGGTTTTATTGGAAGGTTTATTATTGTTTTAAACCAAAGTTCCATTAGTATGTTTAACTAACTTGAACAAAGAAACGTGGTTGTTAAAAATTATGAAACAAACAAATGGAATGTAGATATATTTATTGATCGCGTTGTTTTTATTCCATGTTTGTTTTGTATTATCAAGTGTTTGTTTTATTAGTGTGTGTCAATGTTTATTTTACCTATACGGACACTTTCCTGAACATTCTCACTCCAGGTGTGTGTGTGTGTGTGTTTGTGTGTGTATGTGTGTGTGTGTGTGTGTGTGTGTGTGTGAAGGGACGTACACTCTCTCATCTTCAAGTCTCTCGTGACCAGAGGATATTTTTCGTTGTAAGACTCAAAACCTCTTCAGGAGACACAGCTAAACCTTGTTGCATTTGTTGTGTTTCTTGTGCGGGGGCAGATTCAGAAGGGTGGGTCCTGGAGGTCCAGACCCCCCCCCCCTTTTCATCAGAAAATGCCAATACCTGTTTTTTTTAATGCAATATTGTACTCAAGCGTTTTTGTATAGTAAAAAGTAATTACTATTGACCTCAGAATATCTCTTAGTATCAAGCGCACATGGCTTCAAAATGTCCAGGATATTGATCAGATTTCAAATCCCACAACCCCCTCAGCTGGGTAGGCTCTCTGTGCCCGCCATGTTCCCCCATCCACAACTTCTTGGACTCTCCCCCTTTTGATATTCCTGGATCCGCCCCTGCTGTGCCATACCCCTAGAGGCTGGTCGTACACTACCTCCCGTCCCTCCACCAGCGGGAGGGGTATCGTTCCAATAACCCGGGTGTAGACGGGCAACTCCGGGGAGTGTTCTCCTACGCCTACGCGGGAACACTTTAACCTCTGACCGACAACTCTCTGGTTTCCGAGCCGTTACCTGAGTCCCCAGACACTGTTAAATATTACACTAGGTACTGTACAGCAGAAGGAGAGGAGATATCTTATTAATTTGGGGGTCACTGGGTGAAAGGTCAAGGCCATTACTGTTCCGCCAGACTACAAGTCCTCTGGGAATTTCGCAGATATTTCATCAGAGTAATAGTGACGACAACTAAGGCACTCCGTTATAAACACACTCCATTCTTTCCTATCATGTAATATTTTCTCAACGTATGGCAAAGATTACCCAGTAGCTACAAACACCACGGCAATGATGATAACAATGTGGTGGATCAGGATTACGACACAATACAGTACTTTAATGACCACGTTACTACAGTACACGTCTAGGGTCAGTTACAACCAACACACACACACACACACACACACCTAAATGATTAAATATTAATACACAAATACTTAATCACAGGAATAAAGAGACACGCAGGTGCTTACCATCCCAGACACACAGCTCAGCACACCCGCCGTCTCCACACACACAAACACTCGGGTAATTATACAACTTGGGTAACAAACTGAGAACAAAGTAAAAGATATTACAGAGAGAACAGCAGATTTATGAAGGAGTGTGAGGATGGGAAGGGTGGTTAGGTAACAGGTTAATGAGATAATGATGGAGTACACCCAGGAGAAAGTTCCATTGTGCACCAGCGTAATTTATCCTAGCCGGAACTAACAAGGTTAAATAGATCCGTAACCCAGGCCTCTTTTTTTTTTCATTCAACCATTAGATGTAGGAAATATATAAAGCACTGGGTATAGTAAGTGACACACAAACAGCGGCTGTCTCGGGATACGTGCCTAGTAGTAATTTGTCACTACACAATCTGAGATTCATAACGCGCGGTGTAATGGCCGTCTGTCGCCAAAAATATCACACAGTAAATAACATAAACAGAGCTTTAACAATAATAATACATTTTACGAGGGACAAAAGCACAAAGATTAAAACAACATGTTCCCTTGAAGAGGGTCGTCTTTCAACCACAGTTTTAAACTAAATGAGTCCTGAGGGACACCGCAGTACAGTACTTAACGGGGTGGTGTGGCGGTAAAATTAACTAATTCCAATAAAATTAATTTATAATATTGGAATAATAGTTAATTTTACCGTCGCACCACCCCGTTAAGTACTGTTAAGGACTCGTTTAGTTTAAATCTCGGGCTGAAACACTACGACCCTCTTCAAGGGAAGATGTTGTTTAATAATACGGGCGTCACGGGGAGTCTTTTGTCCAGGACGAATAAGACAGCTAGAAATGGTTATGAAATCTGACCTGACTATATTTTCTTTATGGTTAAAGTATTCATTATAAATTAAATCAACCAGTCTCTCAAGTGACCAAACACGTCGTCTTTCTTCAGTAATGATCTACGGTCACAAATACTTTACTTTTTGATGTTATAATGTATTACTACACTATAACAACTAAGGTCTTGTTGATGTTATAATGTATTACTACACTACAACAACTAAGGTCTTGTTGCTGTTATAATGTATTATTACACTATAACAACTAAGGTCTTGTTGATGTTATAATGTGTTATTACACTATAACAACTAAGGTCTTGTTGATGTTATAATGTATTACTACACTACAACAACTAAGGTCTTGTTGATGTTATAATGTATTACTACACTACAACAACTAAGGTCTTGTTGATGTTATAATGTATTATTAAACTATAACAACTAAGGTCTTGTTGATGTTATAATGTATTACTACACTACAACAACTAAGGTCTTGTTGATGTTATAATGTATTACTACACTATAACAACTAAGGTCTTGTTGATGTTATAATGTATTATTACACTATAACAACTAAGGTCTTGTTGATGTTATAATGTATTACTACACTATAACAACTAAGTTCTTGTTGATGTTATAATGTATTACTACACTATAACAACTAAGGTCTTGTTGATGTTATAATGTATTATTACACTATAACAACTATGTTCTTGTTGATGTTATAATGTATTACTACACTACAACAACTAAGGTCTTGTTGATGTTATAATGTATTATTACACTATAACAACTAAGGTCTTGTTGATGTTATAATGTATTATTACGCTATAACAACTAAGGTCTTGTTGATGTTATAATGTATTATTACACTATAACAACTAAGGTCTTGTTGATGTTACCAATACAAACCACTACTACTACAACAACTTCAGGATCTTTATTGATGTTATAATGTATTACTACACTATAACAGCTTCTTAAGGTCTTGTTGATGTTATGATGTATTACTACACTTCAATAACTAAGGTCTTGTTGATGTTATAATGTATTACTACACTTGAACAACTAAGGTCTTGTTAATGTTATAATGTATTACTGCACTTCAACAACTAAGGTCGTGTTGATGTTATAATGTATTACTACACTTGAACAACTAAGGTCTTGTTAATGTTATAATGTATTACTGCACTTCAACAACTAAGGTCTTGTTGATGTTATAATGTATAACTACATTTCAATAACTAAGGTCTTGTTGATGTTATAATGTATTACTACACTTGAACAACTAAGGTCTTGTTGATGTTATAATGTATTACTACACTTGAACAACTAAGGTCTTGTTGATGTTATAATGTAGTACTACACTTAAACAACTAAGGTCTTGTTGATGTTATGATGTATTACTACACTTCAATAACTAAGGTCTTGTTGATGTTATAATGTATTACTACACTTGAACAACTAAGGTCTTGTTAATGTTATAATGTTGTTGATGTTATAATGTATTACTACACTTCATCAACTGAGGTCTGTTGTTGATGTTATAATGTATTACTACACTTCAACAACTAAGGTCTGTTGTTGATGTTATAATGTATTACTACACTACAACAACTAAGGTCTGTTGTTGATGTTATAATGTATTACTACACTTCAACAACTAAGGTCTGTTGTTGATGTTATAATGTATTACTACACTACAACAACTACGGTCTGTTGTTGATGTTATAATGTATTACTATACTTCAACAACTAAGGTCTGTTGTTGATGTTATAATGTATTACTACACTACAACAACTAAGGTCTGTTGTTGATGTTATAATGTATTACTACACTTCAACAACTAAGGTCTGTTGTTGATGTTATAATGTATTACTACACTACAACAACTAAGGTCTGTTGTTGATGTTATAATGTATTACTACACTACAACAACTAAGGTCTGTTGTTGATGTTATAATGTATTACTACACTTCAACAACTAAGGTCTGTTGTTGATGTTATAATGTATTACTACACTTCAACAACTAAGGTCTGTTGTTGATGTTATAATGTATTACTACACTTCAACAACTAAGGTCTGTTGTTGATGTTATAATGTATTACTACACTTCAACAACTAAGGTCTGTTGTTGATGTTATAATGTATTACTACACTACAACAACTATCTTAAGATATATAATGTATTACTACACTACAACAACTAAGGTCTTGTTGATGTTATAATGTATTATTACACTATAACAACTAAGGTCTTAGTTGATGTTATAATGTATTATTACGCTATAACAATCAAGGTCTTGTTGATGTTATTATGTATTATTACACTATAACAACTAAGGTCTTGTTGCTGTTATAATGTATTATTACACTATAACAACCAAGGTCTTGTTGATGTTATAATGTATTATTACACTATAACAACTAAGGTCTTGTTGATGTTATAATGTATTATTACACTATAACAACTAAGGTCTTGTTGCTGTTATAATGTATTATTACACTATAACAACCAAGGTCTTGTTGATGTTATAATGTATTATTACACTATAACAACTAAGGTCTTGTTGATGTCATAATGTATTATTACACTATAACAACTGAGGTCTTGTTGATGTTATAATGTATTATTACACTATAACAACTAAGGTCTTGTTGATGTTATAATGTATTATTACACTATAACAACTAAGGTCTTGTTGATGTTATAATGTATTATTACACTATAACAACTAAGGTCTTGTTGATGTTATAATGTATTACTACACTACGACAACTAAGTTCTTGTTGATGTTATAATGTATTACTACACTACGACAACTTAGTACATAGTCGAGATAAGTACATACGAGTACACTAGTCATCACCAATGAAGCAATATATGGTACAGTATATCACTGTCGCACAAACTACTGTACATGTATACGTTCACTTTTTCCTGGTGTGTGTGTGTGTGACCAAAGACCGTGTACCTCTGTGTTTATCACTCGCGTGCATCAAAGTGCATTTAAGAATACTTAGAGCACACCTGACATATCTCACGCCTCCAGAGTTCTACTTGACTCACGCCTCTAGACGCCCACTTGATTTACGCCTCCAGACGTCCACTTGATTCACGCCTTCAGACGCCCACTTGATTCACGCCTGCAGACGCCCAATTGACTATAGCTTCGACCATACGAGTACGTCATGATTATAACAGTTCGATTGACTTATAGTTACACAAGTTAATGACAATCACCTGGTATCTCCCTCTCCCCCCTCCTTCTTCCTTCTCTGCCTTCCCCCTTCTTCCTTCACTTTCCTCCTCCCTCCTTCACCCCCCCTGGGCCTCTCCCTCTTGAGCGTTGATCTAGTGAATAATACAAGAGGGAACATACATGGAGGGGGTGGGGGGAGGGGGTGGTGTTAACAGGTAGGTAGTGACCAGGTGTTGCTCTCTCTCTCTCTCTCTCTCTCTGAATGGATATTTCTTTTTCAATCTGTTTATATACGTCTGTCTATGTATGTCTGTTTAACTGTCCAAATACCTTTCTCTCTCTTTCACACACACACACACACACACTATTCCACTGGGCCACGACGTTACACAAAGAGCAAAATATTTAACACGAGAGGAAACGTGGCAAAATAAAACAGTGGTAGTGTGTGTGTGTGTGTGTGGAGCAGCACCAGTCCCTTTACCTGTGTGGTGTACCGGTGGTTGGGTGTATTTTGGTACCCCTGTGAGATGGGTTATTGTTTTTTGTGTTTTTTATTATTATTATTATTATTATTATTATTATTATTATTATTATTATTTTATTTATTTTTTATTATTATTACGAGTACCAATGTAACTAATATCACTATTATTATCAACAAAGTCAGTAATCAAACTCATTCCTTATACAAATATTTAATACAAACCTGGACATTATTAATAAATATTTTTTCCTCATAAAAATCATACCACTATATCAAGTATACGCGTGTATATACAGTATGTATATTTTGGGAGGTAAAGTCAAGAGTGGTTGTTGGTCGACAATCAGACCACGTTAGGTCAGCCCGCAGGGAAATTCTTCGGTGCTACACTCTTATTACTGTGGGAAATTTTCTCCTAGTTTCCCTTGACCTCTGGTGTATTTCTTCCCCCAGACTTCCATCTCTTGCTTCCTCTCAGTTTATTTCTCCTAACTTTTGTTTTGAATTCTACTTATGTTGTCTCGTTTATTTTTTCTTCTCTCTTTCTCTTGTTTTATCATTTGTTTATTTATTTTTTTTGTAACGGGGATTAACCCATCGGGCACACGTCACTGACCCACATCGGGGTCTGGGGGCGAATATATAATAATAATAATAATAATAATAAAAGATATACATATATATATATATATATATATATATATATATATATATATATATATATATATATATATATATATATATATATATTGTGTTGTCAAAATAAGAGAAACAATAATTGAGGCCCTGCAATATCTTATTATGGTGAATAATGTCCAAGACGAGAACAGTGTACTGACAGAGTGACAGTGTCCAAGACGAAATTCGTGGACACCTGCTCTCCCGCAGCCCCCCCCAACAGCAGTTATTAACCATCAATTAGGACATATTTTATTCATACCCCCCCCCTCTCTCTCTCTCTCTCTATGTCCATTAGTGCCGGAGTATCTCAACCTGTCATCACCACACACCACCCCCAGCGTAATATAAACAACAGAAACACCATGAATAATGTATCTCCTACCAAACCATAAGGAAGTACAATCATAACAACAACAACAGATAAAAACAATTGTATTCCAGTCATCAACCGCTATTAACCCTCTGGCGGACCGAATTAAAAAAACATAACGACTAAATAAATAATAGCATGTCTATTTAATTTGTTTTGTTTTGTTTTTCATAAATTACAACAATATTTTGTTTTTGTCTTTTTCGTGTAAAGTGGAAATAAAGAAAAAAAGAATTGATTTGGTGGTGGAGGCGTTTTCGTTGTTTTCGTTACTCAGTTAGTGTGTGTCTGTCTGAATTTTCCAGCGCATTATTGGCTTTTTCTTTCTTTCTTTCTTTCTTTCTTATTTTCTTTCTCTGCCTTGGTATTCGTTTATCTCTTTCTATCTCTCTATTAATCGCTACCTTCTTCCTATTATTCTAACTCAATGTTTTAATTATCTATATCTTCCTCTGTTAATATGTATCTACTTCCGTCAGTCTTTTTCTCTCGGTAATTTGCGATAATATATCTATCTCTCTTTTTATTTCTCTTCCTGCCTCTCCTCTCTTGATCATTCGTCATACACAATAGGGAAGGGTCCAGCCACTGATAAACGAACAATGAATCAATCTAAACTTCCCTGCCCTACTTGGTCCGCCTCACAGCTGACTGACAGACACTTCCCACGTTTTCCTGATTTAAATCTCTAATTTCACGGCAATTTTTTCCCGCGCTCGAGCACACTCTGTTTACATTCCAGTGTTCATTAATTTCCACTGCATTTTATCTTTTTTTTCGTTTATTTTATTTCCATGTTGAACGATAACTTGATTTAATTGTACGAATATATTAAAAAATAGGGACAGTTCTGGAGATTCATTTTCTTAAATAAATCAATAATTCTCCAGTACTTCTTAGTTTAAATTAATTACGAGGAAAGTCAGAGTTTAGGAAACACCAGACCCTCACCATAGGTACTAGGATGTGTCTTCCTTCCACTTCAGAGAACTATTCAACAACATAAACCAAACTTCAGCGGTAAACTTCACTATGAGCACACAGTCGGTACAGTATATAACAATGGTAATATGAAAGTGAGTCATTCTCCTGCATATATAACACATATACCGTCTCCTTCCCTCACTTTCTGCTTCACCTTCCTTCTTTTCCCTCCTTCCCTTTCCCGCCTTCTCCGCCCCCTCTCTTCCTCTCTCTTCCCTCTTCCTCCCCTCCCCTCCCCCCACCCTTCAGTACAGCACATATAATACACAGTATACAATAAAGACATATCTAAACAAAGCTAATTCTCTCAGTTACACCAACAAGTGTATTTACCCTGGTGAGAAATATCCTGTAACACGCAACTCCATTACTCAAGATATACGGGCATGATGGGCATGACTCATCAAAATAGTTGGCGTGACGTCATCAGAGAACAGGCGTATTTATTGGAAATGAATTGCAATTTGTAATTCTAAAAGTTCATTTGTTAAAGATAATTATAATCCAGTAACATAAAAAAAATATTGATTATAGTAAAATAATCAAAATTTTTTATTTAGTATTAAAGTTTGGAATAAAATACGTCAGACATCTGCCAGCCTGGGAGTACAAGTGCTGGGTACAGGGTCTGACACGTCACCAATATACCTGAGGTGACCACAATGTTATTTAATGTTACAGAAACCCACAAGTGTTACAATATAATCAACATTGTCTCAGACTAAGAGGTGATCAGTCACAAGGTTATGCTTTAAATATTCTATTGTTCCGTTTGTGTTTTTCAACTTTGATTATAAAAAATATAAACATTAAAACTGAAAAAGTGGAACTGAAGTTGACCTTTACGTGTTATAATTACAATGAGGGCTGTTGACATTATGAAGTTATTATCACTGTGCTCCAACAACCAGAAGGTCGTAAAGATGAGTGATTACACCAGTCATCATTGATCATAAGAGAGTACTAGTGTCTTACTCAGGGTTCCTCAACACCTAAAACACCACAACACAAACAATTAAAACACCTGACCTGCTAAAACCACAACAGGTGACCCCACAAGAAAACACCAACATAACACACCAATAATATTAAACCTAAACGTACAAACATCTATAAACAATAAATAAATAAATAATAAATAATAATAAACAAAAGATGGTGAAGTGATCTTGGCGTCTACTGGAGCATCTGTCTCTGTGCCAGGGAGGAGGACGGCAGACGGTGGAGGGAGGGAGGGAAGGAGGTTTTAAGGAAGGGAGGGAGTGGTGATGGCAGGTAGGGGAGGTGTTTTCTGTGTTATAAAGGTAAGCTTAACGTGACATAACATCCACCTGTAGCCCTCACTTTCCTGCCAATAATAGCCACTCCACCTGCTCCCCTCCTCTCCCCTCCACCTGCTCCCCCCCCCCTCCATGCACTCCTTCAGCACATCACAGAAGGTAATCAGACAATAAGGATTTTAGGAAGACACATTTACATACCAGGAATCCATTACCTGTCCAATTTTCGAGAGCAAGATGGTAGAGTAGGATGGTAGGGTAGGGTGGTAGGTTAGGATGGTAGGGTAGGGTGGTAGGAGGGGTGGTAGTGTAGGATAATAGGGCAAGATATTAGGCACAGGATGGTAGTGTAGTGATGGTAGGGCAGGGTGGTAGATTAGGATGGTAGTGCAGGGTGGTAGGAGGGGTGGTAGTGAAGGATAATAGGGCAAGATATTAGGCACAGGATGGTAGGACAGGTTGGTAGAAGGGGTGGTAGGGCAGGATGGTAGGTCAGGATGGTAGGGTAGGGTGGTAGATCAGGATGGTAGTGCGGGGTGGTAGGAGGGGTGGTAGTGTAGGATAATAGGGCAAGATATTAGTCACAGGATGGTAGGACAGGTTGGTAGAAGGGGTGGTAGTGTAGGATGGTAGTGCAGGATGGTAGTGCAGGATGGTAGTATTATAGCTTCTAAGGTAAGGAATTTTTAACACCCTGGCTTCTGTATGGGGGGTTTACCTTCAAGCTTCACCAAAGAAAACAAAAATGAATGACTTCAACAGAAATTAAAATAAGAGTCACTTTTCGATAATAGCTTCAATATTTTTTTCGATTAGTTTTCTCGTCTCAGTTTGGATCTTCTGAACGAAATACGGGGATCTAATATTTTTGTTTTTATTACACCATATTTTCTTTCGTTTCGTTTGTGTTTCAATTCTTAGTGTTCAGTTAATGTCAACAATAATAAAAAGAGCAACAAATACCAATGTTTGTGTAGATGGGTGTTGGTGGTGTAGTATTGGAGAAAGGTTATGGAATTATGAGATGTAAGCGCTCTCTCTCTCTCTCTCTCCCCTTCATTTCCTCCCCTTCCCACCCCTTCACCCATCTCTCTTTCCCGTCTTTCTCCCTCACCCCCCCCCCCACCATCCCCTGTCTCAGTATAAGATTATCAGGTAAGATCAGGTAAGGAGGGAGGGAGGGAGGGAGGGAGGTGCGTGACACAAGGTCAGTGTTTGCCAGCAGTGATGGACGCTAGGGCCGGGACTGGTGACTGGTAATGACTGTTTGATGCAGTTTTAGTTACCAGTCAGGAGCAGCGTGGTGAGGATGACTGTATGACCTTGGATAGTTTTAATGAGTACTTTGACTGGTGAACTGGCATAAAAATTGGGGGTAAATTTGCTTTGTCACACCGTTCACTTTTAGCAAGTAAAAAATATATTTTTCTAGTGTATTTGTGTGTGTTTAGACCGAATATGACCTTCATTTTTGGCGGAAATTAGCCGGGGTTTTTTTAGCGATTTTTTTTTTCGTTTGACGTTTTCCGAAAAAAAAGTGGCTAAGCGACTAAAAAATACAAAAAAAAAACACTAGAAAAACCAAAACCTAACCTAACCTAACTTAACTGACTCTGACCATATGATGGAATCACCTATTTCTTACCTTATTGGCCTGGTTCTTGTTCGTCGTTGCATTCTGGGATTCTTACACAACGCCACATATGTTGGTCTTTGCGATATTTACATTCAGTCTTGCTCTTAGTACACTTTACTGAGGTTGGAAGAACACCATGAGATCGAAAAAATGCTATAGTTTCTACTTTTTTTTCCCCAAAAACTCGCAATCAGCTCCATATAATTTAAGTGACATCCATAGCAGACTTCCGTGGTCGGAACTTGAATTTCAAAATATGAGAGACCCAAAATAAAACTCGATTTTGATTGGGCCAAATATACCATGAATTAAACCCAAAATCATTTTAATTGGTTCCAAAAACAAAACGCTTTTGATTGGCCGCGTGACGTGTACGGGTACGCATGCGCTTCATGATTTATGAAGGAGAGGCGAGAGACACGCAGTGTTGGGTGAGAGGCAGACGATAATGGCGGGAGGTTAATGGAAGAAAATATAATTTTTTTTGGAAAATCTATCTCCGTTATTATACATTTCCGCCGGTAATGTAATAGATGAAAATTATCTTATAATTAGACGTCTTATTCGAATATGATAATAGATTAGTGGTAGGAATGAACGGTGTGTAAACGCAATAATACCGAATTGGGTGTCTTAACTGGTGAACTGGTATAAATAACTGGGATAAGGGGAGAAAGGGAGAAAGAGGAGTATAGGATAAGGGGAGAGGGAGGGGAGTATAGGATAAGGGGAGAAGGGGAAAGGGAGGGGAGTATAGGATAAGAAGGGGAGAGGGAGGGGAGTATAGGATAAGGGGAGAAGGGAGAGGGAGGGAGTATAGGATAAGGGGAGAGGGAGGGGAGTATAGGATAAGGGGAGAGGGATGAGGGGACTCGCAAGGCTCTAGGTAAATGGAGGTGTTTACATTTTACCTGTTGTTATTGTTGTTGTTGTGGTGGTGGTGGTGGTGGTGGTGGTTGTTGTTGTTGTTGTGGTGGTGGTGGTTGTTGTTATTGTTGTTGTGGTGTGGTTGTTGTTGGTGGTGGTGGTGGTTATTGTTATTGTGTTATTATTATTTTTGTTGTTCTCGAGCGCTGGTGAGGAGATTTTTTTGTAGCTTTTTAATGACAAACAACTTTTAAACAACTAAATAATAAGTGTGTTTGTTTGTGTTTGTTTTACCGCGCTGAGATGTTTCAACGGGTAAGGTCTGTAAGTACACTGAGTTAAGTCTTAATAGTGTTGCCGCTATTATTGTTATTATCACTTCTCTCTCTCTCTCTCTCTCTCTCTCTCTCTCTCTCTCTCTCTCTCTCTCTCTCTCTCTCTCTCTCTCTCTCTCACACACATACACACACAAACACATTCTCTCTCACTTTCTTTTACGGGAAGAATGCCAATTGCCCCACGTGTACTGAGGGCAAGAGGATCAATTGCCCCACGTGTACTGAGGGCAAGGGGATCAATTGCCCCACGTGTACTGAGGGCAAGAGGATCAATTGCCCCACCAGCATAAAAGAAAAAACACCTGGGGCACGTCTGTTGAGGGCAATAAGGACATCAGTAATGGTCACGGAATAGAAATAATGGAGGTGGTGGTGTTGTCTTCCGTGAGGTGAACGACCATTAAGTGAACGCCCTCTAGTACTCTACGTTCTCTTCCTGTCATTACAAGCGTTCTTCTTCTTTGTTGTCTCTATTACTAAATTATCGTTTCTTTTGTATGTGTGTTTTTCATACGTGGGGATTAAGAGGAGGGGAGGGGAGGGGAGGAAGGGGGGAAGGGGAGGGAAGGGAAGGGGGAAGGGGGGAGGAAGGGGAGGGAACGTACGGAAAGGCAACAAGTGATGGTGCCTTTGATAGCCGATACATTATCTATATGTCTAACAAAAAATGATTATCTATCTATCTACACTTTAAACATACTGAAGTCTAGGTGGCCCTATTCCTGGCCATCCACGAACACCAGGGCCAACCAATTATGTATGTACGCAGAGGGCCATTTGAATTCATATACTGGTAGGAATATCACACACACACACACACACACACACACACACACACACACACACACACACACACAACCTGTCACTAGTCAACAGCTGTTCCTGTCGTTTCATCTCCACAATATTAACTATATCTTAATACCCTATTATCCCTCCTCCTCTTCTTCTTCCCTCTCCCCCCTCCTCCTCTTCTTCTTCCCTCTCTTCCTCCTCTTTACCACATCCTCCTGCAGCACTGACAGGTAATAAAAAAAAAACAATGAATAAAGACGAGACTTGGAATAATACGATAAATTCTGAGACATTGTTGATACCTTCTTGATCTATACTATCAATTATCTATGTTTATCTTATAGTTATCTACTTTATCTATATCCTTCCTATCTCCCTACCTCTTCCCTCTACACTCCCCAGTTCTCTGTCTCTTTCTGTCTCCTTCCTTCTCCCTCCCCTCACCTCCCTACCCCCTACCTACCCCCTCCCTCCAGCCATCATGGTGTGTTTGTGAGTTTTTAAGTAATTATTCCTAGAACTCATTATGTTGTTCCGGACAGCGTTGATAGTACATGGGGCAGGGGGTCACGTAAAGAGTGGTGGGGGGTTAGTAATATCCTAGGATACATGTAAATATTACTACATACATACATACATACATACATACATACATACATACATAAGCTAATCACAAGTTTAGACGGAAGTTAGTATCATGGATTGGTAAACTCATTTATATTACGACACAATGAGAGAAACAGTCAGTGGACCACGAGTTACCATGACGGGTGGTTGTCGCTATACCTCAGCCCGTCTGTATAGCCAAGGAAACGACCCACCTCAGCAACACAGACTCGACCCATGGACACACTCCCACAATCCATCTAAAATTCACCTTTAAAACAAGAGTATCATTACGTATACTACTATCATCCCCCCGTCATATAAACCTGACTGTGTCGGGAGAAAAGGTTGAAACGTCAAATCACCTCAGTTGGCACGTCTGGTCAGGTCATTAGCTAGGGAGTTTGGTCTTAGATTCCCTTCGTTACTGTCGGCCGCGTGCACCGATTGATATTTTCAAGACCGTATTATTATATTCACCTTGTGGCTATTCGCGACGGTATATTTGAACGCTATTCCGTTTCTCGGGTAAATGTAAATACTATATAATGTAAAGTTTGGTCTCACGGGAACCAAGGAATATATATAATGAATTAGCTGAAATGAATTTGTATTGCCAGTAATATTTATCTGTTAGAAGCGTATTGCCAAGTCTGTTTTCTTTACATTGACATGATTGTTTGTTTCCGTTTTCATTAGCTGTACTTGACCGAACATCTTTATTCATTAAGACTAGAGTCACAGGTTAGGGCCCCACACACGCTCAGTTCAGTCTCTTAGTGGTTCCGTGAGGGCCCAGAAGAAAAAAAAAACAAGCCTATTTACTCACGGTGTTCTGTTGTGACTGAGCTGAGACTAAACTTATCTTCTGTCGTTGTTTACTATAACGACAGGAACAACAACACTTGACTGACAACAACACCAACATTGTTACCTACTGTTGCTGTAGTGTTTTTTACCTTCACATTTCTCAAACAAAAAATCAGACGCCGTTGATTTTTTGTTTTGTTTCGTCTCTCTCACAGTTTTCTTGACTCTTAACTTTCCATAAGGTTACATTTTTCTTTATAAACTTCAATAGATTCTGTCAACAACTGTCTATCTAATACAGACTCAGCCATTACTCTGTCCCTCCAAGTTTCCCCTGAGTGAAATTAACCAGCGGAATGAGCAAACCCTGTCGAGAACGTCCACGTACACACACACACACACACACACACACACACACACACACACACACATGATTTACAGCCATACACTGATGTGGGAACTTGAACACATGAACCAACACCACACAAACACCGACCAATGACTTCCTGGGAATAAAACAACTTTAATACGACGTGTGAATTAAGCTACTAAAATTTTCAGAACCTACACCTACATAAAAAACCGTGTGTGTGTGTGTGTGTGTGTGAGTATAAAGCGCTCAATAATGATAATTTCTATGTTATGTTATGTTATGTTATGTTATGTTATGTACTTAAATTAACAAAAAATAAATCACCATCAATTAATTCCTATGTAATGTTACAACAACAAAATGTAAACAATTATTACTATTTGGCAAAAAACGTCAGCTGTGTTTAAGGTTTAATTGAAAAAATATATATTCCTATTAACACACACACACACACACACACACACACACACACCACAACCGAGATTCTCATTCGTATTGTCATCAAAAACACCAATCAGCATTATAATTAATCCCCATAATCACCTGTAAAACTGGACAGGTGAGTAATGCTCGGAGAGTTATTACGGCCACAGGATAACAGGTGGGTGTGAGGGTGGTGTGAGGGTGGTGTGAGGGTGGTGTGAGGGAGGTGTGAGGGTGGTGTGAGGGAGGTGTGAGGGTGGTGTGAGGGTGGTGTGAGGGTGGTGTGAGGGAGGTGTGAGGGTGGTGTGAGTGGTGTGAGGGAGGGTGTGGGGTGGTGTGGGTGGGTGTGAGGGGGGTGTGAGGGGGTGTGGGGGTGTGGGGAGGTGTGGGGGGAGGGTGTGGGGAGGTGTGTGGTGTGGGTGGTGTGGGGTGGTGTGAGGGGGTGTGAGGGAGGGTGTGTGGGAGGTGTGAGGAGGTGTGGGGAGGTGTGGGGAGGTGTGAGGGGTGGTGTGGGGTGGTGGTGTTAGGGTGGTGTGAGGGTGTGGGGGTGGTGTGAGGTGGTGTGGGTGGTGTGAGGGTGGTGTGAGGGAGGTGTGAGGGGAGGTGTGAGGGAGGTTTGAGGGTGGTGGTGTGAGGGAGGTGTGGTGTGAGGGGTGAGGTGTGGGGTGAGTGTGAGGGTGGTGTGAGGAGGTTTGAGGTGGTGTGAGGGGAGGTGTGAGGGAGGGGTGAGGGGGTGGTGTGGGGTGGTGTGAGGGGTGTGTGTGAAGGTGGTGCAGCAGTCAGCACAATCTATGTAATTATCCTATTGGTTAACTATTTAATTACCGTTCTAATTATGCTGAGGAGAAGTGGGGGGGTGGGGAGTGAGAGAGGAGAGGGAGTGAGGGGAAAGGGGTGAGAGTGTGATCAACCAGAAGAGACAGACAGACAGACAGAGAGACAGACAAATACCTAAAAAAACTATAACCCCACATTAACATCTAACCTAACCTAACCACAAACACAAAATACCATCAAGGGACATTTTCTTTTGTTTTTGTTTATAAAATTAAACAATAAAAAGGAGTAACAGAATGGACGGAGGAGGGAGGGAGAGGGAGGAGGGAGGAGGGAGGGAGAGAGGGAGGGGAGGGAGAGGGAGGGAGGGAGGGAGGGAGGGGAGGGAGGGGGAGGAGGGAGGAGGGAGGAGGGAGGGAGAGGAAGGGAGAGGAGGGAGGGGAGAGGGAGGAGGGAGGGAGGGAGGGAGGGAGGGAGGGAGGAGGGAGGAGAGGGAGGGGGAGGGAGGGAGGGAGGGAGGAGGAGGGAGGGAGGGAGGGAGAGGAGGGAGGGAGGGAGGGAGAGGGAGGGAGAGGGAGGGAGGGAGGAGAGGGAGGGAGAGGAGGAGGGAGGGATAGAGAGGAGTGGTACAGCTTGGTTTCAATGCATAGATACATCCACCTCCCCCACACCCCACACCCTCCCACACCACCTCCCATTTCTGTCTCCCCATAAAGTTTCTCCTATTTCATCCCTATTGACAACCAGACAAAGAGACTCTCTCTCTCTCTCTCTCTCTCTCTCTCTCTCTCTCTCTCTCTCTCGCTCTCTCTCTCAGTGATCAAGTTTCTGGAAGGTGAATAAGGAGGTAAGAAGGAGGATAAGGAGGAGGATAAGGAGAATAAGCCTTACAGATATAAACAAAATTAACAAGTGAATCAATATGCATAGTACCCCCACACACACACTAACGTAAAAAAAGGTCAAAGGTCAAAGGTCGGTGGCTAATTACTTCCATGCATCTTTATATAACAAAACGAGAAAAAAAAACATAACACAAAAAAATAATGAATCTATGAATGTTTTAGAATCTGTGTTACTGTTATAAAGTGAATCATAGTTTGAATATTTCTTTACGCCTTGGGAATAATATTATGACGAGGTGTTTATTTACCATCTGGGGTCTTGGTACACTTTCAACATCGTTTTAGATCACTATGTTCTGTACCGATGTTGAAGTGAACCAATTTACTCACCTCATCGCCTCACCGGTCAGTGGGAGGGGTAGGGAGGGGAGAGGATGGGAGGAGAGGGAGGGGAGAGGGTGGGAGGAGAGGGAGGGGGTAGAGGGGGGAGATCATTTTAATTTCTGAGAGATGGAGTCCCTGCTGAGTCTGTGTTCTCAAAGGCTTAATTGATTCACCCCCATACTGTGTGAGTCTGTGTGTGTGTGTGTGTGTGTGTGTGTGAGTCTCTGTGAGTCTCTGTGTGTGGGAGTGTGTTCAGCTGTGTCCTGTGATCAAAAACACCTTCACAAAAGAGAATCGAAATTACACTGATTCATTATTGTAACTAGAGGTTTAAAGCAAGAGAATTAACATAGGTAGTCTTTGTGAATTCAGAGAGGGAGGGAGGGAGGGGAGTCACCTCTTACCTGCGGCGTCAACAGCTCTATGAACGCCTGTCTTCAATTTGTGACCATAAAAAAAGGTGTTCAGGATTATTAGTGTTCCAATGGCCGTTATTATGATTCTCGAACGTGAGGTAATTTATTTATGTATTTATTTTTTCATTCTTGACCATCCTCGTTCCACCCCCCCCCCCCAACACAACATCACCACTACCACCCTCCTCGCTAACGAAGATTGTGTGGTCGTTTCTTGGTCATGGTGGTGTGAGTTATATAGATCTGTGTTTATCCTGGAATTAAGCATTATTTAACCCTGCATTCTACGTCTTATGCTAGTACAACTTGAGAGCATCACTACAAGAGGGGGAGAGGGGGGGGGGCAGGTAAGAGGAGGAGGAGGAGGAGGAGACGATAACGTGGTTACTGTTGAGGGTAATGAACGTAGAGCACATTGACCACTGAGACGCCTGGCCGAGTTTTCTATGAATGACAATGGCTTAAGTTACACACCTCAGCTGATAGTAAGCAACCCAGCGGGATAATGTGGGAGGATGGGGGAGAGGGAGAGAGAAGAGGGGAGAAGGAAAGAGAGAAAAAGAGATGGGTGAGAAAAGAAAAGAGTAAGGGAGAGGGAGAGATTAGGTTAGGTTAGGTTAGGTTAAATAGTAAATTTCCACCTAATCACTGTCATTACTTAAACACACACACACACACACACACACACACACACACACACCCATCTTACACGACACACTGCATCAATTTCTACTAATACACATACCATTGTAATGATCTAGTCCATAACGTGTGATTAATTATCTGTCCTGATTTAGAAGTGCGGCAAAATCATCAATCTGTGCAGGATGAGGGAGTGTTGCACAGTTTGGTGTGTAGGGGAACTGCCGGGACTTTACGAGAGTTTGATGGTCTCTATGGCTGACGGGGTTGTGAGGGGAAACATACATAAACATACATAATTACCATATGTATGACCCCCCCCCCTCCTCCCCGCCTCGAACAAGGATATGTTATATACTAGTTCATTCATACCAAAGTATATATCAACGGGCATGTATAACCAATGTATAACATGATATGTACACGTGTATTCATTCTGGTAAACGATGTGTGTGTGTGTGTGTGTGTGTGTGTGTGTGTGTCGGTGATAAATAATGATGTATTCCAACGTTAAAGCTTTAGTTAGCAAGTCATGACACGGGCATACAGATGGCGCGATAATTGGCTTATTTGAGTGTGTGTGTGTGTGTGTGTGTGTGTGTGTGTGTGTGTGTGTGTGTGTGTGTGTGTGGTGCAGCATACATTAGCACAACATCATTAACAGCTGAACCAACACTCGTCATGTATACAAATCTTTCACCTGAACGTAACATCCTTCACCTGAACGTAACATCCTTCACCTGAACGTAACATCTTTCACCTGAACGTAACATCCTTCACCTGAACGTAACATCCTTCACCTGAACGTAACATCTTTCACCTGAACGTAACATCTTTCACCTGAACGTAACATCCTTCACCTGAACGTAACATCCTTCACCTGAACGTAACATCCTTCACCTGAACGTAACATCCTTCACCTGAACGTAACATCCTTCACCTGAACGTAACATCCTTCAACTGAACGTAACATCCTTCACCTGAACGTATCTAGTTAATGTACCTCCTTAAGCATAATGTTCCTGTTACCTCTGGGTTTTAACTTAAATCTAACAACCAAGTCTTAAGTTACGACAAAATCCCACCACGAGAAACTTTTATAAATGCTAACTATTAACATTTCTCTAAGTAAAAACATGACGACTAATTTGAAGGAAAATATTAAACAAATTACTGAGAATTTCTTTATAGAGTTAACCAGTAAATCATTATTATTGTAGTTTTGGGACTGAGTGACTTACCTCCCCCAAAAAAAAAGAAAATCCCTGTAATTTGAAGTAAATCGATTTCAATTTCCGCCATTGGGTAAATAACTTTCAATGTAATTATGTGAAATATTATTGTCACTATATATATATATATATAAATGATAAGTTAAGGTACAAAATATATTGGACAAACAAATTTCAATGTCATTACTGATGGAATATTTCCTGTGTAATCAATGATATACATACAAATAATGGCCAAATACTTCCATCATAATTTAATTCCTATCAGATCAAACTATTTCTTTTCGTCATATTGTTAAAGTTTTAAAAAGAATAAAAAAAAACTTTCCCGTCTATAGAAATCTTTTTTGAGTAGTTTCTGGTTAAACAAATGACTTAATACTCTTAATAGCTTTTAGTGAATAACAGAGAGAGCCGAGTAGAGGGGGGGAGGGGGAGGGGGCTGTTTGGGGCTTGTGAACCAGCCCGGCCACCGAGTAGTGAGCGCCGGTTACCACAGACTAATGTACGTATGTGGGTTAAAGCTGTACCATACTTGTAGTCACATATTAACACACAACTTAGGAAACTGAGACGCTATCCAAGGTACAATTGGAGTCCTATAGTTGGTTAGGGCGTCAACCGGATTACAATTGGGGAGAGAGTATACTGGAGCGTTAACCAAGATGTGTAGAATTCTTCCCTAACCCAAAGTTACTACAGTATGGAGGCAGCTTGTGACTGTCACGCGTCATATCAAGAGGGATGACAACTGGCTCAGTAGGGAGGGGGGGGGGGCACATAGTATAAAGGTTTTAGCTCCATTTAGCACCTTTAAACACTATCTAGTCTAATGGTGCTATATGGAGCTAAGACGTTCATGGGTGAAACATGCAAAGCTAAGACGTTCAAGAGTGAAATATTAGTAGCCAAACGTGTAGATGTGACATACCATCCAGGCGACGTATATACTAGTTGTTGTAATTGTGGTAGATGAAGGTAATTGACTGACACAGCGAGCGGTGGCGGGAGTAGGTAGGCGTAACTGCATTACCATACATGAATATAAATGACGACGAAAATCACTTGATTAATTAAGTTGGCTTGTCCTTATTAGCTCAAGCGACACATTATTTTTTCTCCCTCCCCCCACCAAGAGCCGAGAAGAGACGAGAAGACGGCTCGCTACACCACTTAGGTCTTAGTTGGGTTATAAAGGGAGCAATAAAGAGAGACAATTTAATTAGATTTCAATTAATTTAGGTTTAATGTAAGGAGTCATATCAAATAGTCCATTATCTATTTACATCAGATTCGCGAGATCAGATGCCGGGGAAACTCTTATCTTACAGAGTGAGTTATTTCCCGCCGGTTTGGTATAAAAGCGCGATAAAAGAACATCGGAGAGCGCACTGTAACACTACTCAACGAGATGGGTAATATATCATGTTCGAATTTATATCACGGTTAACTTATTTACCCTCGTAGACTTTTTTATTCATTAAGATTTTTTTTCACCTTTACGAGATGATGGTACAAAAAATAGTTGGGGGTCATCACAAAACAAAACCAAGTATAAACGTCAATATTTATCTTTTAAAAGTTAATTCATGGTAGAACTTTTGGGGAAATGAAAGAGTAATTAAGCTTTGTTTACGACCAAATTTGACCTCTTGATTAAACTAGGAGGTTGTGGGAGCTGGGCGGGGCAGGGCAGGGGGGTCGGGGGCGGGGTGGGGGTGAGGAAGGACGGGACGGGGAATGAAGCAATATATTCCCTGGAGACGTTGGTCGACACTCTAATTGACTTGTGGACGTTAATGGACCATATTAACAAGGCAACAACGAGGTTTTGGCTCCCGTACCTGTGATATTGGACTCTTACCTGTCACTAATATTGTGGCTCGTCTCTCTTCCTTTAACATTATACTGTCCCGTGTTACCTGTCTGTCCCGTCCTATACGCTGCGTCATTTAACCTGTCTGTTTCTTAGGTGATTTCTTCGTTATCTCCCTTAATGTTAATTGTTATCTCTGTCTGTGCTGTGAATTGGATTTTGGACATATACAGAAGACCTATTGACGCAGCCATCAGTTGTACAGGGTGTCTCAAAAATATGTATAACCACTGTTTATATAAAGGCTTTCGTTCAGATCGCGTGAATGATGAGCAGTGGAAGGAGGAGTAGGAGAAGTGGAAGGAGGTGAAGGAGGAGGAAGGCTAAGAAAGAGGAGAAGAGAGAGGAGTGGGAGAAGTGGGAGGAGGAGGAGAAAGATGAAGAGGGAATATACAAGGAAGACGAGGAGTAGGAGGAACAAGACCACAACTTCTAAGAGCCTGTGAAAGGGTCGGTCGGCAAGACTTACCATCCTTCTTCATGTCCAAGAAAGAAAGAAAGAAAAGAAAGAAAGAAAGAAAGAAAGAAAGAAAGAAAGAAAGAAAGAAAAGGAGACAAACAGACAGAGAGACAGAAACAAGAAAGGAGGAGGGGGGTGGGTAGTTGGGGGGGAGGGGGGGGGGGAAGGGTCTAAATACGTGAGAGCTGTAATGACCCCCAACAGCCCCCTAGGTGACGGAGGGCCTCAAGCGGTAAGACAATACACAAACTTCTCCTCCTCCGAGATTCTTTTGTTTTCTTTTTTGCTTTTCCAGATTTGTTTTATTTATTTATTTTTTATTTACAAATTGTCAAAAGCCTAAGTTGTTGGAGACTTGTTGATAACCTCCAGCAGGTCAAGGGAAGTTTAGAACATGTTGTTAACTTGTGCTGAATAACTTAAATAGTTGGATGTTGTTCTTCATGGTTTAAAGTGGCTTGTTCTTCAAAGTCTTGCTCAGGAGAGGAACATAAATTATTAGTTTGAAAAATGTTCTTCACGTTATTGGAGAGTAAACACGAACATTATTTTGAACTTGACCTTAACATTGTTCTTCACGTGTTAAAACGACGAAACAAAAACCATTAACTGATTTTGTTGTTTTCTCTGTAGATATGAGAACACTTCAGATAAAACTGTAATGTGTGACGGCTATATGGTGTTGCTCTCTCTTAAAAGAACAGGGAATAACTTATCTGATGTTCCTTGTGTCTAATGAACTAGCTGAGTTAGGTTAGGTTAGGTTAGCAAAGCACTGTACTCGACAGCCTTCACTTCCCTAAATGGTAAAGTTAGGGTGAACTGAGAGTGCCCCGGGATAGAATCAGTGACTCTTTGGACAGGTAGAGAACACTGTATCCACTACCTCGCCTCACCCAATGACTCATTACACTTCATTAAAAAATAATAATAAATAATAATAACAATAATAATAATAATAATAATAATAATAATAATAATAATAATAATAATAATAATAATAATAATAATAATAATAATAATAATAGTAATAATAATAGTAATAATAATAATAATAATAATAATAATAATAATAATAATAATAATAATAATAATAATAATAATAATAATAATAATAATAATAATAACAATAATAACAATTAATAAAGTTCTTTTCTATTACAGTAAATTTAACTCACTTTTAATTTCTGGATAAAAAAAAAATGGAGCCCAAACTATGGTTCATATTTACACAGATCACCAACTAAAGGATCAGTTAAGACAAATAAGAGATTTACTATACTGAGACTGTTTAGTGAATATTGAATACTGTGACATGTACTCTCTCTCTCTCTCTCTCTCTCTCTCTCTCTTCACACACACACACAGTTCTGGGACGTATGAGTGATAGATTTTTGATTAAGTGTGGTGAATGTGTCTCTATGTTGTCTCTTATGATGTATGAGTTTGATACGTGTGTGTGTGTGTGTGTGTGTGTGTGTGTGTGTGTGTGTGTGTTAGATCTAGAGTCATTGTACTCAAAGGTCAAGGTCATAGTACTCAAAGGATAAGATCATCGTACTCAAGGGGTTAAGCTACAGTACATAGTTGGAGCCTCAGAAGTTTGTCCATTAAGTTCTGTCTCTTCCGACCCTTACTAAGAGCTGTGAGAGGGTGGCGCTGTTGACATGGTAACAGTGATTTACTATACCTGTACAGTACATAGCCAGTGTTCGGATACAGTACATAGCCAGTGTTCGGATACAGTACATAGCCAGTGTTCGGATACAGTACATAGCCAGTGTTCGGATACAGTACATAGCCAGTGTTCGGATACAGTACATAGCCAGTGTTCGGATACAGTACATAGCCAGTGTTCGGATACAGTACATAGCCAGTGTTCGGATACAGTACATAGCCAGTGTTCGGATACAGTACAAACCCAGTGTTCGGATACAGCACAAACCCAGTGTTCGAATACAATGCAGATAGACAGTGCAGGTATAAAATAGTATATAGCTCAAGTATACAAACAGAGTAGGTAATATATAAACAATAAATACAAACAGTGCGGATATACAATGGTAAACACTAAGTTAATTCTACCCAACAAGTTACTGACTCATTCGGCCAACCACAACACAGCGTTCGTGACAGGATGACAATGTTAACTTTAGACCAGTGTCATGTAACCTGGTGATGACTAATGTTAAATTTATACCAGTGTCGTTATTTGGTGTTGATTAATGTTAAATTTATACCAGTGTCGTTATTTGGTGTTGATTAATGTTAAATTTATACCAGTGTCACGTATCTGGTGTTGACATAGTATTAATTTTTCTCCACCTGTTGTCTGGTTGTCGGTTTTATTACGTATATATGAAGGGGAAAAAACATATAGACTGTATCGTGTTGTTATATATTTTCTGTTTGATTTACCTGTTGTTGAAGGGGAATAAATGATGGTAGGGATGTAGTTGTTAATCTATGTGTTATACAGTATGCTCTCTCTCTCTCTCTCTAAATAAATAAATAAATAAATAAATAAATAAATACGGTACAAACAAACAAACAAACAAACTACGCCTACCAAACACCCACAATGCAACATAAAAAACAAAAACAAAGTCGATGTAATAAATCACAGCCAAAAAAAACCCTGACTGAAAAAAATGCCCTAATAAATAAACAACAACAACAACAACAACAACAACAATTGCCTATACATAAGTCAGCCACGAGTCAATGACAAACTCACTCCAACAGTTAGATAGATTTAGGGGGTGGGGGGGGGAGTGATAGGGTGGGGTGAGATGGGGGGATAGGGTGGGGGAGATGGGGTGGGGTGGGGGGTAGGATGGGGTCATAAATTACACCGTAAAATTAATGTAGTATAGGTCATATATATATATTTCGTGGAGGTGATAGAAGTGTGAGGGTTTCTCTCTCTCTGCTGATCCTCTTCTACACCATTACTCACGGATCACCTGAAGATTAGCCACCCTAGTGTTGTATCCACCCAACTATCGACCGCCCCCTTCATTCTCACACATTTACCATATATTATTTTGACGTCAGCACTTGGCACGGTGGCGGGCAAGTCACGGGTCGGCCCAGTGTGTGTGTGTGTGTCTGCCTGTCTGTTTGTCTTTGTGGTGTGTTTGCCTGTCTGTCTGTTTATTGTGCACCCCATACTCATCCTGTGAGCGGTAGTGTAAAAGGATTATAGAGTAGAGGTCACAAAGGGTTTGTTTAACAGACTCCAGTGGTGAGAATATTATGGCACTGAATGTTAGAGTATTTCAAATACTGGACATTGTTTGTTTAGTTCTGTACATAGAGGGTAACTTATTCACAACTGCGTGAGTACAGCAGTGTGAGGCAATGTGTCTGGCCGCACACTTTGTCATTCACATTTGCGTGAGAGGTATTCAAGCACATGGAAACTGATTTAGCTTCTGCGTGTAAAAAAAAGTGGATACATTCTTAGTATGCCAGCTATCTTGTCACTAGAGATAAAGTGTTGTGCCATTTCACACACAGTCGAGGACGTAGTGTTCAAGTGTGTGGCCATATGTCTGGCCACAACTTTACATTTAGTCTTGTTCACATCTGCTCTAGGAACATACTGCCAGAGGTACTTATTTCCTAACCTTAGTCTGGCAGTTTCAACATCTTGTAATCAAGTGATCTTGTTACTTGCTCAATATATATGTTTTACTTGATACATCTTATCATGGTAAACAATGAATCGACTAGTGCCTGCTTGCACTTGTCTGCTTGCGTCAAATTCATCCAAAAAAAATTCCTGATTACAGTTTTAAGGGTTCTTTTTGACAGATCCAGATTGTATTCAACAGTGTCTTTATTAGACTTTAGCGAGGACATCATCTCTGCCACGTTCTCTGAGGCCTATGTGAGAGGGGATTCACCCAGTCAACAGTTTATTGTAAGCATATTTGTATCTGGCTTCAGATACAAGCGCACGACAACTTAAGTTGAGGATATCAAAGACAAGTAGTGACGATAAAGTCAGTGATAGTAACAGTGGTCTCAACAAGTTTAATGGCTGTGAGTATGACAATTTATTCAGTTTGTAGAGTTGATACTCAGTTGTTTATTCCAACTCATTTCTCCATTGTATTACCGTTAGGTTGAGTCACGCTTGACACCGACAGTAAGGAACCACAGTGCGAGGCGAAGAAGAGAAGGGGGGGGGGGAGATGTGTTCACGTCTCCACCCCACCATCAATCAGGATTAAGATTCAGCCTATGCCAGTAATCCTGAGGGATAATCTGAATATTTGATTGGTCGAGCCTCTCTGCCAATCACAGACGAATCTAATGCCAGGAGAACTAATTGAGAAACCCGGGAGCTTATAACAGCCTCCGGAGCTTACTTTAAGAGCGCTTGGTGTGTGTGTGTGTGTGTGTGTGTGTGTGTGTGTGTGTGTGTGTGTGTGTGTGTGTGTGTGTGTGTTCCTAAAAGTGTGAGAATCTTTGATGCTAGGTTAGGTTAGGTTAGGTTAGGTTAGGTTAGGTTAGGTTAGGTTAGGATCATCCAGTCCTCGGATCCATCACTACTAGAATCATCTAGTCCTAGGACCCCTGAAGATGGAGGTAGGCTTACAGGCTGGGCTCCTCAACACAGATACGGACATTAACAAATACCGTAGATTCTTTTAATGACACCTACAGTAGGACTATGGGGGGGGAGGGTGGAGCGTCTGACGGAGGCGTGTGTGGTGCTGGAGGATAATTGCATTACCAGAACGGCCGGACGACACGTGAGGAACGGAGGAAGGAAGAGACGTCGTTGTGGGGGAGAGGGGAAGTGAGGTTGTGGGGAGAGGGGGGTGTTTAGTGGTGATGGAGAGGGGTGGTGTTGTAGTGGTGATGGAGAGGGGTAGGTTATAGTGGTGATGGAGAGGGGTGGTGTTGTAGTGGTGATGGAGAGGGTGGTGTTGTAGTGGTGATGGAGAGGTGGTGTTATAGTGGTGATGGAGAGGGGTGGTGTTGTAGTGGTGATGGGGAGGGGTGGTGTTATAGTGGTGATGGAGAGGGGTGGTGTTATAGTGGTGATGGAGAGGGGGTGGTGTTGTAGTGGTAATGGAGAGGGGTGGTGCTAGGTGGTAATGGAGAGGGGTGGTGTTGTAGTGGTGATGGAGAGGGTGTAGGGTTGTAGTGGTGATGGAGAGGGGGGGTGGTGTTGTAGGTGGTGATGGAGAGGGGTGGTGTTGTAGTGGTGATGGAGAGGGGTGGTGTTAGGTGGTAATGGAGAGGGTGGTGTTGTAGTGGTGATGGAGAGGGTGGTGTTGTAGTGGTGATGGAGAGGGGTGGTGTTGGTAGTGGTGATGGGAGAGGGGTGGAAGTGGTAGTGGTGATGGAGAGGGGTGTGTTGTAGGTGTAATGGAGAGGGGTGGTATTGTAGTGGTGATGGAGAGGGTGGTGTTATAGTGGTGATGGAGAGGGGGTGGTGTTGTAGTGGAGATGGAGAGGAGTGGTGTTGTAGTGGTGATGGAGAGGGGGTGGTGTTGTAGTGGTGATGGAGAGGTACTGTTAGGGGTACCGTCTTGGTGATGAGTGAGGAGGAGGGGGAAGAGGGGGGGGAGGGCATCACACGAGAGCCTTGGTTGGTGGCGCTGTGGTGCTTGGTTCAGTAGACAACATTATCAAGTGTCAGGTTGGTGATCGAGTTTAAATACCAACATTAACTGATCTTATGGGGGATACCGGGTAGTCAATCAAGGGCTGAGTAGAAACGTGTCCCTAATACTGTTGGAGGAGGTTAATTAATGGCTCATCAAGATAAACTTTTACTTATTCACATATACTATAGTGAGACCCGACGGTATCTCACACACACACACATACACATACACACACACACACACACACACACACACACATTGACACACACACACACTTTCACACACAGCACACGGGTACAATATGTGAGGGAGTGGTTTTACAAGTGTCACACAACCCCTATATATCCTTTATAATTGCATCAGTTTATAATTGTATAACTTTATAACATGAGAGAGAGGAGGTGTTGTGTGTGTGTGTGTGTGTGTGTGTGTGTGTGTGTGTGTGTGTGTGTGTGTGTGTGTGTGTGTGTGTGTGTGTGTGTGTGTGTGTGTTTGTGTGTGTGTGTGTGTATGTTTGTGTGTGTGTGTATGTTTGTGTGTGTGTGTGTGTGTGTGTGTGTATGTGTGTGTGTGTGTGTGTGTGTGTGTGTGTGTGTGTGTGTGTGTGTGTGTGTGTCTGTGTGTGTCTGTGTGTGGGTGTGTCTGTGTGTGAGTGTGACTTAATCGAGTGGATTCTGGTTGATAAGCAGTGAGAATAAGATCCTCAGTGTAGGTTGAGAGAGAGAGAGAGAGAGAGAGAGAGAGAGAGAGAGAGAGAGAGAGAGAGAGAGATTATTAACAGCCAGTGGAGAAAATAAGTAAATAAAGGAAGAAGAATACTGATCAAAATATAATGAAGATATATAAAAAGACTGTGACATCTTCTCACCTTCCTCCTCTTCCTCCTTCCCTCCTCCCTCCTCTACCCCCCTCCCTCCTTTAGTTCAATACGACTCCTGCATTCGAGTGGTTTTTGCACCCCCTCTACTCTCCCCCCACTCCCCAGTATCTGGGGGTAAGTCAGACGAATTCCTGCAGTCACCTCAGAAGCCTCACCCGGAGTCTCATTTACTTCCTATTATTATGAGAGAAAGATTTTTGATTAGCCTCCTGCTGATTATACCTGCTGCTGGCGTAAGAGGAGGAGGAGTGGGAAGAAGAGGAGGAGAGGAGGAGGAGGAGGAAGCAGAATGAAAGTAAGAAGAAGAAGAAGATGTGTATTTCGCCCTAAACCAAAAAATATAACAAAAAAATAACACGAAATACAACCCTCCCCCCACACTACAACACCAATCATTCATTAAATTTGATTCTTTTGGCTACAATCGGTATCTCAATCATATACCCCCCCCACCCCCGTCTCCCTCCTCTCTAGCGACCTACAGCAAAAGTCACTCACGTCACCACCTGTACCTCAAATACTACAGGTAACTTAGCGAGAGTTAAGACCTCAGGAATGGTTTAATGGTATTTAAACGATGTGTTAACCCTCCCCCCCTGCCTCTAGTGTCCTGGTGAGTGGCTGAACCTGTAACACCTTTCACTGAGGCGGGGGCGGAGGAAGGGGGGATACTTGACAATACATACATACATACATACAGATACATACAGATACATACATACATACATACATACATACATACATACATAAATACATACATACATACATACACGTTCGCACCTCTTTTATCATCTCTGCTTGTCCTGAGTCTACCACGTGGAAGAAGAAGAAGAAGAAGAAGAAAGTTGGATTCCTTCCTACTATTTAACATAAGTATAACCAGATGTCCAGCTCTCCATTCATGTGGTTTCAAGTCGACCAGCCCTGATATAGCTACTACCGCACATGTCAAAAATTTCAAGAGACTTCACAGAAAAGAATATATTATTAGTTATTACAGAGAGATGATTCTTTGCATTATTAATCAGATAAACCTCTACTCAAATAATGGTTCTGTCCAAGTAGCTAGCCTAATTTCTATCACGCTTCTTGCTGAACATAGTTTTACGTGATGGAATAGATAAACATGAATTTTAAAGAATGAAAATAAAAATAATCCAAATGAATAAACAAATAAATAAAATATTGTAATATGTGGAGGCCCCCAGATTGTGGAGGCCCCTGGGCAGCTGCCCACTTTGTCCACTCCTGAATCCGGCCCTGACACACACAGTCTTTATTACGTCACAACAATAACACACTCTCATTATGCTTCACCACCAGTAACACACCCTCTCTACACCACACCACACCCTCACCCTGTACACCCCGACACTGTCACCGTATACAGTAGCTATAACAGAGCACAAGAGAGAATATTTGCAACAGTTTGGTATTTCAGCGTCGGTGTGCAGCGATGACTCTGTTGTGCTGTGAGAGAAAAAAGAAATAAATGGGTTTGTATGTGTGTGTGTGTGTGTGTGTGTGTGTGTGTGTGAACTGTGCCGGTAGCTAGAGTGTGTCTGGGAATGGTGAGGGGGAAGGTAAGCTGTCCGGGCACTAGGGATGAGGGCGGTGATCTCTAGACACACCTGACGCTTGGCCATCATTATGGAGCTACAACACCTTGATATAAACAGATGGTGGACCTATACAGGGACCCTTATAACCACGTGTTCAGCTTTCATTCTCTGCAACTCGTTCGTACAACCAATGCCACCCCCTCCCCAGGCACTCCTCGCCCATTCAGGTAAGTCTGAGATGGTAAACGAGAACTTTCAGATTCCCTGTTATTGTTACGCCTGCGCTTCGTCTTGCACAGGAACCAAGGTGATGTCCACAAACTAGCCCCCGCGCCTCTGGGGGTGGCTGATCTGCAAAAATCCCATCCTATAATTCCTCCCTTTGTGTATGAGTCCACAGCGCCTTGTTTGCCTTGCGTCACAAGTGGGTTACGCTTCCCAGCCACTCTGCCTGTCCTGGGTGCTGGGAGGAAGGGGCCACATGTGGATTTGGACAGTATGTTTCGGTGTGGTGAGGCAGCCGCTGGTACGAGGTGATAAGTGTCATTTCTGTGCTGGTGGAGTGACAACTGACAGTAGTGATTATCTTGTGTGTAAAGTAATGAGGGAGATTGACTCTAACTTGACCTCTGATGTGACCTCACCTCGCACAGCTGCCGCGTTACTCCACCAGCAGGACACATCCGCCCCCTCACTCCATCAGTGGCAGTACAGGTCCCTGTATAAGGAGGAACAATGACTGATACAGATCATCTCACAGACACCTGTGGCCAGGAGGGTATTAAAGCAGTCCTGATAGGAGGGACACCTGCAGACCTGCAGTAGGTGTTGTAGCAGCAGCAACAACAACAGTAGCAACAAAATAACATCAATAACAGCAACAACAACAACAACAGCAGCAGCAACAACAAAAACAACAACAACAATTGTTATACAATAAAATCAAACCATCAAAAAACTAATTATTTTCTTAAAAAAATCCAAGTGGTTGAGAATAATGGTGACCAACAGCTGGTCCCACGATGATAATAAGAAGAATAAAGGAAAGACGAGAAGAGGTAGATAAAAATGGTCACAGAGGGAGAGGGGGTGATGGGTGAGAGGTGAGGAGGGGGGAGGAGGTGAGAGGTAAGGTGGGAGGGAGGAGGTGAGAGGTGAGGTGGGGGGAGGAGGTGAGGTGGGGAGGGAGGAAGAGGAGGTGAGGTGGAGGGGAGGAGGTGGAGAGGAGGTGGGAGGGAGGAGGTGAGAGGAGGTGGGAGGAGGAGGTGAGAGGTGAGGTGGGAGGGAGGAGGTGAGGGGAGGGGAGAAGGAGGAGTTAATGGGTGAGAGAGGAGAGAGAAGAGAAATCTACATGTTCATTATGATTAGTCCCAGTCTGTATCTCCCTGGCAAGAGAAGAGTGTGGTGTAGTGTGGTGTGGTGTGATAGTCTGATGTGGTGATGATGGTGGTGATAGTCTAGTATAGTAGTGGTGGTGATGATATTGATGGTGGTGATGCTTCAAGAGGTACCCAGCAGTTACAAATACGTGTAAATCAAAACAAAACAAAAATATCCAGAAGTAAACAGAGAGAGAGGCGGTAATAAGAGAAAAAGTGTTCCTCTCATGTAGCAACAACAACAATAGTAAAATGAACGAGACCCGCGACCAACAGTGTGCAGGTAAGTGAAGGAGGAGGGGGGGGGGGCAGTGTTTATTTACCTGTGCGTCTGGAATCTCTTGTTTATCTTGGCTGGGGCATCAGCTGTGTCTGTGTTGCTCCTTGTGTCACGCTTCTGTAACTTGTGAGCATTTTTGGTTTGTTAGTCTCAGAGCTATAATTGCACAACGCTTTGATGATCCTGTTGACGAGTTATTAGGGAAGGACGTGTGACCCTTAGTGCTCCCTCTCTCTCTCCCCCTTGAGCATGTTTTAGGGTCGAGGTTGATTAAATATGTCAAGGTGAGAGGGACGAGTAGTGAAGGGGTGTACTGTATTGCAGGGGCCTCTTGACTCATGAGCCATGAGTGTGTTAGAGGCAACTTCTCCCTTTGAGCGACTCGTACTGATACTGACAGAGACGTTAAGTGTGTGTGTGTGTGTGTGTGTGTACTCTATTCAGGGTGGAGAGGACCAGTGCTCTCCTCCCCACCCTGGGAGTCGATTACTCCATACCCTAACGCTTGGAGGAGCACCACACAAGAAGGTGTCAATACTTTCGAATTAGCCCGACTGCAAACCGAGGCAGACAAGCGCCAACGCCGGAAAGACGCTGCCACCGCTCCTCCTGCACTAGATGTAGCCCTCCACACGTGCAACATCTGTGAACGACCCTGCCGGTCCCGTATCGGCCTCTCGACTCACCTCAGAGCTCACCAACGAAGGTGACATACTTAATAACTCATATGATTTTATCATAGCTGGATGATCGTCATACTCGATTCCGAGTGACAGCAAAGTGTCGTAGTAGTAGTAGTACTCTATTCAGATATACTATGTTTATAATGTTTCACAACAACATTATCATCATCAGAAGCCTAACACACCTTGACACACTTCCCCTACACCAACACCTGTGAGTCTAATTTGCATTTCCTTCTCTTTCCAGGTAAGGATAAACAAGGGGTAAACCTAACCTAGCGGCGGAGCCTCTACCAGAAGCTAAGTGACTCGTTTTTCAGTAGTAGTGATGTGTTTTACAGCGGGTAGAGCCAAGGGAGCCAGATTCATAGACAACCTTGACTACGGTGTTGTAAAAATAGATAGACACCTGAAGATTAGACACCCGAGTGTTCCCGGGTTATGGTAGGTTAGGTTAGGTTAGCATTAGGGTGGTTAATCTTCAGGTGAAATAAGCTAGGGTGTCTTATGTTCTGGTGATCTCAAGACAATCTTGAGGATACAATAGAGTTTGTTTATAAATGGTCAACAATCCATAGATCATGAAATAGCAGAACATTTGTTGTGTAACTTTCGTCCACTGAATTAGTTTAAGTTCAAGTAATTTCTGTATATGGAAACCTGTTGTATTAAATTGCACTTTTACAACTTTCACTTAATTAGTTTTCGACATTGGAATTGTATGTTTTAGAGGTTTATGGCAACTACCGAGCTGACCTGACCCTGGCGGTGAGGATATAATGTTATTATTGATCTACAACAACTGAAGTTTTTAACAAATTAATATGGTTAGAGGTTACACTACTCCATCAACAAATACAAATTATGAGAGATTGAGTTGTAGAACTTCTCTTACTGGACCAGGACAGATGATGTCTATGAGCCGGGTACACGGGGGTCACGCCGCGCCGCCTCCAATAAAAACAAAAATTACACTCATATATTTGTACAGAAACAGTACTTGTTATATTTGTCTATAATTCAGGAAGGATAACAGTATATTGTATAATATACAGCAAATGTTTTATCTTACTTTAACCCATTGAGTAGCAGAGGTTTCTCTCAGCTGAATAAAACCGCCTGGTGTTATCTTCAATAAAACACCTAAGTGAGACACTACTGAACTAAAGGTTAACATTTGACCAAACTTGTCACGCCGCCACACTACATGACATAAAGAAGCAGTAAGTAATACATAAACTGTTTGAAGGTGTTTTACTGACCTTGTTTACCGCTCTTCTACGTAAGATTAAATTCGTAAACTACTGGAATATCAGATTAACACAAACTCAAGATTGTTTATGAACCAAACCCAGACTATAGCATGTGGGAGCCTTCAGCCACCGCTAAATGATACGTTATTAAAAACATTTTAATTGTACAGTAATGTTTAACAATGAATAGACCCATGTTAGCGTGCGTGCCTGACTCGTTTTAAAGAGATTACTTTAATCAATTAAGATAATTTAATCCTTCCTGTATATACCTTACCGCACAGTATAGTAGACTGCATCACCTGGGTACTATCATTAGGATTACTTCTGTGTCTGGCCAGCGATTGTCCAGTTAACAACAGAGCCAGAATGGGCGAGGCGTGAGTAATGACCTGAGACCTGTAGTGAACTCGAGGTATATAGCGATTGTCTATGGAATTTGTACCTTCCTTCTCCTCCCTCGCTCTCTCTCTTACACCCCCCCCCCCTCTCCTCTCTTTCCCTCTCTCCTCACCCCTCTATCCTCCCCCACCCATCTCCCCTCCCCTCTCCCACCACCACATAATCACATACCATAAAGTATTGGGAGTAAAATCATTTATTACAGGTGTGAATGTTCTGTTTCATTTTCTTCTCCCTCACCTCCTTATCTCCCCCTTATTCCTCCCTATCCTTACCTCCCTCACCTGCCCCCCAATAACCATTAGGGCTAACAAGAATTAATTGATGTGATTTAAGGTGTGACCATATGTGTGTGTGTGTGTGTGTGTGTGTGTGTGTGTGTGTGTGTGTGTGTGTGTGTAATAACAGTAAGGGCTGAGAAGATGGCAAGCTATTGGAGGATATGGAAAGACCAGAGGATGGGGGAGAGGGAAGGGAGAATGGGTAAAAGATGATAGGGTGATAGGAAGATGATGATATATATATATATATATATATATATATATATATATATATATATATATATATATATATATATATATATATATATATATATATAGAGAGAGAGAGGCAGAGAGAGAGAGAGAGAGAGAGAGAGAGAGAGAGAGAGAGAGAGAGAGAGAGAGAGAGAGAGAGAGAGAGAGAGAGAGAGAGAGAGAGAGAGACGTTAGGCTTCGAATTAGTCTCTCTCTCTCTCTCTCTCTCCTTCTCACCCAGGCAGCTTCCTCAACCTACACATTTACCTGTGGTCATCCATCACGATAACTGGCCGTTTCCCCTCACCTCCCCCCCTCCTCCTCTTCCTCATATATCACCTTCCACCTCCATGTTATACTTTAAACCTTCACTGTCAATAAAGTTGTCCACAGTGACATATTGTTTTCTTCTTCTTCTTCTTCTTATTATTATTATTAAGTGTTTCAGCTGATTGAGAAGTGAGTGAGAGAGAGAGAGAGAGAGAGAGAGTCATCACCTTGTCTACTGGTACACACAGTTCGGGACTAAGGTAGAGATAAGTGCTCATGTTGATGTGACCATTACCCCCCCTCCTCCTCCACACACACTAGTTGACCTTTTTTACCTCTGATTAAACCGACCTTGAACTACACTCCACTTTCACATTTGCCCTGGTGGATATTTTTGGGTAAAACGTAAACCTTGTCGACGGCCAGTGTGTGTGTGTGTGTATAAACTGCTCACTGCTAAAGGTAGTGGACACAAATGGTCACCGTCGCTGGTAAGGTCTACTACAACACGGACGGTACTGTAAGTATTAACAATGTAAAGGTAACGTTGGTTCCTACTCAACACACAACAACCTAACCTAACCTAACCTAACCTACCCTAACCTACCCTAACCTAACCTAACCTACCCTAACCTTCCCTAACCTAACCTAACCTAACCTACCCATTCATTTATACTACAATTTGCTCCTCCAAGATTCTTAAAAGCTACGGTATAGTATGGTGGTGGTGGTGAGGGGAAAGCAAGATGAAGATGAGGGGTGTGTTCTTGCTCTCTCTCTCTCTAACCCATCCCTCCCCCTCCCTCTCATCCCCCCTTCCCTCTTCTCACCTTCACCTTCCCCCATCACCACCCTCTCTCACTCTCTCCCTTACCCTTATTCACCCATTTACTCTCCTCACTTCTCTCCCCTACCCTTTATCTCCCCCCCCTCACCCTACACCCTCCTTTGGTCTCCTCTACTCTCATCTCTCTCCATATCTCCCCTCCCCTTGCCTCCTCCCCTTGCCTCCTCCCCTCCCCTCACTCTTCTTTCCTCCCACCTCCTTTTAGCTCCCCCACCAATCACAGCCTCCCCCCACTCCTTGCCTCCTCCTCCCTCCCTCGCCTGACCAGTAATCATCACCTTAGGGCCATTAGATACAGTGCAACGACCTAACTACCAATTGCTCCTACCCCTCCAGAGATCTCTCCCTACCAATTCCCAATCAATCCATTCTCTCAGCACCCCTCCTATCCTCTCCTAGCACTTCACCACCTAGCCTCTCCTCGCCCATCTTACTCCAAAACCCACCACCAATCTTTCATCCCTGGAATCCTAAAGTAATTTTTCCCCTAACCTTCATGATCTAGCACTTCGCTAACTTTTATCGTCTTGCAGTAACATAACACATTCTATCTCTATCAAGCACCCACAGAAATTCAGCACTTTTTCCTACATAATCTAGTAGCATTTTTCATTAACCTCGTCCCAGTAGACTAGCACTTCTGCCCTGCCGCTAATCTTGTTGTCTTACACTTTCCAGCTTTCAAACTTTCTGTCCCAGACTAGCATTTCCGCTAACTTTGGTAATCCAGCACTTTTTTTTTTCCGCCAACTATCGCGATCTGGAATTTTTTTTGTCCTTTGCCCTCGTAACCCAACGATTCATTTCTCCTGTCGATAGCCTCCAACATTTTCGCTTCAATCTCCAACATAGCACCATCTCCCCACACAGCACCATCTCCCACACAGCACCGTCTCCAACACAACACCATCCAAACACAGCACCATCTCCACCACAGCACCATCTCCAACACAGCACCATCTCCAACAAAGCACCATCTCCAACACAGCACCATCTCCAACACAGCACCATCTCCAACACAGCACCATCTCCAACACAGCACCATCTCCAACACAGCACCATCTCCAACACAACACTACCCCCCCTCTCAACCCACAATCATCTCACTAACCTCCACCATCAAGCAATTTTCCGCTAATATGCAGCAATTTTGTCATCACAAGTTTGTTTACAAAATGACGCGGTAATGGTAGGGATGGTGGGGAAAATAACACTCTTTAACATACTCTTACACCTGAAGGCTTATATCTTACTGGGTATGCTAAATATACTACTAAGAAGATCACAAGATATACTCAACGGGACAAATGAAGTATACTGAATGGGATGTATGAGGTATATTTATCGAGATATGTTAGTATGATAGTGAAGGAAAGATAACTAATAGATGGGGCTTTATTCCTTCCCTCCCTCCCTCCCTCTTTCTCTCTCTCTCTCTCTCTCTTCCCCTCCTTCCCTCCCTCCCTCTCTCCCTCCTCCCTCACATCCTCTCCCTCTCTCCCTCCCCCAGGTTTCCTCCCACACACCACCACTAGACGATGGGTAAGAAGGGGGGTCGCCTAAATTAACACGCAAACTCTTAATCAATTGACTTACCCCGGCGATAAAACTGTGGACACGGGGGCAATGGTTTCCTCACCAGTCACTTTCACCAGTCACTTTCACCAGTCGTCTTCACCCGTCATTTTCACCAGTCACTTTTATCAGTTACCTTCACCAGTCATCTTCATCAGTCATCTTCACCAGTCACTTTCACCAGTCATCTTCACCAGTCACTTTCTCCACTCACTTTCACCAGTCATCTTCACCAGTCACCTTTATCAGTCACATTCAGCAGTCACACCCACATATTCCCCCTCACACCCACACACTCCCTCCCTCTGCATCCCCCACCCTCAGCCCTCCCTCACCCCCCTCACACCCACACCTCCCTCTGCACCCCCACCCCCACACCCACACTCTCCCTCCCTGCACCCCCCACCTTCAGCCCCTCCTCACCCTCCCCCCACACCCACACACCTCTGCACCCTCCTCAGCCCCTCCCCACCCCCCCTCACACCCACACCTCCCTGCACCTCACCCCTGCCAACGGCTACACTCCCTGCACCCCCCCCCCACCCTCAGCCCCCCTCCCCACCCCCCCCCCCACACCCACACACACACCCTCCCTCTGCACCCCCACCCCCACACCCATACACTCCCTCCCTCTGCACCCCACCCCCACACCCACACTCCCTCCCTCTGCACTCCCCCACTCTTCTCAGCCCCCTCCTCACCCCCCCCTGCCACACCCATACACTCCCTCCCTCTGCACCCCCTACCCCCACCCCCTCCTCACCCCCCCTCACACCCACATATTCCCCCTCACACCCACACAACTTATATCTATTTTAAGTACATCGTGACGTCATCATTATCACCTTCGTCGACGGCATCATCTTTAATATTTTAATGAAGAGAAGTTAATTTTTTTTTACTCCCCGATACTAACAAATCTGAGTTACTGCTTCGATTTATTCACCATCTCTGAGGCTGTTAGTTGGAGGCGTCGTTCATACTGTGAGTTAAGTTTGTCTACAGGAAGAAATGTGCGTTTATATATTTAACCTAACCTGACCTGACCTGACCTGACCTGACCTGATCTATCCTAAACTAACCTAATGTAACCTAATCTATCCTAACCCGACCTGACCTATCCTAACCCGACCTAACCTATCCTAACGTAAACCAACTAACCTAACCTCACCTGACCTATCCTGACCTAACCTAACCTTTGATAGAGAGTCACGTATAAACATAACAGAGAGAGAGAGAGAGAGAGAGAGAGAGAGAGAGAGAGTATAAATCACCAACGGGTAAGACTTAACACGACTGACTGGCTGCTGTAGGATTGGTTATATTGGTCATTGATTATTCTGGCCGCTTACCCATGAGATAACATCAAAGAGAGTTTGCTCATTAGTGGTTGGCACACCTGTTTTTTTCTGTTTTTTATTACTGATCTTTTTTTTTTTTACCGCCGACTGACGTGTATGTATTTTACAACTGTCTTCTTTACTGACCAGGATTACCGAGTGTGTTTTAATTAGGTACGGTACCATGTGTGTGTGTGTGTATGTGTGTGTGTGTGTGTGTGTGTGTGTGTGTGTGTGTGACAGCAGTACAAAGCAAATTAACCTAAGTTAACTTGACATGATCTAATGTTACCGAATCTAACTTAAGGTAAAATATGGCTAAACTAAAAAGAGACATTTTAAACAACAGTCATATTATTTATCAATAGCAAACTTATAATTTCCATTAAGTTATTTCCATAAAAAAAAAGTTACGCTATGTCGTAAGAGTTTCTTGCATTTTAAAGGCTTAAAACACACACACACACACACACACACACACACACACACACACACACTACACTACACTACACTACACTACACACAATACACACTACACTACAACACTTCCTCCCTCTTTTCCGTGTCACCGTGACAACATAACAGCCAGTAAGAAAGACACAATAACACTCCGAGGTTCCACTAATGCTCTGGCCGTGTCGTGTAAAGGGGCCAGTTCTCGTCTCCCTCAGCCTGGTCCACCCTTTACCTTAACTCAAACCTCATTCTCTGTTTTCTTTCTCAAGTGAAGGAGTTAAGGGAAAAAAACGCGATTAATTCCTTTTTCTACGTTTTTTTGGGTTTAAGTCTATTTTTTTTTATCTAGGAGTAGTAGTAGTAGTAGTAGTGCCGACAACAGCTGCAGATATTGACTATGAGGCTACAGTCACTGAATGCCGCATAGGTCTGCGGCTCAATTATTCAACACAGATAGGATAGCTACTTATGTATTAGGATATTTAATATCAAGGTAATAAAATGGCGGCGAAGGTGTGGTTATTGGGGGAGGCTGGAGGCCACGTTTAAAAAAAAAAGTAGTAGTAGTAGTGAAATCCAAGCTCTGTCTGAGATTGCTAACACAGAGCCACATGCGGCCTTTGCAGCATTCACTCATGGAGTCAAGCATCGCTGGAACTACCTGATGCGTACTATCCCTGAGATCGGACCCCTCCTCCACCCTCTGGAAGAAGCTATCAGTGTCAAGTTCATTCCCAAACTAGTGAAACACCCTGACTTAACCCCAGCAGAAAGAGCACTTCTTGCACTTCCACCAAGATTGAGAGGGATGGGACGAACTAATCCAGAGGAGATTGCTGCCACTGAACATCAAAATTCACTTAAGCTCACGGCAGCCCTCACGGACCACATAATAGCCCAGAATGCAACAGGGGAAGTGGATACCAGCGAAGTAAATAAGATTCGTAGGTCCATTACGACACATAAACAGCACGCCCAAAATGATAAGTTGCAGCAACTATTGCTGCAGGTTCCAGAAAATTTGAAAAAAAAGTAGCTATAGCGCAGGAGGTGGGCGCCTCGAACTGGTTAACTACGTTACCGATAAGGGCAAATGGTTTCAGTCTTAATAAACAAGAATTTACAGATGCCATTGCTCTAAGGTATGGTCGGCCAGTAGAAGGTTTGCCCTCCCAATGCGTGTGTGGCTCTTCCTATGATGGCGATCACGCCATGGTGTGCAAGAAGGGGGGCTTCATATACATGAGGCATGACGAGGTAAGGGATCTCACAGCAAATATGTTGAAGGAAATCTGCCGGGACTTCATGGTAGAACCGACCCTCCTTCCATTGGATGGCGAGATCTTCCAACACAGGACTTCAAACACATCTAACAAAGCCCGTGTGGACGTCAGTGCTCGAGGATTCTGGACGCGGGGACAGCGAGCTTTCTTCGATATCAGGATTTTTGATCCCATGGCCGCATGTCACCGTAACCTAGCTCTCGATGCTGCACATAGGAGGAACGAGAACGACAAGAGAAGGGCATATGGGGAGAGAATTCAAAATGTTGATCAAGGCAGCTTCACTCCTCTAGTGTTCACAACCTCTGGTGGGATGGGTCCAAGTGCAAGATGTTTCTACGCCAGACTCGCGGAGTTGATCTCCGAACAGAAGCAGCAGCCCAGAAGTTATGTGACAGCCTGGATGAGATGTCGACTGTCTTTCTCTCTCCTTCGGTCGTCTTTGCTCTGCCTCAGGGGAACGAGAGCTTCTGCCCCAACTCCGACAACTGCTGCAGATATTGACTATGAGGCTACAGTCACTGAATGCCGCATAGATCTGCGGCTCAACTAATTTAACACAGATAGGATAGCTTCTTATGTATTAGGATATTTAATATTAAGGTAATTAAATGGTGGCGAAGGTGTGGCTATTGGGGGAGGCTGGAGGCCACGCTTCAAAAAAAAACAAAAAAAAATGTAGTAGTAGTAGTAGTAGTGGTAGTAATAGTAGTAGTAAAAAAAATCTGATTAACTAACGATATTCAGCGGATTCATGCACGGCAATAGTGGTGTATGTGTGTGTGTGTGATTAAAAGCAAAGGGTGGTTGTGGTGATGTTATGTGATAGAAGATAAAGGTGGGGGGGGGATGGGTCAGTTCTAGAGTACTAAGGTTCAAATTAAAAACACCGTACTCAAAGGGTTAAAAGTCGAGAGACTGCTTACAGTGAGTTATTACGAACCAGTGAATGAGAAGAATGAAAAAGACAAAGAACAGACTAGGTGGCAAGTGTAAGAGATGAGGGGAAGAAGAAGGAGAAGAAGAAGAAGAAGCGAGGAGGAGAAGAAGAAGAAGAGAGGAGGAGAAGAAGAAGAGGAGAAGGGATTTAAAGTAAATAGATAGTGAATAGAGAGGTTTGTGAGGTGATGAAATACGGAATGATGAGAATAAACAAAGAGATGAAGGAAGGCTGACAGTACAGTGTGTTTATCGGAGAGAGGCGGATGAATGATGGCAAATATCTCCAGTACATCACGAGCGAGTACAGGGAAGGCTATACTGTACCAAGCTGCTGTAAGATTAGGAACCTTTATTATTTTCTGCTACTCTATCTATCTGTGTTAAAATCAAAAAGAAAAAAAGAAAAGATGTAAGTTGTCTTGGGTCACAGTCGACATAGCCTCATCAGCTGTACCTTCCAACCATCAAAGGATCTAATTAATATTTCCCTGCAGGTACCGGTCACTCTCTCTCTCTCTCTCTCTCTCTCTCTCTCTCTCTCTCTCTCTCACACACACACACACACACATACATACATACATATGTCATGGGTTGCGTTAGGCTTACCCACGCAACCAATTCCAAAGTTTGTTTTACTAGAGATAAGGCACCCGGCGAGGCATAACTGGGACATATATTTTCCATTAGTGGTATGTTAGCCAGCCTTTAGGGGGGGGGGGGCAGTGAGACAGTGTTGTACTGTTCATCGCTTCACACCCAAAAACCTCATGTTAAGTAGTATCCCCTTGGCCATGGGTTAGCCAAGACGTCCCCATCCTCTCCCTCCTAAAGGGAGCGGGACACCACACAGAGTCCTCCACCGCCACTCCGTCCTGTGGACCGTCGTCGACACAAGATTAAGTGTATTAACCTAGGTTTGCTTTCCCCGTTGCTTTCCCCGTGGAAATATCACGTGTGGATGCCTGGTTGCAACAAGAGCAATCCAGGCTGGCCTATCAAACCTACAATAAATGGTTAATCTATTCACGCTTAGAGTTCTCCTGCACGACACCCGTCTACAGTGACCGTGATCGACACGAGACTAAGTGTGTTAACCTAGGTTTGTTATCCCCGTGGAAATATCACGTGTGGAAGCCTGGTTGCGACAAAAGCAATCCAGGCTGGCCTATTGCTCCTAAGTGGTTAATTCAAGTCACGCTTACCAGTTCTCCTGGCTGCGATAACCGTCTACAGTGACTGTCAGTGACGCGAGACCATGTGTGGTAACCCAAGAGTACTTTTTTTTTAATTGCCCGTGGAAAGAAGTTCTTGTGCGGAAGCCTGGTTGCAACAAGAGGAATCCAGGCTGGCAGTAAATGTATCACTTAAATAATTAAAGCTCTGTGAAATCATACCCATAGTAGAGTAATCACATGTGTTCCCAAGTTGAAAATTCCCTCTTTTAGAAGATTAATTTTATTACAGCGTGAACGTGAGTGACTCACATATCCATGCAAATTGTAAATCATTGTATGGAAGCTTGACAAATAAATGTAAGTGCAATTATCTGCCCGTATCTGTGATCAATTCAATTCAATTTCAATTGTTTATTCCTTGATAGAGGAAGCGGGATCCTAGTGCTGTCACTAGGTACCCCTGTACAATGACACCAGAATCATCTGGCAAGTGTGAAAAGTATATACAGTATAAATATTATAAAGGGGCTTACTAAAGCCTAAGGAAGGAAGGATGTTCCTTTAACACATAATTAATATTATTTACAAAATATCTGGCCAGTATTGGGAGGATCATCGTGTCTCCGTCAGGGGGTCGTGGAGTGGTGGTCCAGCAGGCGTCACGGAAGCGTTGTGTGTGGGGACATCTTAGGAGGTAGTGAATAAGGGTGCGGCTGTCGGGTCTTCTGCATAACGCACAAGAGCGTTGCTCAGGGGATGTGGGGATACCAATCTCCCAAGCAAAGTCATACCCAATGATGATACGGGCAGCAATCACGTCCCCCTTCCGCGACCCTTTCCCGTAGACGTACGAGAAGTCAGGAAGTTTACGGAGGACATCGTACCATGTGGGCGGGGAGTCCAGGGGGATGGCTGCTTCCCGAGCTTCTCTCTGTTTGTGGCGGATTTGGGTCCTAATCTGTAAGAGTGTTCGAGGAACAACGTAGTCAGGTGTGGCCTTGTTGCAGCCAGTCTTGGCAAGGTCATCTGCTGCCTCATTCCCCAAGATACCGACATGACTAGGTATCCATAGGAAATCTGTGATCCTATCTTATTATTACTAAAGGTAATGACTGATTGGTTATGACAAAGTATAACCAATAACTTAGATGGATGTTGGGAATTAATGGAATTCATTAAATCATCATTTATCAAGTATAAATCATGGAATGTCGAGTGGTGGAGTGAACTTCTACGTAGATACGCCATAATCTCCTGTAAGTAACCAGTGTGAAGGTATCGAACTCTATGGTAAGAAATACAACACATTATAGTCTTTATATAATATAATCCACTCTTACTTACCACCGATCCACCCAAAACCATGACAACATATAATAATGGCTGTCCCTGTTCTTCGAGGATGACCAGCTCTAGGCGTGAACTTATTTAAGGTGTTAGAAGCTGCTGTCACCAAAAACGGACGACACCATAACTGCACTGGTTAACCATTCCCCCGGAACACGATCTGCAAAGCAATTCATATCCAGGTCCCCAATTACTGCTGGGTAGACAGAGGCAAATGACGTACAGAAACTTACCCATCGTTTCACCCTGCGATCACGCCGACTACACATACATACATACATATCACCCTCGCGTCATCCTCGGTGCTCCCAGGAACTGCCAGGGGTTGCCTATAACCTCCCTTAACCCCCTCCCCACACAGAACCAGTACAAGGACTGTTGATCACCTCACCACAAGTGTGACAATTTCAACTCGAAAAAACAATGGAAACACCAGTGAGACACCAGACTCATGGAGACTCGACCTGAACTTATTAACACCCAAGTGCCCAGCAAACCCTGGACCCTTGTGGTGGGGCCTACGATACTACGTGGACTGGGACCAGACAGCTGTACAACACCACAGCTGCATCAGGCCTCAGACCACCCCCTCTCAACCCACAGTTAAAACTATCATACCCTCGTTAACCGTGATGTTTCCTCCTCTTTGTATTGAAACCCTCATGTTCAATGACACACTGACCTCGATCTCCTAATGTAATTTCTATTCATTGTGTACGTTCAGCCCCAGGCGGCAATTTTCACTCCATAAACCGTAATTATTATTATTATTAATATTTATTACTATTGCACACTTTCTCTCCCTCTCTCTCTCAATATTTATTTTATCTCGCTTTTTTTAATCCATATTCTCATTCTCTTTCGCGTAATTGTTTCATTATTGTTGTTTTTTCTATGTGTGTGTGTGTGTGTGTGTGTGTGTGTGTGTGTGTGGTGTGTGTGTGTGTGTGTGTGTGTGTGTGTGTGCGTGTGTGGTGTGTGTGTGTGTGTGTGTGTGTGTGTGTGTGTGTGTGTGTGTCCCTACCAATCAACTCCAGTACACGTAATCTCCCGTAAACCCATCAACAGCCCATAGAAAAATCCGTCATGTCATACTGTGCTGGAATCTCCCTCCTCTCCCTTCCCTCCGTCCTCTATTCTATCTCTCTCTCCCTAAGTCTTCTCTTCTCTACATTCCTCTCCCTCCCTTTCCCTAGTCATCTCTCTCTCATCTGTCTTTACCTCGCCTTAGATTCCTGCTCCACTTCCATTTCTTTTGCACTCCCTCTTTCCCTCCTCTCCCATTCCCTTCCCATCCCTCCTCTTACCCTCTCACTCTTCCCACCCTCCCTTCCCCTCCCTCTCTTCCCTTTCCACTCTTCCCTCCTCTCCCCTTTCTCTTCTTCCTTTTTCCCTCCCGTCCCATCCACTCCTCCATCACCCACATAATCACTTGTCACCCCCAGATACAAGGTCAACTATTATTGACCTAGCTGAGAGTATCCGGACACAAACAAGGTCACTAAGTACGTCACAGTGACCTACCTTGACCTACTGGTACTAAGCCCCTGACCCCTGACCTACCACTTCATTGGTCCTCTCCAATGAAACCAAAAGAGTATAATAATAATAATAACAATAATAATAATAATAATAATAATAATAATAATTATAATAATAATAATAATAATAATAACAATAATAATAATAATAATAATAATAATAACAATAATAATAATAATAATTATAATAATAATAATAATAATAATAATAATAATAATAATAATAATAATAATAACAATAACAATAATAATAATAATAATAATAATAATAATAATAATAATAATAATAATAATAATAATAATAATAATAATAATAATAATAATAATAATAATAACAATAATAATAATAATAATAATAATAATCAACAGGTATTTGACACTACAGCTCGGTAAAGTGTGGTAAGCCTGGGTCGACATAGGACATAAGACACTGATAGTTGTTGTTTGTTGTCCCATCACTTACTGCCCAGTGTAAGCAAAATAATAGACCTACTAATATATGTGTTGCGTAATACTATACAAACAATGAGTGATTTACTAATGGCGTGACAGATATGAGTTTGATAGCTGCTATGTTGCGATCACTTCACATTTACTGCCTTAAATAAGTAGGAATTTAAAGGCCTTTTGTTCTCAGCACATAACACACATCCCCTGCGCATCTCTAACAATAATATTCTTCACTCTTAACAGATAATAAAGCAGAGTAAGATAAATAAATGACAAATACAGCCCAGGTTGTGAAGAATAATGCTGCTGGGAGAACTGTTCGCTTGGTAGTGTTAGACGCCGAGAACTATTCGCTAGGTAGTGACAGACGCCCAAAACTGTTCGCTAGGTAGTGATAGACGCCCAGAAATGTTCGCTAGAGAGTGTTAGACGCCCAAAACTGTTCGCTAGGTAATGTTAACGCAACTTGACCAGTCATGGAGTGCACAAAATGGTTCAGAATAAAAAAAAAGTCTCGGAATTACTTTTAAGCTAAGGATTTGAACTCGGCACAGCACAGATTGCCGGACGTATATGGGAAAAGCTGCTTGGTAAAGGCTCCGAGTCAAGCCTACCCCTTCACCCCCTAGGCTAGTGTAGTCCATAGTCTCTTTACAAGGGATGACAGCTATGTATACCCCCCCCCCCAAGACATCTGTAAATACACGTGTTTATACCCAACCTATACCAGGAGGATATAGTGTTTTAACCCCTTAATTGAAGCATCTCTTAAGTGTAACCCTACTAATTGAAACCCTCTCTCCCATAATTGAAACCCTCTCTCCCATAACTGAAACCTGCCCTCCCCTCATAGCTCTCTTGTGGACACGGACTCTGATTATGTTATATATGTTTACCCGGTTATCAGGCACCTGGTATCACCTGGGAAAAAACAAGAGGCGAGAGGGGATAAAAAGCACAAAAACCACCCTGGAAATAAGACCGAAAATCGTATTCCACAACAATGTACTATTCTCTCCAAAGGACCAGAGGCCTCGAGTAGAATATTGTCCTTCCATTTGACAGGGGCTGAAGAAATCTCCTCTCAATCCCCACCATAACCTCATCAGCCCGGCCATGTTTAAAAGGAGTTATTTAGTGGTTTAATGAGGTGGGTGATTAAGTGGTCTAACAAGTTGAGTCATTAATATCTTGAGAGTTTTAAAAAGAACAACAACAACAAAAATATAGTATATTAGCTGTCTGGGCCAACGAGTTAATCTTTGTCGTTTGATAAATGGGGCTAATATTGGTAGTAAAATGTGGTGGTGATTCTTCAATATTTTACACAAGGTTGTAATAATTGGTCCTCTTGATGACGACCAGTACAGCTTAATTACACCACAACAACAATGTCCGCGATACATCACTGAGCCTGTACTTTATACGGTGTTTATTTGGGGGGGAAGGGGAGGGTTTAGGGGAGGGGGGAGGAGGGGGGGAAGGAAGAGGAGGGGAAGGGAGGGGCGGAGGATATTTAATTCATCCAAGTTAGAGTTATTACAGACCAATGGCCAAGTTAAATTATCTCATCGCTAGTGCAATGTATAACACACACACACACACACACACACACACACACACACACACACACACACACACACACACACACACACTGCATGGGCAAGTAATGATGAGATCATTCTAATGTGGTGATATAAATATAAATAGAGAGAAATAGATACAGTCGAAACAGTTTAATACACAATTTTTGTTCAATGTGCGTGTGTGCGTGTGTGTGTGTGTGTGTGTGTGTGTGTGTGTGTGTGTGTGTGTGTTACGATCACTCACTTGAGTAATGGTCCTTCTTCCTCTTCCTCTCCTCCTCACCTCACCCCTCCCCCCTCACCTTTCTCACTTCCTTCTGCCTGAAAACTCCTGCACCCTGCGCCACTCACACACACCACCCCTAAAAACGACCTGTATTTCACGACCTGTATTTCACGACCTGCTTTTCACGACCTGTATTTCACCACCTGTATATCTTGACCATTACTAAATCCCCGAATCACTGCTAATTACCCATCATTAATGTCACATAATCACTCCAATTATCTAATTACCATCTTATCGGGGCCTTGACTTATATAATTACCGATGACTGGAGATGCGTAATTAGGAGTAATTAGGTTTATTATGCTACACTGGACAACATTAGGTGACGATGGCCGCCGCTGAATTAAGCATGCTAATGAGTAAATGGTTCGAGTATTATTAAATTTCACGCCATGACGTACGAGTCGAGTTCATGTCAAAAGTAAAGATTTTGTTGACGTTTTTGTCAACAACAGTTTACACAGTGTTGGAGGCTGTAAATACTTGCAGGTTATAAACGCCATTTAAACGATTTCATTGAGGAGGGAGGGGGTTAAGCCTAGCGGCTTCATAGCCTAGGTTTAAATTAACATGGATTTCATAGTCGTTTTTTTTTTATTTTTTTTTTTATACCCAAATTGTTTCATAGGCTTGGGAGTCTAACCAAGGTGGCTTCACAGTTTAGTGGGTGGTTTCAAAGTAGCCGTGGCGTCGTAATCTTAAGCAGTGGTTCCCAAACTTTTACACATGAAGCGCCCCCCACCCCCCTCTGTTTGGGAACCTCTGGTCTAGTCTAAGATGTTTCACAGGCTGGGGAGTTTCAACGTAGAAGTTTTCAGTCTAAGGGTTGAAGCCAATGTTGTTTTAACTTACGATTTTTAAGTCAATGGTGTTTTAGTTTACGATATGTTGGCCTAAAATGCTTGAGCCTCGGATGTTTTACCCTACGATAGAGCAGCCTACAATGCCTCAGCCTAGGAAATTTTAGTCAGTCTAGGATGTTTCAGCCTAGGGTGTTTAAGCATAAGTCTAACATATCTAAGTCTAGGATGTATGAACCTATTAAGTTTTAGCATAGGAGCTTGTAGATAAGGATGTCATTGAATGTGATGTTTTCCGAGCAATAAGGCCAAACTTGACCCAAGGCCCAGCTATACAATACTACAACACCACCATATTCGCAAAATATAACATAATAATACATAAATTATAATGGCTAATTCCGGTTATATTTCCTACACAGGCAGCTGTTCGCAGTTCGGACACTCGTGTTTTGGCGCGCACGGCAAAAGAGACGGTGACCAATATGCGCGCCAGGAACCCTCACCTCTTTACCCTGAGGCCAACCAGCTACCAGAATTCGAACAGAGGCAAGAGGATCGCCTCTCAGTGGACGAGGCAGTCACCGACCGAGAAATCGTCGCCAACGCCCGAAACTGGGTATGTAATTTGCACTCAGCGACCAGCAGGGATGAGGGATGTTGTGTGTAAATCTGTTCAGCTGTCTGACTTCTACTAAACTCAGATAAATTACTCAGAAAACCATTGACTGTTACTTTTGAACGTAATATCAGTATGGAGTCCACCCTAATTTACATAATCTATATACTTTGCTACGTCTGTTGTCTGCAAAATTCCTCCCAAGCCGAGACCTATAAATTTAGTAAACCATAGTACATATATTATCCCGTATGTGTTTGTACAGTAGCAGACAAATTCCCTGGACACGTGGTAGTATCTGGCATGTAAATACTTGAGGATCATTAGTTTCCATCTTTAAACACTTATTAACTGGTTCTTCTATCCACTTGACTCATCCTAAACTAATAGAGGTGTCTACCATGTTGTTTACCTTATAGTTATCCACATGTCTGATCCTTCTCACTTGTTTATCTTATCTCTCATTAACTTTGTATTCTTAGTGAGCTTTTACTTACTGTTTTTCTTTATATTCACATCATTATCCTTCCCATTGATCCTCTCCTCTCTATACCTCATCTTTCTCTCCTTGGTTTACCCTTCACATAACTCCTTCATCTATCCCCTTCACTTATAATTTACCTTGCTACTTCTTTCCCATATCTTCTTCGCTTCTATTTCACACACGTTTTATTTTTTCCTCATTTTTTTTTTTATTTTACGTAAATTCCCACCACTTACCATCGTTACCTCGCCTTCACCTTCCCTTCTTCCCCTCTCTCTCTCTCTCTTTTTCCCTCTCTCTCTTCTTTTTATCATCCTTCTCACTCTCCCAAACATCGTCTCCACAGTCGGTCTCAAAGGCTTTCAATACGTACAAAGAAAAGCATTTTATTCTGGCCTAATTAGCTCCTAAACAAATACCAATTAGAATAGCCACATAAGAGAGGCTTCGGTCAGGGAAAGGCTAACTTCTCCTAAGCTAACGGTGAGAAGCTAAAAAAAAAAAGCCGAGTTTTACGCTTGGATAGAAATGGGACTAGGTTAACAGATGTGCTCAGTTAAGAATTTGGGTTAAAATACTAGCTTGGAGAATGCTAAGGTTAAGGATTATTCAAGTGGTGTTGAGCTAAAGATTAATGCTGGGTTAAAAATGAGGCTAGGTTAATGAATGTTCTAACAGTAGTTCTAGGTTACCAGCAGTGTTAGGATAAGAAGACGCTCACAATGACGATAGGATAATGAGGGCGGTTATGATGAGGTTAAGCTATAAATAGTGTTATGCAAAAGCCGGTGCTCGAGTAGTAATAGCGCCTCATGGGTAACACTCAACAGTAATGCTAGAATAACTAATGCTAGGTCGTAACTGGTGACAGGATAACATATAACAGGTTAATGGCGGTAAAAGAGATACGTTAACAATGGCGCTTAGTTAAACAGGCTAACAATCATGTTTTGCAATCAGCGGTGCTAGGATAACATTATCATTAAGCTAACAGCACAGGAAGGCTAACAGTAGTGTCAAGCTAACAGTAGTGTCAAGCTAACAGCAGTGCTAGGCTAACAGCAGTGCATGGTTTATGGAGGAAATCATTATGTATAATCCCACGAAATAACCTTAAATTGTAAATAAAATCTCTTAACAACTTGCACCGCTGGTCCCTGAAGCACCTACGGACACTCGGGCAGTGGTTTTGAGTCAATTTAACAGTAATGCTAGGCCAATAATGGTCACAGGCTGTCATTGGTGCTATGTTGTATCACATGACTATTAATAGTAACAGGCAAACATTAGTACTAGCAGTGTTACGATAAAATTTATGCTAGTTAAATAATGATATTAACAAAATGCTGAATTAACAATAGTACCTGACAAATACGGATACGAGGCCAACTTTGGCATTAAGCTAATTGCATCACTATAATATGTTAACTGATGCTCGGATAACAACAAATTCCTGAAAGACTCGCGTAACATTATTGCTAGTTGAGCGATGGTATTGAATTAATGGTAAATCTCTTATCATCAGACATGCTGAACAAAGTAAAAGTACCATGTAAACCTCCCATAACCCCCACCCACCTTATACTCATCTACGGGACACTTCAATATATCTAACTCTACCTAATCGAGCCTTGCTGACCTTACCCACCAGTAAATCTAACATATTCTAGTTATTACTCACCCCTCACCTCACTTCTAAATCTACCCTAAACTAGCGTATCACAACCCAACCTAACCTAACCTGACCTGACCTACATTACTTTAAACTAACCTACTGTACACCTCGAACTTGACCTTTGAGCATACCTTTCCACTTGCTCCATTCCTTGACCAGCTTTATTAACCACTAAACCGCCGGAAAGGAGCAATAAAAAAAATAATTGGATGTAATTACTTCATAAATAGTAATAACCAAGACAAGAGGTAGCGAAATGAGGACAATATGACGAGAATTAAAAAGAACGAAATTGTTGGAACTTGCGGATTACTCGTCTACTTTCTCGGGTGTTCTTCCTATGCGGTATTATTCGTACAACACAAAGAGTAGAATACAGAGACGTAACTAAAGTATATGGTTTTACTTACCAAGTACCGTGAACACGTATGTATAAAATCAATATGAAATTATACACTACTACATAATATCAAGAACTCAACATCCATTAAGTTCTGGGTGCTCGGGTAAAACATCCAAAACTCCTACGTTGTATAAGCTGTTAAGCATGAGAACTTAAAACATTAATCCGGCGCCAGAAGTAGAGCACAGACCTACACTAACTAGAACACTTTCATATTATCATACCTTACTGACCGTGGTTTGTTGTACGTGAGTGTTGCGTCTGATGTCTTGGCTACGAACACTTAAACCATTTTATGTACAGTACGTCATATATCTTCATTTCCCTCGAACCACCCCTTAAACAAATCTATTTAAAAAGGTAAAGCTCTGTTCCTCTTCACTTACCGCTAATGAAAAGTATCCAAATATATTTTGTGCTGGTCCAATTCGCGTCGCCTTGATAGTGTTCCTTGTTGTCAGCCAAACTTGCCGTCTCTATTTGCACAAGGACAGTTTCTCTTGCCTATTCGCCCTAATTACCGCCAATCACTAACACTATTATGAAGTTAATATGGTTCTCCAGCACCTATCGTATCTGAGCAGCCATAAAAGCATAAAATTTCACTTTGTTTCGTTAACGTAAATTGTTTTTAACGTTACCAGGTTTCACTAGCTCAGCACACGCGTTCACTTGTGTATGTTACACCCATAAGTCATGCTATGTTAGAAAATCACCACGAAGAGGGCTGTTAAAACTACTACTGTACAGTATTTTTCCGGTGAGATGAACCAACCGAACCATACCTTACTTAAACTAATTTTCTTATGTTATTGTTTGTTAATTTATTTGCTTTTTGTTGCCCACATTTTGTGGATGAATATTAAGTAGAGATATATAAAGGATTCGTGATACTTCTGCAACATTCATTATTTTCCTGCCCAGCAGGTGAAAGGGGTAGGGTAAGCAGCAACTGATCATCCACTATTAAATAATTAACTTGAATCCCTTTACGGTCTATGATCATGACAGATTTTACAGTTTTCTTAAATGACCTTTAAATACAACTAAAAGTGCTAAAATCAAAGTTGTTTTGATGTACGTTGAGCGTGAGTAAAATTTAATTAAAAGGTAAGATATTTATTGGTATTGACGTGGACGAGCAATCTTGGGATAGGCCTCATGCTGAAGCCCACCCCACACATTGTCCTCGCTATATATTACCTTAATGAAACTCTGGGGGTGTATGTGGGCATGTATACGAGCGAACCTTTGTACTGTACATAACTTTGTGTGTGTGCTTGTTTGTGCTGTAAGTGCAATTCTACAAGTGTACAACAAATTTAGATCAGTCGAAATTTTCAACTAGGCTAACTAATATGACTGGGGGATATTGTAGAGCTGATGAGGCCGAAATTAAAAAAAAAATGCCAATATCTATTCACAGGATAGCTTAACTTGCTACAGAAATTACAGGATAGTCTTTTTTTTTTATTGGGCACTCCCCTACATCCTTGTGTAAGGTGAAGCGCAGAAACGTTTACAGCGCCCAACATGCATGCTAAGTTCATGCTTGCCTTTATGTCTCACGAGTTAAGGGTGTAGAAGCCTGAAGAGTCAATGGTTTATGTCATCAAGTTATTGGAAGCTCCAACAACTTTCCCTGAATACGAATTCGCAACTTTCGACTTACCCTGAATACGAATTCGCAACTTTCGACTTACAACAGGTACCTACTTTACTGCTAGGTGAACAGGGACTAATGGGGGCTAGGAAGTAAGTCCAAACAACTTCCACCGGCCCGGGAATCGAACTCGTGACATCTAGCTTGCGAGGAAAGAACGGTACCGCATCTACCACCGATCCCCCAGTACTGTAAAACACGATAGTTTGACCTACCATGACAGTTTACGGGATAGTTCAGCTTACCATAGAAATTCAGAGTCTAGCTAGCCAACCATAGATATAGGGTACACATAATCCTGCCATATAAATTCATAGGGCATCCACTTACCGACATCTTCGGTTTTAATAATAGTTTATATTCAGTGAATATCTGTTTACAATCACAACGACTCGGCGGTGACCTCCGTGATGTTAACTTTGGATTGGTGGACCGCTTGGGCAAGGATATCAAGGGATTTGGGGCAGCTATGTCAATTCATCCAATACTTGTCTCCAAATTCATCGCTAAATCATCTGCATCATCTATTGTTGCCTAATGTGTATAGATTATTTATTTTGAAAGCTCTACTGTAATTTACTCCAGCGCATTTACTTGTACCGTTGCTTCCCTTAACTTTATCTTTCTTTATTGAATTGTATTTTTCTGAATGAGTCAACTTACCGAATGTTCCTCCCTCAGCTGGCTGTCCTCAGTCACCGTCTCCGCCAGAGGACGTCACCACAGTCATCCCCCTCCGCGCAGTCCCTCGGCTACTTCCAGTAAACACTACGTCTTCGTCGTCGATGTCGTACCAGCTGCCTTCTCCAAATATACACGTCCCATCAGCTACCCTCGACGACAGAAGAAACGACTTCTAGTTCCAGTAACATCATGGGATTGTGACGTCTTGTTTTCACATCAGAGGGAAAAACAGACATAAAAATGTTGACATTGTTGCGTTGAACCCTGAACCAGGCGTCTCAGTTCCTCTATTTATAAAAGATTTTTCTAAAAACTGATGATTAAAGTCTACAAACTGGGACAGTAACACTAAAACCAGAGGAGGTTTATCTTAGTTAAATTTTAAGGGAAACTCGCGACATTGCAGCCGACGATCATATGGATAAATATTGTAGCATTCTCCATGAGTAGACTCTGGTATGCCCTCACAACTCGCCTCACAGTTATCACCGCTCAAGTTTTGAAATCAGATTTCATTTCCCCCTTTATTCTGTTTTTTCTCCTCTTGTTTATCTTAGTCGATTTTTTGTGTGTGTTATTCCCAGGCCTGCTACCTTCACCTGAGCCTTCTATTATCTTTTGTCTCATGCTATTGACCTTTTCTAATTGAGGCTGAACCAGAATGATCCCTCTTCCATCTTCAGCACTAATGTCCCTTTCTCCCCCCCCCTTCTCTCCCTCCTCCCATTGTTTCATCAGCAGCCATGCAAATAATTTGTTGAAAATCTTTTATAAATACTGCTAAATTAAGTGCATTTGGAAACAATAGATAATGTACAGTATATTAGAATACTAAAAAAATTATCAATATTGAAGACAACCAGCATTATTAAAGGTGTGAAGTTAACAATCTCGTCCAAGGATCAGGAGTGAAACATGCCGCTGACATTGATAGCTTGAGAGAAAAGATGTACGTCACTCCTCGTCAGCAGAGCGTATTGTGTGTATTGTGTGGATGGGTGTAGGTGGTAAGATATCGACGTTTGATTGTTTAGATTGGTAGTGTTGGCTGGCAAGTTGAAGTATCAAACAATGGGTGTCTATATAAGTCAACATCTGTGTTTGATGTCTATCCCTTAGTGATCGTCATAACGTTCCTGCCCCAGAGACCGTTTCAACGTTCCTATCCCGTTGTCTATGTTCCAACGTTCTTACCCCCAGTGTCTCTGTTTCAACGTCCGTGTGAATGACCTTGTCTTAACATGACTATTTCAATGTTCCTGTCCGTAAACAATAACCTGAACGTCTCATCGTTTGTACCCGCCAAATAACGTGTTACTCCTTACCGGCTGTTTCCTCAACTTTCAACTAATTTACTCACTTAGCATAATCTTTTAACATATTCTACGTACTCCACCATAGCCCAATTATTATTATTATTCGTTCAATCATTTCTCAGCTCTATAGATTCCTTTCCTTCTCCCTCCTTATAATATAATCCCTCGCATTCAAAATAATCGAGGCTGGAGGTTTGACAATTGTTCGACACACGGACAGCCCTACGATTGCACATATCATCTCCCCCTCACACACTCCCCTTAACACCCCTTTTCCTCTTTCTCCTTCTATTTATCCCACAACATTCCCTTCTCCTTCTCTCCCTCACCACCACCGAGAAGCCGACTTACAACCACCACAACAACACAACCATTCCACTTATCCTAGGTCGTCTGTTATTGTTTAGAAGTGTCCTTATACTAAACTCTTATTACAGTTTATCATCCATCGCTCTCTATATATTGATTCTACTATATTTATGACGATTATTGTCTTTCTCTGCATTGTATTGTGGTTTTAAATCTCCATCAATTGTAATGGAGGTTTTTCTTCAGTTACCTCAATAAAATTATGTAATTTCATCTTGCCCTGAAGATAATTTGCACCTCAATATTATTACTTTATGTATTTATATAAATTATTTGGTATATCTAAAGAGGTTATTTAAGGTATTTCTATGAATAATTGTTTAAATAATTATGAGATGAAATGTTAAAAGTCGACGTTTTATTTGTTCAATCAATTACGTTAAATTGTTAACAGTGGAATTTGACTTTTGAATTATATGAGGGCTTTTAGGTATTTATTAATTAAAATGTAGTGTTTAGAGTGTGACTGAAGATGGGAGAGGGAGTTATAGTGAAATTATTTCATTTGTTTATATAGTGATTGATATACCAAAAAGCTAACTTCTCTGGGAAATATCAATGAAGCTTCTCAAAGGTAATTAATTATTTTTCTTAATTGTACTTTTAGTTTATTGTTATCTCTCACGCATAATTATTTTTCTAAATGTATTTTTTGGTTATATCATTGTTACTGTACTCGTCATTCCTAAAAATACCCCCCCCCCCCATCCATTATAAGGGAATACGCTGCGTTATACTAGGCTACAATAATACTATAATGATCGAGGCTATAATTATACAGTATTGTAAACATATCATAGGGGCTGGACAATACCTACTGTATTTCACTATGGCTGTAATTTCAATGTAAACCTGATGCTGTATTAATAAATCCATCGGAAATTTGTGGTCATTAAGATAGTCTGATTTGTCCTGATTTTTACCTTGTATGTTAAGGGATGGTGACGTGTGTTCGCTACTGTAAACAAAATCCCGCCAGTTTCGTAACACAAAATTCCACCACAAAAACTCGAACTACGATAATGTGAACAAAATCCTATCACAACATCCAACAATAATGACTATTCTAAAAAATCTTCAACATTCAACATTAATTATTAATCTAAATGTCGTTAAAATTCAACATCAGATCCTAATTTAAACTACGCTAATTCACCAATTAGTTGCCTATTCATATGTGGCCAACATTCACCTTTAATGGCTTGTCTAAACATTACAAACAATGAAAATTGACAAGCTAGTCTACACATCTCTAAATTATTCTCAACAAGTTGGTCGAAACATTGCACATCAACAACTTGGTCTAAATATCGTATTCAATATTGTGGAGTCAATAAATAGTACACGTTTAACATCAAGAAACTCGTCAGAACATAGTAAACAAAAGAACCAGTGGATGGAACAGAAGATCCAGTGGAATGGATCATCTACAAATCATAAGACACAAAGAAATACAACAAAATAGTAATAAACAGCAACAATTAAATAATGTCAGGTTCTTACGAAATCACCACCACCACCACCACTACAGTGAATCAACTCACCACCACCACCACCACTACAGTGAATCAACTCACCACCACCACCACCACTACAGTGAATCAACTCACCACCACCACCACCACTACAGTGAATCAACTCACCACCACCACCACCACTACAGTGAATCAACTCACCACCACCACCACCACTACAGTGAATCAACTCACCACCACCACCACCACTACAGTGAATCAAATCACCACCACCACCACCACTACAGTGAATCAACTCACCACCACCACCCCGACATATCTCACCACTTAGCTCGTGACCGCAATTAAAGCTGAACCTTTCCATTAATTAATTAGCTTCATTCTCATCCAGTATATCTCTTCTTATAGTGACATGCTCTTCTGAATACATCCTCCACTTCTGAACACATCCTCCACTTCTGAACACACCCTCCTCTTCTGAACACACCCTTCTCTTCTGAACACATCCTCCACTTCTGAACACATCCTCCACTTCTGAACACATCCTCCACTTCTGAACACACCCTCCTCTTCTGAACACACCCTTCTCTTCTGAACACATCCTCCACTTCTGAACTCATTTTCCTCTTCTGAACACACCCGTCTCTTCTGAACACATCCTCCACTTCTGAACTCATCTTCCTCTTCTGAACACACCCTCCTCTTCTGAACACACCCTCTTCTGAACACACCCTTCTCTTGTGATAGTGTCAGCTGAACACACTGTACTTAACAAGTACAGTCCACGCCCTCCCCCAAGCAATACTACAACTTAAACATTACATTTTAAGAATTCAATACAAATGTATACAATGGAACAATATTGAAACTGCACAATATTGAAACTGCACATGTAGCAAACACACCCGAAAAATAAGTGAAACAATCAAATCAAGGCATTACTACATAGTAAAAAGTACCCCCACTAAAAAATATTCGGCACCCGTGTCATATTGTATCACGCCGTAAGGGTGCCGAATAATTTTTAGTGGGTGTACACTGATAATTTACACTGAAACATAGGCCTAAGAACAAAAATCCTTACAAACTAATTCTCACTATCAAACATCCCAAGGCAAGTAACACATGGTTAATAATAAATCTTTATATATTTATTACTATTAGACATCTACAAAAAAAAAAAGAATAATATCTTAGGATGGTCATTACAGACATCATAATAATTTGTCTACCTATGAAATAGTTTCCCTCTTAACTAACTCTGTTTTTAGTTGGTCGGATCTTGAAACTCGTACACCAATATTGATTTATATTGACTGCGTCATTAAGTAAATCTACACATCATTAGTTGTACTATTTCGTCTTACAGTACAGTACAGTACAGTACAGTATATCCTATGTTAAGATCAATACATATTCGTCTCGCCATAAAGTATATTAATATAACTTTATACAGTAGTTCATACAACCAAATAGCATTGTATGTATTGTTCATCCATTTGCCAAACTATAAATTATATAATAATTCTTATATACAACTCCAACCAGTATAAGTCGTCAGAGGATCAAGACAGTTGACCAGCACCTCCTCCCTCACCACTCATATACGAACGTTATTATTGTTTACATCTACAATGTTCACACATGAGAGGCTGACTGGCTGGCAGACGGCACACGAGAAAATAAATGAATTTACTTCTACAAAACGGTTTCTACAAAGGAATAACTTAGTCAGAAAGATTGCACGACGAGAATGTCTAGATTTATAAGGAATTCTAATAATCTTAAAATATCTTTAACATCACTCACCGACATTTCTTCTGCTTCGCCAACCAGAGGAAGCTGTGACGTCATCAGTAAACGTACAGTTGGCTGCACTTATGCCTAGTACAGTGGCTGGGGCGTTTTGTGAGAGTCGGCAAGTCTAGATGCTTATCTAGCAGCCTTAGTCTGACTACCAATGCGAGGTTCCTTAGGGTCATTCCGTGAGTTTCAATACGATGCAAACAAAAACAGAGGTGCCACATCTCACAAAACGCGCCAGCCACTGTACCAGCTGTAAGTACGGGCGAATAATGTACATACAGAATAATTAACTTCTCCGCCCGATGTCTCAAGACGACTCACTATATTCACAAGCTTAAATATGACTTGACCAACACTGGAGCAGGTTCAGATATATTCAGGAGCCAGTGCATGCCCAGTACTTGACACAGTACCTATAACAGAGACATGACCGACCGCTCAAGTGACTAACGAGCCGATCAGTGGTGAAGAGGATAAAGGTAAAGTAAAAAGTACGAGTTTACAAGTACCCACAATAGCTAGGTGTAATAAATAAATCTAGAATCATCTACCTGTCTCTCATCTGGGTCACTTATGCATTTCCCCGTAAATAGAACAGACATTCCACAAGTAAGTTATGTCTCTCAGTACATTTCATTAATCCATTTATTCATGCATAATTATTAAAGGGTTTATTCGACTGTAATAATTCACTCATCTATCCACACTTTATTCAAATATTCACAAAGCCGTGTCGTTCAAATTCAGAAATACACCGACTAGTTATCTGCGCCATTCACTGTGACTTATTGACCCATGCTAGACACCCACGAACCCATGATCCCATAACCCATACCCCGTAACTCCTACCTAAGCCCATGGCCCATATCCCTAAAATCTTTAGCCAACACATACACAACCACATAACCTTAAATAACATACACCTACTTATACCAACCACACTCCGTAATCTACCCACCTACACCCTTCAACACACACCCACACCCCTTAATCAACACCTACCACTAACCCTATCTACACTCTTTAACCCACAACCACCCGCACCACTAACCTACCACCACCCGCACCACTAACCCACAACCACCCGCACCACTAACCCACAACCACCCGCACCACTAACCACAATACCTATTCCCCGCCTCAACCAGTTGTTGTTCCTTCCTCTGTTTCCGCTTCCTGACGTGGAGGAACTTGACGGAGGCGATGAAGGCCACTATAATGATGATAATGGCCGCCAGTACCACCAGCACCACTAAACCACTAATGGCGTCCATCTTCTGCTCCTCCTGAGGGGGTATAAGGTGACAGGTATAAGTAATAAATCATGAGGAATAAGGAATAAGGTGTGAGGTATAAGGTGTTTCGTATGAGGCTGAAATTTAGGGTAATATTAGGTAAGATTAGGTTAGGTCAGTGTACTCAAAGGTTGAAGTCATTGTAGTAAAGGGGTTGAAGAAGGCCCCCCGGTGTTTAACATACATACATACATCCCACAATGACCTCCACCACCAAGCACTGGAAAGGTTTGGCAGTGGACTACTGCACCACCCTTGTCATCGCCACCTCCTGCCACCTGCAGCCCCAACTCGCGCAGTCCGCCACTCCAACAAAATTCAGCCCATAAGAGCCCGCACCGATAGATATAAGAACAACACCATCCCATCTATTGGTAAAATAATAAACAACTCCTGATTTATGTACTGTACAGCCCTGTAAATGTATTCAATGCATATTATATCATTATGTCTAAATCAAATGTAAGTCTGTATATTTTCAGCCACCGGCTGCAGCTCTATTAATAAACCGTTTATTATTATTATTATTATTATTATTACATACATACATACATACATATTCTTTTAGAGCCCAGAGAGAGAGACAGACAGACACGCATGGAACATTACAGATAGAAACGACAGTTGTTTTAAAGAGGCACTGTCACGTCTCAGGTAGTACTAAGTAAACAGAGAGAGAGAGAGAGAGAGAGAGAGAGAGAGAGAGAGAGAGAGAGAGAGATAATAAAAACACCCATTAATTATATTATATCACCTGCTGAATCATATAATGTTGATGAGGACTGTTTTTTTTTTCTTTACCACTAAAATTATTCCGAAAAAGTCCTAATGACGTACGTTTACGGACAGATGCATCTATTCCTGTATTCCCAACGTCCTGTTCAAATAACCCAGCATGACAAAAAAAGAATAACAGTTCAGAAAAAGTGGTGACCAGCTGTAGACGCGAGCAGGAAAGATGTAAACTTTTTAAATACTTCCCTGAGCGGCCACGACAATATAGCAAGATACACCGCCTACCAGCTGGTTAATATTAGTCTTCACTGCCCATCACCTGTCCACTACATCGTGTCTTCAGTGTTCTTCCTCTGCCACAAGCTAACTTAACAAGGTCGTATATGTCCCAGCACGGAGATACTGGTACAGGTATTATTATTTATTTATTATTATTATTATTATTATTATTATTATTATTCCCATCTCAAATGTGGAAGTGGCAGGCATGTAGTTTTATCCTTGTCCACGTCTACTGTATTATCCATGCTTATCTACGAACGTACGACCTGACTTTTCGAGAAGGCTGTTTGGCCACACAATATTCTGAAACATCATAAGACACGAGGATCTAAGTGAACATTTCGGCGCTATATTAAAAGTGGTTCACCGACATCTATGTATGTGCACTTTTTGACTTGAGTCTAATGTTTGGTTAAAGTTTTAATAAAAAAATTATTTTAGCTCGTTCCATTTGGTTATTATAATTATTATGTCACACGCGCTGACATCTTGTTGAGTAGCTACTGCAGCGTTCTGGAAGAAGCAGAGAACTAGTATTACTTATTAATAAATCCTTTACAGGCTTCCTTCGAAAAGTCCTCGACAACTATACACTCCACACAACTACGAACAACAACAACAATAACACCGCACCAACAACAACAAACTCAATGAAAAGCCATCGTCTAATGAATGTGTCAAGCCATACTAATACCAACTTATTAATACCACTTTTAAAACTCCAAAGCTCAAAAAAATATTAAAAAAGGGAATATTTATTGAGTTGGTCTGACGTGTGTGGCAGTGTTCGCTTTGAGGAAGGTGCAGGAATTCTCTAAAACTTTAAGGCGCTGTTAAACGTCTGCTTCATTAAAATCTAACTAACTCACTTTTATATTTCTAGTGTATTTCTTGTAGGGGAAGTAAGCGGTGGCGATATTGGATAAGTCACCAGAGTTTCCCGATTCGTCTCTTGCTCTCAGGGCGAAGAATATTGCTCGGCCCTCTAGATTCTCCGCTGTCTCTCCCGGGATCTGTGGGGGAGAGGACACGAACTGATGATAAAGGAGAGTTTTACATCTTACTAACTTTAGAAGAATAAAAAGAGGCTTCATCCTCATGTTGATAATAATATAGTTCAAAATGAATAAAGAAAAACACTAACAAAATGTAATAATAATAAGTCTACACACGCTCATATCTGTCTGTAAGCAAGTTAGGTGATTGGTTACTTGCAAAGCTGTAAAATTCTTGCAAAATATGACAAAAATGCTACAAAACTAAAGATTTTCTCTTTTTGGAATTCGTGATAAGTTTTCTACAGCGACAAAGATGATTTATTGCATATAAGATAAACCAACCCAACATACGTAACCTGACCTAATTCACCTATGCTAGGAAGGAAAATGCAGTATTTTAGGTTATGTTAGATTAAGTTAGGTTAAGTTAGGTTAGGTTAGGTTAGGTTGATCACGCTTTTCATTGTTTTCTCGACGGAGTTTGTGTACACTGAGGCTGGTGTCAGGATAAAGCAATAAACATAAATATTTTCCCGTGTGGTAACTTTAAAATTTTACACTGAAATATTGTTAATTCCAATAATCCGTACAAAAATAAACTTGGGTTTAGTAAATAAATGTTAAAGTAGAGTAAAATATAGCTAAATAAATACAGTATATTAAAGAAGGTCAGAGTGGCCGACTGACCGTGAGAATGATGGTGTGAAGGTCACCAGCTGGTTTAGGGGTCAGGTCACCGTAGGTCAGGAGGCTGGAGTTGACCGGGTAGCCCAGCTTGAAGTTGTGGTGGATCTTCATGGTCTTGTGGTACCGAAGCTCCAGTGACGAGGCTGTGGGGAGAGGGAGAGGTGTGAGAAGAGAGAGGTAAGGGGGGACATGGGGAGAGGGGATAGAGAGAGAGATGAAACATAAAGGAAGAGAGAGAGAATTATCAGGGGATAGAGGAGAAAGAGAGAGAGAGAATGAGGGAGCCGGAAGAGGGATTAGAAAAAGAAAAAGTGTGAAAGGAGAGATAAGTGCGGGGAGAGGTGTGTGTGTTACATTAGCTACAGTATATACAGAGTATTATTTTCTACATGTATACATACACAGATATTTTGTTTATAGCACTCGATGGTACAGGAGGTGGGAGGAGGAGTAGGTTACCTGTGCCGGTGTAGAGGTCATCACCAGGGCTGGTCCAGGCTAGGGTGACGGAGGCGTCGTAGAGGTATACTGACGACACAACCAGGTCAGTGACGCGACCTGGGGGCTGCTGATCACCTGGATGGAAGTTGTTCACCTGGGGAGGGAGAAGTGTTAGACGAGGAAGTCATTCTTCAACACGTTTTCGGTTTATTTACCATTCGTATGAATTAGGGCATATATATATATATATATATATATATATATATATATATATATATATATATATATATATATATATATATATATATATATATAACTCGTACCTTAAATATTCCCCCTGACGTGAACCTGGTGAAAGGCTCCACCTTCTGCAGGCGGTTGACGGTCCGATCCAGGTCATCAGCACCGTCCTTAGAACGGCCGCCGTCTTCGGAGGGCACCAGTTCATCAGGAGGGAACTTGGATCTTGGATCCGACAGCATCTTCTCTTCCTCAGGAAAGGAGAGGCGACGGATGGCTGAGCTTCCGGGGACTCGAAGGTGGTCTTCCCCCCTGTCAGTTGAATACCCTGGGGGTAGAGTTAAACTAGTTCATCCGCGGCTGCTGTCTTGCACTCATTACTTCAAATAATGTCACTATTGACATTTAGACGAGTGTTTGTTTGATGTTCCATAGTGGTGAGGAAGAAAACGCCAAACACTCGTGCTGGTACAGTTGCAGAAATGTGTTCCTACACTCCTTGTGGTAATCCGTCTCTCCACACGGCACCGTCGCAGTATCACTATTTATGAATGAATGGGTGTTGGTCGTGTAATGACGGACGTGATTGGTGGATAGGTTTGCTGTAGGTCATATAGGTTGGCCGTTTAGAGACACGGGTTACCACAGGGGGTGTGGAAACACATTCCGCAACTGTACTGTGTTTATGATACAGGCACTCGTGAGGGGTAAACCTATTAACTCTTTTCAAATTGGTTTTATTTCCTACAGTTTATTGTTTGAGCTTGTTATTGGCTACCGTACTAGCGACAACGACGTAGCGGATATGAAACTAATTTATAGCAAGTTGCTCTCTTTATAGAATGGTGGCTGAGTGATAACGATGTAACTTGGTGGTGTGGTTGTGTACTGACCTTGTAACTTGGTGGTGTGGTTGTGTACTGACCTTGTAACTTGGTGGTGTGGTTGTGTACTGCCCTTGTAACTTGGTGGTGTGGTTGTGTACTGTCCTTGTAACTTGGTGGTGTGGTTGTGTACTGACCTTGTAACTTGGTGGTGTGGTTGTGTACTGACCTTGTAACTTGACGGTGTGGTTGTGTACTGACCTTGTAACTTGGTGGTGTGGTTGTGTACTGACCTGTAACTTGGTGGTGTGGTTGTGTACTGACCTTGTAACTTGGTGGTGTGGTTGTGTACTGACCTTGTAACTTGGTGGTGTGGTTGTGTACTGACCTTGTAACTTGGTGGTGTGGTTGTGTACTGACCTTGTAACTTGGTGGTGTGGTTGTGTACTGACCTTGTAACTTGGTGGTGAGGTTGTGTACTGACCTTGTAACTTGGTGGTGTGGTTGTGTACTGACCTTGTAACTTGGTGGTGAGGTTGTGTACTGACCTTGTAACTCGGTGGTGAGGTTGTGTACTGACCATGTAACTTGGTGGTGTGGTTGTGTACTGACCTTGTAACTTGGTGGTGTGGTTGTGTACTGACCTTGTAACTTGGTGGTGAGGTTGTACTGACCTTGTAACTTGGTGGTGAGGTTGTACTGACCTTGTAACTTGGTGGTGTGGTTGTGTACTGACCTTGTAACTTGGTGGTGTGGTTGTGTACTGACCTTGTAACTTGGTGGTGAGGTTGTGTACTGACCTTGTAACTTGGTGGTGTGGTTGTGTACTGACCTTGTAACTCGGTGGTGTGGTTGTGTACTGACCTTGTAACTTGGTGGTGTGGTTGTGTACTGACCTTGTAACTTGGTGGTGAGGTTGTGTACTGACCTTGTAACTTGGTGGTGTGGTTGTGTACTGACCTTGTAACTTGACGGTGCGGTTGCTGGTAGAGACGGTAGCTGACAGGCTGTAGCGGCCATTGGCGGAGAACTGGGTGAAGTAGGCGGAGTAGATACCGTCCTTAGCCCGGGTATCTGCACCTGGAGGAGGAGGAGTTAGAGGTATGAGAAGACCACTAGAGCTTGTTACTGGAATATATTGAACGGTATCTGGACGAGGAGTCAGGGGCGGGAATCCTCGGATCACCTGAGAATTAAATCTCCTACCTTATGTTACTTGAAAATTAGCCATCCTAGTGACATCCTTTTCAGCCTTAGGTGATACTAGTGTGACTAATGTGCTCTTGCCAGTGAAGCGTTATCATTACAGGACCACCACAGTGCTCTTATTGTTGTGTCTCTTATGACATTTTACTCCAATATTTTTTTGTGCATTTAACTATACCTGGCGTAGGACTGTTGTCTTGTCATGACCCACACTATCTAGTTGATGTAATTTGTTTATAAGATTAATACTGAGCAATTAACTGTTGATGCATGTTTAACTACCCTCCCCCTATCTGATATCTGACAATTATTGACTATTACTTACCTGATACTCACTGGGAACGCACTACGTTATTCATGAGAGGAATTTCTAGTTAACACCATACATGGATATTTCACTAACTTTTCCTTGGATGTTCTTGGATAAACCTGAAACTGTTGACTAGAAGTTTCTAATATGCCACAACTACCATTCATTAAGCACCATTATTCATTACCAATATTATCCACCATTGTCCGCTATCATAATCTACTACCATCACCCTGTATCACTGTCTGCTACCACCGCCATCAACAACTATCTCTTACCATTACCATACAACCTCCCTAGTACCACCGTAAGTGCCAATGTTTGTTCCACCCTCTACCAACAACCATTAAGACCCTCCCTTCCTCTCCCCATCCCCCAATTACCCACCTACACCATTATCCAGCAGGGAGAAGGTGATGGGTCCATCTTCTGTGGGCGGTACGATAACTGCGGTCACGGTGGCATCGAGCACGGTGCTGTAGCCCTGGCTGATGTAGGCGTAGACTAGTGCAGGCTCCGGGTAGGTAATGTTGCTGGCTGGCATCCACGCCTTCACCCTGGGGAACAGCAGAGGGTGGGTTACTGGGGTGGATGAGAGGTGGGTTACTGGGGTGGATGTGAGGTGGGTTACTGGGGTGGATGGGAGGTGGGTTACTGATGGGTTGGACGTGAGGTGGGTTACTGATGGGTTGGATGTGAGGTGGGTTACTGGGATGGATGTGAGGTGGGTTACTGGGGTGGATGTGAGGTGGGTTACTGGGGTGGATGAGAGGTGGGTTACTGGGATGGATGGGAAGTGGGTTACTGGGTTGGATGAGAGGTGGGTTACTGGTCTGGATGGAAGGTAGGTCACTGGGGTGGATGGGAGGTGAGTTACTGGGTTGGATGTGAGGTGGGTTACTGGGGTGGATGTGAGGTGGGTTAATGGGGTGGAAACATACAGTTTTAAGATCCTCCACGAAGTTACTAGCAAGAAGCACTCTGACTGCAGGTTAATACAGAAGGTGGGAATAGCTGTGGTATATTGGTAAGGCAAATTTTCCCATGATATATTAATAGGAGCCGTAATTCAAGGATTATTACTAGGAGTTGAAGTGTTAATAGATATTGGAGGGAGGTGCAGTACTTGGAGGATGTACAGTATCAGGAGCTATTTATAGAAGTTATTAATAAAAACCACTATTAGGATGGATGTTGCTAGGAAGTGCTACTAATGTTTGCCTAGGTAGTAAATTTAGCTAGAATGTGCCAGTGGGGTATAACTAGGGGAGGTATAAGAACTATTACTATTTCTAGGTCTCGCTAAGTGTTTTACCGTATAAGTATTCCTGGCATGGAATTTGCTTGCTAAGGAAACGACAGGAGAGGATCTTCCTGGTGGGGATCTGGTAAGTCTTCCTGCGGGGTGCCCTCCTCCTCCTCCTCCTACGGTAGAGGATCATTTTGGCAGAGGCTTATTAGGTCTTCCATTTAAAGTACAAGTAAGGACTTACCTGATCGGGACCTGGCGAGTCTTCCTGCTGGGGTGGGAGGTGACCGCCACCTGGACCTCATTTGGCGTGCTGAAGCGGAAACGGATGTTGTACTCCCAGCGCCCCGGCTGTGTGGGTCAGGGACGAGAAGTTGATTTAGAACTCAAGTGAAGGCGAAAATATTAAAATAGTTCGTTCCTTCATGCCCCAACTACACTTCGCTTTACCAATTCTATATTACTTAAAAAAGCTATATTATCTAGATAAGCGGCAGCCAGAATATATTAGCATATTTGTTTATTTCATTACTGTTTGTGAAGTTAATATTTCGGTGAATTTACTTAACTGCAGTTAATCACTCAGAGTACCGTCCTCATATTTAAGGGCTGTTTTTACCAATACTCCAAGGTTTAGAATCTCTCTGGGAACCTTTTTTTTTATTTCATTCCTCCATCCCAGTCTCTACCTTCCCCCGGCCCTCCTGCCCCCAACTTTACCCATTAATGTTTCTGTTTTCATCCCTTCAACCCTAATTATATGACTAAAGTTTCTCATTTTTCTTTTTTCTGTACATTTCACATATAAATACTTCTATCATCCCGTTACGTATATAAATAAGTATTGTATGAGTATCTTGATTTTATTTCATAATGATTAAGGTAAAGAATGATTCTACGTCCACACGATATCTTTACAGTTACTGGCAAATTATCAACTCAGACGCCTTTGTTCGGGGAATACACACCTGTTTTCTCTGTACTGTATGTGAGAACAAGGGAACCAGTTTTAACTGACAACATTCGCAGTGCATGTAATTGTTGTAAATTGGTTGATATTATCCTCCAAGTAAATAGTAATTACTAATGATCTGATAAAGTAAGCGTATTTATTTAGTATTTATCTTAATGCCATCTGGTAACTATCTAACAACTGCCATGTCCAAGAAAACCGTTATATCATACCAAGAATGTTTAAACTTAATGAAAGTGTACAGTACATGTTTCTCTGTATAATTACTACTTATCGTGCACAGGATGTAATACGTAGCTATCTTATTTTCTCCCTCTTTATTGTTTACTGTACACTCCCACAAACGTCCTGTCACCTCTCATCCTAATCCACGAACTCAGAGATTCAAATTCGTGAATCCGTGAACAGGATAATGGAAGTGTCCACTGCTTCGGTTAAAGAAAGATTAACCATATCTTTAATGTAAGAATATGTCATTTATTTGAAACATAATACTGACAGAAAATTGTAAATCTATATGTTGAAAAACGAAGAAACCTTTTATTTTGTCTGGTAATTTGAAGGCATGCCTGATAAGTTTGTATATTATGAATAAATAATGCTCGATTTGGATGAACCGGGTGATGGAGGTTTCATCGAAAATTTTTGTTCTTGGAACCAGTAATTATTCTAAACAGGAGGAACGGGGGAAGAGGAGCTTCCATCGAAAAGCTTCATGAATTTCAGTCGAGATGCCCAATTTGTTAGCAGAGGTAGTAAGCTCAGTAAAAAAAGGGCGGTCTGGGTCATTTTCGCCACTACTGCTCAGATTGTTCTCTCCATTTGGTCTGCATTACTTTTGCAAGCTTTCTTTTGGGATGATAGACAGTAGGGCGCTCCCGAACAAGTTCCAATTATTAAGTCTCCCAGTTGTTTGCTGATCTCAACACGAATGACTCTCAGTGACTGATGAAGAAATAGAACCTATTTATTCCTATAATTTTTTGTGCATTTAACTATACCTGGCGTAGGACTGTTGTCTTGTCATGACCCACACTATCTAGTTGATGTAATTTGTTTATAAGATTAATACTGAGCAATTAACTGTTGATGCATGTTTAACTACCCTCCCCCTATCTGATATCTGACAATTATTGACTATTGTTTTTTCCAATACTTTAATGTCACTGGGAACACACTACTATGTTCAAGAGAAGATTTTCTAGTTAACTTTTTACTTACATATTCTACCAAGTATTCTTTAGAAGTTCTGAGTAAACCTTAAACTGTTGCCTAGAAGTTTCTAATAAGTGACAGGTGTTCACTTTAGGTGTTATCAGTGTTTCGTATAATACTCATTAGTACTTCACACATGATGCTGGTCAAACTCACTGGCAATAATTTATTCATTCGTACAGTGACTGACATATGCAAATTTTCCTGTCACCGGGAACCTTTTCTTCATTTATGCATCAGAACAGGATTTTGGGGGCCCTGCGAGCTCACTGCACAACTCTCTTAACACTGGGGTGCACTTATCAGATTCCGGGATCTTATGAACCTTTAGCTTTGACAAATTGGTTGTAATCCACTCTTCTGAGAACCAAATGTGTGTTAGTGCTTTATCAAACTGTTTTTTCTTTTTTTCTTTTTCTTGTAGGCCCTAATATGACAGGGTAAAATTCATAATTTCACTTCCTCATTGTTCTAAAATTTCAATCTAGAAATTAATGTTCCCATTTAGTAGCAAAAGAACTGAAAATAAAAAACAGTTGCCAGAGCAAAAAACAAACGTAGTATTTTCTTATATATGAAGTAAACGATGTACTGTCTAGCGGTGTGAGAATAATGAAACATGAAGGTGATTTACCATAGCTTCTAGGATATTGAAGGTGATGGTGCGGGTGGTATTGTCGGCATGATAAATCCTTGAGTTACTGCCAGCATCGTACTCTTGTCCATCTGGCGCCCTAAGTGTCACGCTGATAGAAAACCTGGAAGAGGAAGTAGGGATAATTAGTGCAAATTGTGATTAATTGGAGAAAAATGGGAGCTTAATCCTAAAATGCCCTCTTCTGACATTTCAGAGGATTACTCTGTCTGAGTCAGGGTGCTCAGGGGCGGAACCAGGGGGATATCCTAGCCCCCCCCCCCTCCCTTTTCATCAGAAAATTCCAATACTTTTTCTTTAATGCAGTATATTGTACTCCGGTGTCTTTGTATAGTAAAATGTTATTACTATTGGCCTCAGTATATTTCCCAATATCAAGTGCACATGGCTTCAAAATGACCTCAAAATGCCCCCCAGCTGGGTGGGCTCGCTGTGCTCGCCAGTTTCCCCCACCCCTCTTCGATATTCCTGGATCCACCCTTGGTGCTGGAAGTGGTTACCATTATCCCCGGTGTACAGTACGTGAGTGCCTGTGGGACAGTAAGGGGACACATGTCTAATAATTTAGTAGGTAGTCTGATCACAGTAACATGTTCTCTAGGACGGATGACCCATCGTTACGTAATGCAACCGAGGTTGGGTACAGCGTATCAGGTATACACTCTCACCTAGATTGTGAAAAAGAGGGTCCCAACGCCTGATGACCCGTTAGGGACTTCGTGTATACAGCACACTATATCCTAGACTGCCACACTGCCTACTTATATCATACAAATAGGCAACGTGGTCAGCACTTCACTAGACTGCATTCACTTTCCAAAGTATAAAATTACACCTCCTGTGGTAACCCGTGTCTCCACACAGCACCGTCGCAGTAGTAGTATCACTGTTTATGAATGAATGGGTATTGGTCATACAACGACGAACGTGATTGGTGGATGGGTTTGCTGTAGGTCATATAGGTTGGCCGTTTAGAGACACGGGTTACCATAATAGATGCGGTGGTGATCCGCCGCTGCCTGGACACAAGCTGGTACTCACGGGATGTGGGGAAAAAACGTTTCGGTGAAGGTGAAGCGTGTCTCGTGTCCCAGGCTGGAGTCCAGCACCACCTCCCCCACCTGGAAGTGGTTTCGTCCGGCGGTGATATTGTGCGTCATGCGGTACACCTGTAAACAAATCATAAACTTGTCATTGTAACGTTAACGAGAACAAGATATAAACAACATGAGAGTCATTTTGACAAAAGCAAACAATAGTGTGGATAAAACACAAAAAAAATGTGTAATTACTGTCACCAAAATATACAGACAATATCACCTGAGGGAGGGAACTGGTCACTGCTGGTTGTCTCCCCATGTGACACTCAACGAGGTAATCGTCGACATCAGTACAAAGACCTCGTGCCGTCACTCACCTGAAGGAGCTGGTCTATCTGTCGGTCGTCGTCCTTGGTGATAGCATCAAAGAGAAGAGCGTCGAGGCTGGAGAGTGAGCCTGAGGACCCCGTGCTGTGGTAGTAGGAGCGACCCCCAGTTTCCTTTGCCTGTTGGAGAGAGGGAAGATCACGGTGATGAGGTTACCAACTCCTCTTAGGTGACCCAGCACCTGTTGTGAGTGAACCCGAGGCTGGGTCGTCATGAGGCCGTAAACGTCCGTGCAGGCCTCACACGTGGAAGAGTAATGTTGCAAAAAGGCTTCGTAATGAAGGTAAGGCATACACCTGTCGTAGGACCAAAAAGTCACTACCAGCAAACTACTGTAGGCAGACCTCCCATGTGCCGATGGGTGTTTCACGAAAGTTACCCTTTTTTTCTCTCTGCGGTGATCTTTGAAATCAGAACGGGACTTTATGGACACCCTGCATATACGTGTAAGCCTAATCAATATCAGTATAAGCCTAACCTTAAACTATGTAAAATATAAGATGAGAGGCGTCACGTACCCAGAATTCGAGACAGTCGGTGGCGTTGGGGCCGAAGGAAACGGTGTTGATGATGATGCCCTTCCTCTTGACAGCCGGAAGCTTCGTCTCCACCTTGGGATGGATCGTCTCCTCCCCATCTGTGATGAGCACCACCATCAACCCCTTGCCCTCTATCCCTGTCTCCTCCACCAGCTGAGAGGAGGGAAACAGTGGTAACGGTGATGGTAGTGAAAGGGAGAGAGAGAGAGAGAGAGGGAAGAAAGATGGAGAGAAAGTCAAACCACAACCCGGCCACAACCTGCAGCATAAATAACCCGGCCACAACCTGCAGTATAATAAACCTCCCTCCTACGGGATAAACCCCAGGAAGACCATTAACATACAAGACAAACCACTCACCTGAAGAACAAACTCGAGGGCGCCGCCGATAGCAGTGTAGCCCCCGACGGTGTAGGTCTTGGGGAGGCTGGCCACAATATCGTCTCTATCTTCGGGCACGACCGTGAAGTTTAGGTCCAGCCGCGACGTGTTGGCGAATGACACCACAGACATCAGGCTCCCCGTGGGCGCCAAGTTGCGTACAAACCTGACGGAGGCCACGAAGGCGGTGAGAAACCACGAGGAAAGACGGAGGGACGGGAGGGATGGAGGAAGAGGGAGAAAAGAAACAAGAATGTGAGGTGATAGATGTGGGGAGAGAGGGAGTGGAGGAACAGGAAGGAGGTGACAGAGAGAGAGAGAGATAGAGAGAGAGAGAGAGAGAGAGAGAGAGAGAGAGAGAGTATCTAAAATCTGCAGTGTCAATGTTTACCTACCAACAACAGACCCAAGAAAAAGAATAACACTACACTAATCGTTCAAGTTTTATTTATCCACTACAGGTTGACTTAGTTTCATACCATAACTATATAAAAGGATATTATGTTAGTTGGTGATAATTTCAATGTAATTTCGTTCTCATATCAGCTGAGGAATAATTTAACCAGGGACACCTACCTGACGACGGCCTGGTAGAACTGGTTCATGTACTGGTCCATAGACCCTGATAAGTCCAGAAGCAGAACAAATCTCGGCTTCTCCAGGGCCGCTTCCTGTATCACCTGGAACCTGGGCGTCAACACTTGAGGATGAGGCTGCTTCTCTTGTGGTGGGTTCCTGTAAGATGAAGAGGTCCAGGGCTTAAGAGTACCATTTAACCTGGAAGAGTAAATTTGTCCTTTTAAACACTCAACCACTTTATTATCTTCCTACACGGCTGAAGAACATCGTAGTGTGAGGCACAGTACATCAGGTGACTCAACAATTATTAATATAACTCCTGCAGTAATGTTTTAATTTAGATATAAAGAAGCCTTTTTTTGTTAATCTGGTGACAGGTGAGAGTTAGATGATACGTAGGTCAGGTGATATAGAACAAGGGAGTACCTTTATACCTTCAGTTTACTGGATTATTCAATGACAGTAAATTATTTCTTCAAGCTAATATTAAAAATTAATTGAGAAAATATTGATCATTGTTAACGCTTCTCAAGATGGCGAATATAAATACGAATTAATACATATTACATCTGAAACAAACTATAGCTTTAGATAACAACTGTAACTGTTACTGTCTACATGTGAGGTGCGGGACAGAGGCAATATTTAGATGTTTTCCCAAAGAAATCTTCCAGAGATGCTGCCCCAAGGAACACCGTCTGAAAGAAACTCACAGGAGAACCTAAAGAACTAAGGTTCCCCGAGAAGATTCCTGCTAAAAGAAACCCACAGGAACACTGAAGCAGACTCACATGTTATCCTTGAAGTCTTGGTGCTGGCTGATGACATCCCAGACGGAGCGACCATCACACTGCAGGTTGTGAGTGTTGGGGGCGAAGGAGTTGTGGGTGTTGTTGTCACAGAACATTGTCACCTGTGGCGTGTATATATAAGGACATTAAACACCATCAAAACAAATCAAAAGAGATTGAAGACTATAACGTATTAACCTTTTCTACTCAGGTGTTGAAGGTTACAAATTAACGTCTGAAGATAAGAAGTATGGCGTTGAAGTATTCGTCTGATCCAATATCAAAAAAATTATTAATCCAGCACAACCCTTAGCCTTATACATTGTGTGTATGGAGGTGGACCTACTCACTGTAAGGTCAAGATAGTGAGGCTACACTGTATACATGATCTAGGTACAAGCTCTTGAATGCAGAACTATACTTACAGAGTCTAAAAAGTGCTAGTACATGTACTCAGGACTACTTACAGAGTCTAGGAAGTAAAGGTTCATAAAGGAAGCAGTGGCGTTGTTCCGGGGGGCGGGGAAGAAATGACACTGTCTGTTTGGCATTCCCGAATGATCTGCGTGACACTCAGATCCGTTTTTCGTCATCAGCCAACCCTTGATGTCTGCCGAGCATCCCGTTACGTGCACCTGAGGCAATATACTAGAGTGTAAAGTAAAAATAAAAATGTTACATGCCAGACACCGCTATACAGTATAAAAGAGTACCTCTTCCCCTGCTCCTAAATCACATACCTGGCGGTCCTCGCCAATGTAAAAGGGCGGGGTGTGTGTGTCATGTTCCCCATACTCGTCGAACACTCCCCATCGCAGGTGTGACCACTCGTGGACCAGCACTTTACCTGCCGGGGAAGATCGGGAAGGAGTTTGAAGGATGAACTATAAAAGTGATGGGTAAAAGAGGTATGGACAACCAGGATACAGCGTGAAGGAGAGGCGATACAACCAGGTAAAGTGAGAACACTGAATGAATAGAATCTTAAGTTATATATCTCTGCTGGATGAACAACACAACACATCCGCAGGAAGATGAATAAGAAACCGCACATTTTGTCGGGGATTCACGAACCTGAAGGCCATTTAATTAATGTAGGGGCCGTAGAACTAATTACTGACTCCCGTGTCTCTCGTGTGGCACACAGGACTAGCTTATGACTTATCTAGAGTTCATGGAATTATCTAACCACTCACATTGGGTTCTCGGGACTGACACAGGACTCACCTGGCGGGCCATAGACAGACTGGAGGTGGTGGTACATCGCGGTGGCGTAACCCGGAGAGAGGTGAATGTAGGCCCCGGGGTCGCCACAACCACCAAGCTGAAGGGTGTAGGGGGCGTCTCCGTGTACAGGATGAGGCTCGTCCACCCTCACGTCCGCGTGCTTCATCCACCCCGACCCAGACGTATTCTGGTGATGCAGGATATGACAACAATATCAGGGATGTGAGGTGGAGGGAAGGTCCAGGGTGGATAAAACAATCAAGGTGAACAGGAGAACAGTGCCAGCCCTTTGTTTAGGGAGAACAGTACAGGTGTAATGAGTGATGACAGAATAGTAATAAACACTACAATAAACAAGAGAAAAACCAAGTAACACAAGTCAAATGGTATTCCCAGTACACCTAAATATTGCCACACTTCGTCAAAATTATTATGACCGTACGTAGACAAACGATTAACACTCATAGGCGGGGTTATCATCTTGGAAAAATGTCAAGGTGGCTTCAAGCTCATTACTACGACATACATACATACAGAGTGCATTTCATAATTTTCTAACTAAGGAAGTCTCGGTGACGCATAGAGTGGCCATGGGTATATTCACTCACTCTCAGCTACAAAGAACGATTGCTGTAAGAGGTGGCTGTCCGTTTCCTGTACTTATCTCACTAGGTTATCTTATTTTCAATTCCGGTGACCCAATATAACGACGCTACTGATGACCGCTATGTCGTAATGGTGGGAAATAACTTGTGGCGAGGGTGAGAGGTCATGTTGTTGTGAGTCGTGTTGTTATAATCTGCATTGATAGATGAAACTATACTAGATCTAGAAAGAGATTTGGTTTGAGAATTAGGGGGAAGGAAACATGAGATGAGTGAAGAGTAGAAACATGAGCGTAAGAATGGATAGATAAAAAGAAGGAAGAGAGTAGGTGAAAAAACAGAACCCTGTGGGACACTACTATTGGTAGAGAAAGAGCGAGAGATCGATCCCTCGACAACACCTGAGATAGATCGGTTCTCAAGGAAGCTAGAAATTAGAGAACAAAGTGGGGGAGAGAAACCATAAGAGGGAAGTTTGGAAAGCGACGACTTGTGCCATACCCTGTCAAAGGCTTTGGAGATGTCGAGGGCCACGACGAAAGTTTCCCCATAATCCCGAAGAGAGGATGACCAAAGATGGGTGCAGTAGGAGAGCAGATCACCAGTACACTAGGTCTCACCTGGCGAAAGCCTTACTAGTGATCCGACAAAAGAGAATGGCATTCAAGGTAACGGAGAAAATGAGAGTTTAATATATACTGTATATATATATATATAACCCCAAGACGCAACTTGTACATCAACAACCACTGTTGTTCTGTACCCTGACGCTGTCTGGGAGTAGTGACGTCATTATCCCTTTTACAGTATGTATAATGACCTCATCTCCTGTGATAGTTGGGCGTTACATCATCATTTCCATAACTTTGATTCATATTATTTTATTAAATGAACGTTTAAAATAAGTAGTGTTAAATTTGAGTACAGTATAGAACTAATGACTAGATTTATTTTTTTCTTCATTTGGTATAGCTTGGAACTATATAAAATTAATTTGAAATATAAGACAATAAGAACGGGACGTTTTTTATATTATTTAAGTAAAACAAAGTAACCGTTGAATTATGAATTTAATCTGCTGACACTGTGACCAGCGAATTATTTATCATCACAGTTGTATAACATACGTAATTCTTAACTCACGTATTGTGCTATATGGATAACAATTCTTTTAATTTATTTATCATTACAGCATTTACCATCCTGTTCGGCAGGTTACTCCGATCTTCGTTTTGAATTTTATTTGACCAGTGTTAGTACAGTACAGAAGGCAACGGAATTACCCCAAATAAACTTGTTATGGTCAGTACCCAGGCCATGTAGGACTCGAACCCATGACATTGTTGTGAGAAATACGCGCATTACTGCTGCACCACTAACACTTAGGGCTCGTTTACACGATCAGTCTCGGAGCATGTTTTCTAAGCATGGTAACGAAGCCGTGCTCGGGCAGTGATCGTGTCTCTGAACCACCAACCCTTCCCTGGCAGTTACGTGTGGGAGCCTAATAGTTGAGTGGCCACCTACCTGGGTCCCTGCCATAGAGTCCCTCGTATTTTATCCGTCCTGAAAATATGTGGACGTACTTTATCTAAGAGTGTGTTGTACATTTCAGGGGTCATGCGAATGTATCGTTGCCCGTCCTGTGTCTTCACGCTGCATTTCAGCAAATATTTGGTTATAAGTACAGTCACCCAAAAAGGTCCTGTCGCGAACCACGAACCCCAAGATTCAGACTCTTGAATCCGAAGCATTTATGGACAGAATAATGTACCAGTGTCTACTGCTTCGGGTTCACGAGTCTGAATCTCGGGGTTCGTGGTTCGCAACAGGACTTTTTTGGGTGACTGTACCACTCGATTTGTACCTTAACCAATTTTTCACCCACACAGTCCGCTTTCTTGTTTTGTTCTTCAGTATCATGCCAGCGGCCAAAACACAACAGTGCGGCCGACTCGTTTGTCTGGGAGCCATGAACCTCTTGTCCAGCAGTCTACCACACACTGACAGGTAACGACGGTGTAGCAGTTCCGTGTAAACACGCCGTCCACTAAACAGTGGTCAGTACCCTGCTCCGACCCCCATGCTTCGCCACCGATCCGAAGCGTGCTCGACCATCATACGTGGTAACCGATCGTGTAAACGAGCCCTTAAAGATATTAATTTAATAATTATCCTATTATGTTATGCATTACAGCTGATAATTACCAATTGCCTAAGTGCTGTTTGTGGAATAAATAGAAACAAACTAAGACGACGAATTGTTCCATAATTATTCCTTAGTCAATATATGTCACCTCTCGCCATGGATGGGAAAAATATTGCCAACACTGGCCGCCAGTCACTCAAGATCCTCCCGCACAGTCGGTTATAGCAGCGTGGGAACGGCGGTCCTTACTATTTCAAATAAATCCGAGCTTACATCTCTCTAACGTCAAGGAATTTTAATTCCCATCGCTAGAAGAAATATGAGAAATAATTAGGAACAGTTTCTTTTCTTTTAGCTTCAACTGAGTCAATACCAGCCAATAAACTTTGGGACAGTGAGATTTTGTGACATTGTCGCATCATTTAATTGTAAAAAAAAATATGAAAAAAGCCGACCATTACATGACCTTCCATAACATCATGACCTACCATAACATCATGACCTACCATAACATCATGACTTACCATAACATCATGACCTACCATAACATCATGACCTACCATAACATCATGACTTACCATAACATCATGACCTACCATAACATCATGACCTACCATAACATCATGACTTACCATAACATCATGACCTACCATAACATCATGACCTACCATAAACATCATGACCTACCATATACTCCTCTTTGTGGGTCCAAGTTGAAGGGACAACTATGGTGACCTCCCTGAAGTGTGCTCGATGGTGGGTGGCCTCGTCCAGCACCCGTGACCCGTCCTCGAACATCAGCTGCCGGTCAAAAGTCAGAGGATAAAGGTCAAGTAAGTTGGTAATGTTGATATGAATAATGAGAATGTTATTGGCTGGTAGAATTACAGTACTGTATATAATATAGCTTTAAAACACATGTAGTGCCTCAATAGGGGTGTTAGAGGGTAAATCCTTTGAGGGTTTTTTTTATAGTTTATCGTATAGCTTTTTCTGGCACAATTACTGCGCTTGGTTACTTCAGTGTTCGTAGCTTCACGTGGCTCAACCAATGCCGCACTTATCCTAAATAAATTACTGTGTGTAAACTGTGCCACATCTTTTTGATCATCCGAGAAACGGCAAACATTTTCTTGGTATTTTTCCTGTAACTTCATCTGAACCTTTCTGCAACAGTGTCCAGAAGATGTATGTTCTCTTTCTGGGTAAATGCTGCGCTTTATCAGGTCTTCCTAACCACTACACAGCCAAAGGTCGCACCATTTGGTACTTCAGTAGGGATGACTGAAATGGACTGAGACCTGCACCTCTCTCTGCTCCCAAGGTATACCACGTGGACATGACGCTGCAGTTGGACCAAGTGAAGGTGGTTCGGCTGTACCCGGCCGAGCACATCTCCCCCAAGAAACTCAACCTCCTTGTCCTGAGGAAGTTTTTCGACTCCTCAGGGATCAAGGGGATTACGAAGGTCGTCCGCAGACCGGTGAGTGGTGGCCTTATGGTCACCTTCTCCGAATGGGGACAGGCCAGGCAAGTGTGGGACGTCGATGTCGTCAACGACGTCCCAATCAAGATAGAAACTCACGAAGAGGACCACTTGGTGATGGGAGTGATCTCCCACACCGAAATTCAACACCTTGAACAAGACGAACTGGCCGAACTGATCGGTGATCAACTCCACGTTGTAAAGAAGCTGACCAGTCAAGCGGCCCTGGTCGGCTACCCAGAGACACTACCACAAGTAGCACGACTAGGATGGGAGACCATCCCAGTTAAGACCTACGTTGCCAGACCCACACGATGTTACAAGTGTCAGCGATACGGACATCCTGCGAAGAAGTGCCGGCTCGGGAGATATGCACCAAGTACAGGACCACAGACCACCAGTACACCACGTGTACGAAACAGAAGAAATGTGTAGCTTGCGGCGACCCACATTCCTCCTCCGACCGGGAGTGTGGAGGGAGAAGTGCAGGGTGGTTAAGCTGCAAACCCAGAAACAACTTAGGTACAAGGAGGTTCCCCTGTAGTTAAGGAACAAGAAAAGAGGAAACAAGAACCAGAACAACAAGAACCAGACGAACAAAATCAAGAAGAACAAGAACAAGAACATCAAGAAATGTGGGAAGTACCAAGAGAGAAGAAAACTAAAGGAAGTGGTCTAACTCACAAGCCTCCGGATGTAATAACCACAGCAGTTGACGGCCAGGAAATCAAACAAATCACTGAATCAATAGACCCAATGAGGTTCTACTTATCGGGTTACTGAAGTCTACAAGTGAAGCTGTCAGTCGTACCATAAACATTAGTGGAACAATTGGTCTTGGGGTGGTACTATTCATCCTCCTTTACCCTCAACAAAAACTGATTTTCTTCCTTGTTTCAACTTACCATGCTAGTATGTCACACATTGTAAATAAGTAATACGCTTACTAGTGACAGATCGGATATATGAATTCTGTTTTATTGGATATTTATAGTAAACACGATTAATGAACAAAGTAAAACGTACTGGTAAATTCATAACCTTTTTTGTTACATTAATGTATTTCAAGAGATTCGTGTTTTGTTTTATTGCCTAGTGCAAGCTCGTTCAAGAGAACTGGACTTAGTATTTCACCATTCATAACTTCACTGTAAAAGCGGATCCTGTAAGCCTGGATGTCAGTTAGGATCAGTGCGGATAAAGCAGACTGTAAACTATCCCTCTCTTCGGTAAGTAAGGAGGCCGACACTCCACCCGATCGCCTTCACTACTAGAGACCCATTTAAAGCTTAGTGAACTGAGAGTACCTTAAAAACTTGTCACTTTATAGTTCAGTTCTAAGATGGACGCTTTTCTTACCCCTTTAACTATAGACTTATCTCAATCACACAACTTCCTTATCATCTTGACAACTAAAGTCGGTCTTCTCTCACTATTTTAGTTTTTTCTGTTGATTGGTGAATAATTCTTTCATGGCCCAATACGACAAATTCCTTCGCATCAGGATGGTATTAAGGTTTATTACCCTCTAACGTCTAGGTCCTTCTCCCGGATCTCTTTTACTCCACTCAACTGCATCAAGACTGACTACGCCTCCATCCATGTTTGTTTACTTGTACGCTATATCACCATTTTTCTACCTGCGTGTATCTCCGTGTACAAATCGGACGTGTAAATGAGACCAACATTTATAACAATCACAGTTAGCGATTTACTCGTCATTCCTATACACCTGACCCCTTTGGTAGTGTGAACACCTGACTGAGCGCATGTTCCCTGCGTTCCAGTCTTTTTAGTGTTTATTATTTAGCTTAAATGAATACAGGTGTTACGATATTCTAAGAAGTAGTACTCCATGTGTGTGTGTGTTAGTATATGTGTTTGAGTGTGTGTAAAAGAACAGACAAGGTACAGACGATCCCAGCCCAGAGAATTTAGTTACAGAAACCTAACACCATGACGAGCCAGTGACGTCACCAACACCACCCTACCATGCTGGGTCTCATTTACATTCGGCGAAGCTCATCCGGATTTCCCACTGTACTATAATAAGTCACTCACTCATCATAAACACGATCACCATACTGTATAAGACATTAAATCACCATTAAAATAAAAGAGTTAAAATTGAATAAAAAGGAGGAAGAGCAAGATGATAAATGGGATAACTAAGGAGAGGTAAAGTGAGGTTGATGGAGCACGTGTCTTGCCAGCTGCTTGGCCGAGGTTAGGACCAGGGTAATGTGTTCCCTCATTGTTTACACGTTACACGCCCTCCCCACCCACACCTCCTGTCCACCCACACTTTTTTAACATCCAACCGCCCATGATATAGCCCACGCCTATACCATCTACATCCACCATCCATGCCATTTCCCAAGCTTACCATCTACACCCACCACCCACAGGGCCGGATTCAGGAGTGGACAAAGTGGGCAGCTGCCCAGGGGCCTCCACAATCTGGGGGCCTCCACATATTATAAAATTTTATTTATTTGTTTATTCATTTGGATTATTTTTATTTTCATTCTTTAAAATTCATGTTTATCTATTCCATCATGTAAAACTATGTTCAGCAAGAAGCGTGATAGAAATTAGGCTAGCTACTCCTTGAAATTCATGAATACCTGGTTTTCCTATGAACAGTATATTTTTAATGACTGCTATTGTTTGTGTTGCTAATAATATATTTAGAATTCCACAAACATATAATGATTAAAAATGAACTACATGGAATAACGAAATTGAGATTAAAAAAAAATAAATATTTTTTTCATTATCACTTCCATTAAGAATGCCATCAGGGCGCTGTGTTCTAATTTCCTCAATATAACTGCAAATGGCTTCAACATTCTCCAAAGAAGTGTTAAAATTTCAAAATTTTCCCGGGGGGCTTACAGCGCCCCCCGGAACTCCCAGATGTTTAGGCTCGCTTCACTCGCCAAACCCAGGGGGCCGGTGGTAAAAGAGGTATCGCTCTTGCCTCGCAAGCAAGATGTCACGGGTTCGATTCCTGGGCCGGTGGAAGTTGTTTGGACATACTTCCTAGCCCCCATTAGTCCCTGTTCACCTAGCAGTAAAGTAGGTACCTGTTGTAAGTCGAAAGTTGCAAATTCGTATTCATGGAAAGTTGTTGGAGCTTCCAATAACTTGATGACATAAACCATTGACTCTTCAGGCGTCTACGCCCTTAACTCGTGAGACATAAAGGCAAGCATGAACTTAGCATGCTTCCCTGTTGGGCGCTGTAAACGCTTCTGCACTTCACCTTACACAAGGATGTAAGGGGGTGCCCAATAAATAATAATAATAAAAAAAAAACTCGCCACCCCACCCTCTTGGGTAGTTATAATGAGGGGGCCTCCACAAAGAGGCTGCCCATGGGCCTCCACAGGTCTAAATCCGGCACTGATCACCCATGCCTCCTACCCCCATACCAGCCATACATACCCATTACTCATTATCATCACACACACACACATACACATCATTCACTGTCACCACCCACGCCTCCCACACCTACACACCATCATCACCTGCGTCATATCTTACACCACTACCCACGCTTAACATCTCTCGTCATCACCCACGCCCACCACCTGTCTGGAAACATCATCACCCCACGCTTATCACCCACATCTGCCACCTACGCTACCACCTATCTCACTAACTACTCCCCACACTCTTATATGCATGCTCACCTGCACCCACGGCCATCACCTCCTACGTTCACCTGCAACACTAGTTCACTACACCCCACCACTTACCGTACAGTACCTTCACCTTTGTAATATAATTCTTGTAACTCTAAAACCACAGTATCTTTAGAAGGTAGCGATGATGACTACCAGTTTCTATTCGATTCCTCGTAAAGTGTAAGAGTAAGTCGGTTGACAGGTATACACGGTGTGGCTGACAACAACACCATGCATGCAGGTAAAGACAGGCCAAGGGGTCAAAACGATAAAGGGATGTATAAGGAGGCAATAATCACTTTCGCTGGTTCAGTTTGTCACCATAACTAGTCTCATGAATGACACTGAGGTGCTATTTTTTCTTTTGTTTTTTTAGATTTAGATATTTTCTGACACAAAGCTAAGACAGAAATTAACAGACTTGGGTAAGGTTTTATACTAGGTTTGCTACCACAGGGGCGGGATGAATAAAATAACTAATCCTAACTTGTTAAACTGTAGTTGTTTATCTCTCCTTTTTTTTTTGTCCAACGAAAATATTTGTTTGCACTTACCTTCAGATTTTCAATGATGTTTGGGTCCTCAGGAACCTTTTCTCCGATGACAACGACGACGCCTTCGTACCCATTTTCATGAAGGACGATGTTTGCCCTGACTAAGCCGAGGACGAAGCCAGTACTTAGAATAAAAAAAAGCATGGCCACCATTCTTCCCATTCACAAGATTGTTAAAGTTATCACGATGCCATTTCTTCAACGATATCTGTCATAGTTTTGCACCACAAATGATTCAGCTTCATTAAAAACTGTACTGCTGTTTTCTATTAATTCAAATAAACTTGTAAAATAGTTGGCTTATCATTAGGGTGCTCACGGGTAAACATAGTTCAGTACCGCATTATATTTCATAATACGCAATCCACTCACAGTCGACTGAGAATAATTTTCTTGTTGTTAAGCTCTATCTTCTTTTATGTCACTCACTTGTTTACTAACACGCCAACACGATTAGCCACGACCCTCCCCCGGCCAGCCACAATCTCGTACTAACCCTTAACTTCACACAACTGGTCAAAAAAAGCCAAAAGAAAACAGAGTGAACTTACGTCAGTGAGTCCGGAAACGACTGAAGACATTGTGACACAGTGCAGGACCCCCGTGCATGATTGCTCTAACAGATGTGATGCTCTAAGGGTGACTTTACCTCCTACTTAAGCTCACTCTTTAACCTTAGCGTTCGTAAATTGTAGCCTTTTAATACTCTTGTGTTTTTGGAACTATGTTGCATCTTTATGGGATTTTATAATTTTTATTGTGCGTAAATATTGGATATAAATTATGTTTTTTTTAAGTTACGGTTTTATTGATGTCTTATCACCAATTTTACGTTCACCTGATGAAACAGAATGGGGGTCTGTGTCACACCTACTGTACCTCAGAATACCCTCCATCACCGGTCCGGATGTTATGAGAGTATAATATCTTTTATTTCTCTCTCTCTCTCTCTCTCTCTCTCTCTCTCTCTCTCTCTCTCTCTCTCTCTCTCTCTCACACACACACACATTTGCAATATTTCATGCAGATCCTTTTCATAAAATAACACGAACTAAAAGCAGAGAATCTCCTCGACACTTGACCCTGAAAAAGTGTCTTACGTAATAATATAAATAGAACTACAGTGTGTGACCCAGTTTCTATACCAAATCCTTAAAAGTAATTGTTTTTAGATGAATAAGTGGTCACGTGCATCATTTCTATATTATGTGTACTTCCCATATCAGTCAATAAGAGTTGCTAGTATTTATTTAATAGTGTTGTGGTTAGAGTAAATGGATTGCCTGATAAAGTAGGTGTTACTGAACTCTTATGTAAAAGATGACTGTTAAGTTAGCTTTATATGATCATATCAATGGCTACGATTCAGTTATAGTCTCGAAGCAACATGTAAAGCTGGTGGACATACAGTAGTTATTTTGCTCTACAAAGGTCCTTAATAGCCAGTCAGGTGAGAGTGTAAGAGGAAGATGTTTTTGAAGATGCATTTACAGATTAGTGGACATTTATTTATTGAACCATGGGAATACGAGATATTTAACTTTTTTAGGACAAACTAGATTTTAGCCCTTTGATGACGGTGTTTTAACACTTTGATGATTATGATTTAATTCTTTGAGGATGGATGATGGTTATACATCTTGAGGACGATAGTTTAGACGACCATGGTTTAACCCTTTGAGAATATTGGATTAACCCTTTGTGGACGAACTACAGTGTAACCCTTTTATGAAAATTATTTGAACAAATGCTCGTCCTCAAGGAGTTAAATCCTTATTCGTCCTTAAAGGGCAAACCATAGTTCTCAACGGTTTAATCTATCGCCCTCAGTAGGTTAAACCATCGTCCTCAAACAGTTAAACCATTGTCCCCAAAGGGGACCCTTGTCCGTCCTCACTTGGTTAAACCATCGTCCATTCTATTGTCCTAATTTTGTAAATTCTCGTCATCAAAGGGTTAAACTTTCGTTTTCAGAGGGTTAAACCATCCTCCTCAAGGGGCTAACCATAGTCTGTCCTAAAAAATTGTCTTCTAAGGGTAAATCCTTTAAGGATTATGGTTTAACACGTTGTTGAGGATGGTTTAGAAAAATATTCCTTTGAGGACGAAATATTGTTTAGCCCTTTAAGGACGGTTATTTGACTCTTCGTGGATGATGGCTTAATCTTTTGATGACGATGGTTTAACCCTTTGATGACGATGATTTAATTCTTCGAGGACGATACTGTAATTCGTTTATCCCCCAAAAGGTTGATAAACAAAAGTAAATGACACTGAAGTCTAACCACCTCCTGGTAATGGGCGACTGTATCAATGACTCTACACAAAACAACCTTGATAAGATGACCCTCCAACCATTTATAAAAACTCTAAGAGACAATGTTCTAGTCGTGCAGGTTGAAGACTCGACCACCAAGACCAATGGATCTCTTCACAGTCCAAGAAGAGGGAGTGGTAACCAAACACTAAACCCTATTTCTACTAATCACGAGATATTGTCCTTCAGAGTTAATTGTTATTTGATGCATGATGAGACCACTTCAAGATTCATATGTGACGATAGTAACTACAAAAGGATAAATTTGCATTATTAACTGATTTTACCTGTTGATCAATAAGGAAGTAATTTTTTTTCTTGGAAAGTCATATAAAGGAAAAAAAATAAGCGATGGAGAAATATATTTATATATATACCTAGATCACGCGGACCTACAGTGATTTACTTGCATATATATATATATATATATATATATATATATATATATATATATATATATATATATATATATATATATATATATATATATATATATATATATATATATATATAAACTCAAGATCAAGTCTGTAAGTTGAAGGGCAACTTCTAAACTTTTGTAAATGAATCACTTGCCAGGATTAAGAGATGTATATTTACTAGGGTCAGAAATGAAACCAAGTAGCTGTGTAGAAAGGCAGCAAGTGAGACTCAGAGGCGAATTGCAACTAAGGTTCTCTGTCCTTTCACTAAATCAAAATTAAGGACACGTGTGGGTGTATCAAGTCTGGCACGTGGAGATGGTAATTGTGCAAATTCAGACTAGGACAAGGAGGAGGCGTTTAGTGGGTATCTTTCATCATGGTTTACAAGAGAGGATGCAAGTAACCTACCTATTTCGATACAGCACTGAGGCATATAGGGTTCCTAAAAGAATGCATCAATAACAAATTAACATAAAATCAAGGCTCATACGAGTTCCGGCCCAGACAGTGAGCTGTCTCAGAGTATTCTGAGAGTTGTGTAATGAACTCTCAAACCTCCTGCAGAAGTATTTACCTTCAGTAGTGTTTCAAACTCCGCTCTTCTTATCAAGGATAGGGTTGCCATACGTCCGTATTTTCCCGGACATCGAAATCTTCATCCGGAAGTAATTTTTAAAAATCTTCAAAAGTCCGGAATTTCAGCTTCCATCATTTTCTCCACGGAAAAAAAACATGAAACTATAATGACGAGAGAGAGAGAGATTGTGAGAGAGGGGAGCTAGAAACAGTAATCAAGGAACGTGCCAGTATCAGTGTACACGACTTTCAAGACGGAATTTGTTCTCTGTAATGTGTCTGGTCTTGATATTGACTCCGGCCCCCTCCATTCTCTGCAGTTGCCTCGTTTACTGTATCCCTTGTGTTTTGTGGGGGTGTGGTCAGAGATGACATTGTTTACATGGTGTTCGCCTCCTCCTGGATGTGAGGTAGAGCGAGTGGAGGTGTCCCGCTTTCTTTTACTTATTTTTACCTTGACTCTGTGCTGGCGCTCTTGCCTCCACTACCTTCCCTTGTATATAACCCACGCACGTTCATCCCTGTTCCTCTTCGACTTCTCCCTCCTCTGCTTCAAGCCCTGGGGGAGTTTTTTTGTGCTGTTCCCTCTGCATTACTGTGTGATCTGGGTGTATGAATATATTCCGAAATGCATCACTCCTTGCTAAGTTTTTTTGCCTGCCGAATAACTTCCCATTTCTTATCCTCACTCATTAGTGTGATCCTGAAGAGGCGAAGCTTGTTCTCTGGCTTTTGTCCTAGCCTCCTCGCATCCTGAGGGGGGTAGGTGACATATTTAGAGCCTCTGTGCAAATATTCTGAAACTTCATCTTATCGGCTTATGAAAACTAGTACTATGGGTTTACATAAATTCTTGAGGCTAATCCTCATAATCTAATCAGTATTTAAACTTGAAATGCATAAATTGAATTGGTCGCAAATACTGTACTCAGTTTGGCATTCCCAGTGGCCTACTAAGGGGGGGGGGGGCGGTCCGCCCCGGGTAACAGCCAGAGGGGGGTGCCATGAAGCAGGGCTAAAGCTCAAAAGAACTGTTGATCATGGTAATCAAGTGCAATGGACAGAGATAGGCAGAAATGGAGAGACATACTTCATCGTCTTTTGGATGTGACTATGTTTCTAGCTCCACAGAACCTTCCTTTTCGTGGTCATAGGGAGGATATGTTATCAATAAGCAAAGGCAATTTCCTGGAACTGGTGGAGTTACTATCAAACTATGATCCTGTTTTGAAAGAACATCTTTTGGAAGTTAAGCATGCTATTCCATCTCAGACATCTGGAAGGAGAGTGAGCTCTTATTTGTCACCAAATATCCAGAATGAATTCATCTGTCTTCTAGGAAATAATGTTAAGGGAAAAATTTTGGCTGACATCAAGAAGGCCAAGTATTTTGGAATTATTTTTGACAGTACACCTGATATTTCTCATACAGATCAGATGTCCGAAGTGATTAGATATGTTCATATTGAAGGTGATTCTGTTGAGGTAAGGGAATCTTTCTTGGGTTTCTTTCCTATTGCTGGAAAAACTGCAAATGAGCTCACAAAGGATATCCTGAGTAATGTGGAGAGTGATGGACTGGACATTAACTTTTGCCCCAGTCAAGGATATGATAATGCTGCAACTATGGCTGGTATTCATGGAGGTGTTCAGAAGAAAATCAAAGAAATATATCCAAAGGTTTTGTTTGTGCCTTGTGCCAATCATTCCTTGAACCTTTGTGGGGTACACTCTTTTGGAACCGATCCTTTATGTGTAACATTCTTTGGAACTGTAGAGAAACTTTATTGATTTTTTTCACTTTCAACTCACCGATGGGAAGTACTGAAAGAAAATATGAACCTAACAGTCAAAAGATTTTCTCAGACTAGATGGAGTGCACATCATGATGCCGTAAAGCCTCTCAAGAAACAATTTGAGAAGCTGATCATAGCCCTGGAAACATTGACGGATCAAAGAGAAAATGTTGACACAAGAGGATCAGCTGAAGTTTTGCTTAAAGCTGTATGTGATTTTTATTTTTTGGGTTATCTTTCTTTTTGGTGTGATGTACTGGAAAAAGTGAATCTCACACAGAAGTATTTGCAAACAGAAGGAATAAGTCTTAAAAAGTGCACTGTAAAGCTCAATGGTTTGAAATTGTTTCTTCGAGGTCAGAGGAATGAAATTGTGGAGAGAGCGATTCAATATGCAACTACACAATGTGAAGAAATGGGCATCTCCATGGTAACAAGAGGGAGGATAAGACGAAAGAAAATGATGCCAGGAGAGATGGCTAGGAATGCTGGACTGACAATGCAAGAGGAAATGAAGAGATCAATGTTTGAATGCTTAGATCGATTGAGTCTAGAATTGGATGCTCGTTCAGAGGCCGTGGATAACATCTTGTCAATATTTGCAGCTATTCAGCCAAGCTACTTGCTTTCTGCAAAAGAAGAACAACTTCAGGGGAGTATTACAAATTCAAGCATGACCAAGATTTTCAATGAAATTTCTGATGAGGATGTCATGGTAGAAATTATGCGACTTCGCAGACACGTGGAGGCTGCCAAAATCACACCTGAAGAAGCAAATAAATGGACAGTCTTGCAGTTCCTGAAGTTTATTGTCAAATGGGACTTTTGTGAAACCTTGCCAAACTTGTTATTATGCCTGAGATTCTTTTTAACAATATGTGTGTCTGTTGCATCATGTGAAATAAGTTTCTCTAAACTGAAACGCATCAAGAATTATCTTCGTTCTAGCATGACTCAGGCAAGATTGAACAGCCTAGCTATGATTTCTATCGAAAATGAATGTGCTAAGACAGTTAATTGTGAAGGAGAGAGGTCTTTCTCTACTCTATCTAGGGTGAAAAATCACCTGAGGTCTACCATGGGACAAACCAGATTAAACTCACTTTCATTATTATGCATTGAATCTGGCCTCCTACATTCCCTTGACACAAATAGTATCATTGACAAATTTTCCATGAAAAAAGTAGGAAGAAGTTATTTTGAAATTCACACAGTTTGCTGTACTTCATGTGCTTGCAAAATTGATAATGCTTCAAGTTAATTGTATTTTTTTCATTATTCCCATATATAAGATGTACATGATATAGAACTAATTTGATTAAAAGTAATGATGTGTCACATTGTGTTGAAATTCTTATTTCTTACATTATAATATTTTGATATTATGTAATATTTGATGACATTTGGCAATTGCAAAATAATTACAGTAAAATTTATATATATATATATATATATATATATATATATATATATATATATATATATATATATATATATATATATATATTATTGAAACATGCAAACATTTCTATAAATTTGGGGGCCCACTGATGAGTTTGGTCTGGGGCCCACAATTAGGTAAATCCGGCCCTGCGTAGAAGAGAGCTACGGCAGGAAAACACTACTGTAATTAGGTTACCTAAATCGTCAATCCAAAGTATTTTGGTGCTATAGATTTAAGTTTCACATTGTTAGTTCCTATATGCCAGTACAATTTGTAAAGTTCCTCCTTCCAACTGCTCAATGCCTCAGAATGTTAGGTCATTTATTTTCTTTATTCCCAGTATCTTGGGGACCATGATAGTGTAGTGGATTTCTACCCTACAAACGCTGTTTGTCGCTGCGTAGCCGACCCCACGAATTCCCTCGTGGTCTAGGTCAACCAGCGCCGCCCACGGAGCGGGGTCAACTATCTACCCACGCCTACCTCCGCTATAAAAGACCTGACCTCGTGTTGACCTGTCTCTTTCTACCTACACCAACCAGCCAGCAACACCTCCTCCTCCTCCTCCTGCCTGGCGGTCCTCGCTCCCGCCGGCGAGCATGGCGACCCACAAGCTGTCCTCCTCTGAGCACCCTCACCAACCAGCTCTCTCTACATCACGCTTGTAACCATGCTGCCTTCCCAGCACCAAGCTGCATTGTACATCCAATACAACATGTATACAGAGAGCACATTTTGAGTTTCCTTTCTCCATCCCATCCTGAGTGTGAACACAAACAATCCCATACCACACAATAGATTTAAGTGGGGGCAGATGTGGTATGAGAAACTCCGGAGACATTTGTTTGGTGATTTAGAGTATTTTTTAATATGGATATGTATTTTTGTAAGTCCCGTGGAGAAAAAATATATATATATATTTTGTGGATTAGAAATGGGTTAGAAAGCGAGCTAGCTGGGTGTGTACCAAGTATTTTTAGCTCTATTAGGGTGTGTTTGATATGTTGAGCATAATGAGTGTTATATGAAGAATGTGGTGAACACGTGGAGGTAATTTGTAAGCCAGAATAAGGCTAATAAAGGCATTGCTCTACAGACACTCATCCCCGCCACCCCTGAATGAGTCGGCGCCAAGCGTCCACCCGCTTGTTATGCTGGTGGGTTGGGTTTATTGTTATGTACTGTTTATTTCCTACTAATGTGTTGTGTCAATATGTGATTATGTCAACAGTTGATGCTGGTTTTGTAAGAACAATGTATAATGACTAGCTATGCTTCCTCGGGTGATTTCTAGAGTAAATAAGGAGAGAAAATGACAAGTGTGTGTGTGTCATACCCCTGCTATGGGAACCCGCTCCTCTGTTCTTGCTATATATAAACAAGGGGTGTGGCTTATGGGTGAGGTTAGCGTGGAAATACTATAGTATGGGTATGTGTTGTAGTATCAAATTGTTAACATTTTTTTCGTTTCATTATATAAAAATGAGTACTTAAATATCACCTTGTGGGGCCCACTGCATCATCTTGTGGGGCCCACTGTATCACCTTCCGAGGCCCACTGTATCAACTTGTGGGGCCCATTGTATCAACTTTTAGGGCTCACTGTATCAACTTGTGGGGCCCACTGCATCACCTTGTGAGGCCTACTGCATCACCTTGTGGGACCCATTGTATCACCTTGTGAGGCCCACTGCATCATCTTGTCATCTTGTAGGGCCCACTACATCACCTTGTGGGGCCCACTGTATCACCTTCCGAGGCCCACTGTATCAACTTGTGGGACCCACTGCATCACCTTGTGAGACTCACTGTATCAACTTGTGGGGCCCACTGCATCACCTTGTGGGGCCCACTGCATCACCTTGTGAGGCCAACTGCATCACCTTGTGGGGCCCACTGTATCGCCTTCCGAGGCCCACTACTCACCTTGTGAGACTCACTGCATCACCTTGTGAGGCCCACTGCATCATTCTGTGAGGGCCCACTGCATCATGTGGGGCCCACTGTATCTCCGAGGCCCACTGCATCACTTGTGGGACCCAGTGAGACTCACTGCACCACGCATCACCTGTGAGACTCCATCTCACTGCATCAGACTCACTGCATCACCTTGTGAGACTGAGTGCCCACTGCATCACCTTGTGGGACCCACTGCATCTTGGATGGCATCACCCCCCACTGCATCACCTTGTGGGACCCACTCACTGCATCACCTTGTGAGACTCTCACACCTTGTGGGACCCACTGCATCACCTGTGAGACTCACTGCATCAGGCCCACTGCATCACCTAGTGGGGCCCACCTTGTGGGACCCACTGCATCACCTTGTGGGACCCACTGCATCACCTTGTGGGACTCACTGCATCAACTTGTGAGACTCACTGCATCAACTTGTGAGACTCACTGCATCACCTTGTGAGACTCGCTGCATCACCTTGTGGGGCCCACTGCATCACCTTGTGAAACTCACTGCATCACCTTGTGGGACCCACTGCATCACCTTGTGGGACCCACTGGCATCACCTTGTGGGGCCCACTGCATCACCTCAGGGGCCCACTAGAATACCTTGTGAGACTCACTGCATCACCTTGTGAGACCTACATTGCATCACCTTGTGGGGCCCACCACCACCTTGTGAGACTCACTGCATCACTCAGGAGGCCCACTGCACACCAGGGGGCCCACTGTATCACCTTGTGGGGCCCACTGCATCACCTTGTGAGACTCACTGCATCACCTTGTGAGACTCACTGCATCACCTTGTGGGGCCCACTGCATCAACTTGTGAGACTCACTGCATCACCTTGTGAGACTCGCTGCATCACCTTGTGGGACCCACTGCATCACCTTGTGGGGCCCACTGCATCACCTTGTGGGACCCACTGCATCACCTTGTGGGACCCACTGCATCACCTTGTGAGACTCACTGCATCACCTTGTGGGACCCACTGCATCACCTTGTGGGGCCCACTGCATCACCTTGTGGGGCCCACTGCATCACCTTGTGAGACCCACTGCATCACCTTGTGGGACCCACTGCATCACCTTGTGGGGCCCATCATCACCTTGTGGGCCCACTGCATCACCTTGTGACTCTCACTGCACCTTGTGGGGACCCACTGCATCACCTTGTGAGGCCTACTGCATCACCTTGTGGGGCCAATCCATCACCTCCTTGTGAGGCCCTCTGCATCACCTTGTGAGACTCACTATCTTTAGGGGCCCACTGCATCACCTTGTAAACCCACTGCATCACCTTGTGGGGCCCACTGCATCACCTTGTGAGGCCTACTGCATCACCTTGTGGGGCCAACTACATCACCTTGTGAGGCCCTCTGCATCACCTTGTGGGGCCCACTGCATCACCTTGTGGGGCCCACTGCATCACCTTGTGAGACTCACTGCATCACCTTGTGGGGCCCACTGCATCACCTTGTGAGGCCTACTGCATCACCTTGTGGGGCCAACTACATCACCTTGTGAGGCCCTCTGCATCACCTTGTGAGACTCACTGCATCACCTTGTGAGACTCACTGCATCACCTTGTGGGGCCCACTGCATCACCTTGTGGGGCCCACTGGATCACCTTGTGAGGCCCACTGCAATGCCTTCATGGAGTGGCCGAGTCATGTCATACGGTTAGGACACTGGTAGCAGGGCCAGACCGGGGTGGGGGGGGGGGCACATAAACTTTATAGTAAAAATACTGTACAGTAATTAAAAAAACAATTAATAGGATAAGATAATACTTTAATAATACATTATACAGAAAACCATGTGGTTGTCTTTTACTATTAATTAAGCAAATATACTGTACAGTATACAAGACTTCATTACAATATTTTCAAAGAAAAATTTACCAATACTGTACAGTACAGTATAGTTTGCATTTACGCGGTCAATTGAACCCATGGAGGTCCGCGTAAAACGAGAAACGCGTAAACGAAATAACAGAACATATGGGATTAATTGAAGTAGAGACTGGGCCGACTCCCAAACTCCACTTTTTTTGACACAATACGTACCTTGTAGTAAAAATAACATCATAATTTTATGATGGTATTGATACACACATAATATCTAAATAAAAAACTACAAATCTAAAGGTGTTTAACACTTACGTTAGTAGAAGAGATGGGTCGGCACACGTGGATGGCGGCTGGTTCCGAGGCAGAGGGCAGATTAGTGGCCCTCCGGTGAATCACTTTCACTACTCGCAGAGGTTTGCAGGGCCTCCCTGACAAACCCCTCAAAGTCCATATCCTCACTGTCACTATCACTGACTTGGGCTGGCTGTGGTTGTGGTGGGTTGCGGGCGAAGAAGTCCTTAATACAACGTTGACGACTAGCACTGATGTTGTCGTGATGGATCTGGACATACGACTCCATAATTTTCGACAGAAGGTTATTAGACACTTCATACCGATGATTGACTGGGTCTTTGACAAGGACGAGCTTGATTTTCTTCCCCAACTCGATGATTTCCTTCACATAATCATGGCTTGGTCCAGGTAATTCAAGGTTTTTCTCGGGTGGTGGGGGTCCAGCGGAAGCCATTGTAAGGGGAATAGCGGGCACAAGAGAGAACTGTATACGAGGATTGAGAACAATGAGACTGGCCCGGCTAGGTCAGCGACTTCTGGTGGCAGGGCACGTCATGTTACATTCGACCAATCACAGCTAGCGGCGGAGGGAATGCATGGGTGGTAAGGATGCGTGGCCCAATCACAGTCCGATACGTCATATGACGTCAGCGATAACGTAAGAGCGACCTAATGCGCACAATGCCCGCGCCGCTTCCCGCGTAAATGATGCAATGACCCGCGTAATTGAAAATTTTCATTCTGGCAAGGCACCGCATAAATGACCAAACGCGTAAACAAAATCCGTGTAAATCCAGACTATACTGTACTGTATATTTTGCACACTCGTCATTACAATGCTCCAGACCATAAAAGTTATCACAATAAATGAAAGTACAGTAACTAAAACTTTAGGCACTAAATCAATGTAACCACAAAATTGTACACATTAAATCAAGGTTAGTTACCACAAAATCAAAGAAATGCAAAAATCTTTATTCAGGAGTAGTTTACATGGCTAATATGACATAATCATATACTGACTGACACTGTTTTATCATCAAAAATATCTACTAATTCCATCCACCTCGGAAGAGCTCAAGCAAAGCTAGTGATCACTTTATTTTTGTCTGCATGTTTCTATAAACATTCAACAAGGCGAGACCATTTAATCTGTCTTATTGCATTGTAGAGTGCAAGGAACTTTTGAGATTCCTCAGTTGACAGAAGGAATGCTTACACTCGCATGATGTGACTGTTAAGGCTACACTGACTTGGAGCATGATATATTTGTTTGGATAAAATAAAAAGGAGGTTTGCCTGTGTAGCTGTCGGGGAATTGGGCAGGTCAGACTCCTAAGCATTCCATTTCTACTGCCAGCACTTTAGTTCTGTTTCAAGACATTCTGGTGATGGAAGATCACTGACTCAGCACTTCAGAACCCATTTCCTCCATTCTGAGTCATTCATCAATAAAGATGGAGTAAAAGAGTGCCCCAGAAGAGCACCGTGTTGAGCTGACGAGAAACGAGTTTAGAGTTCATAAAGCAAATGGTCAGCGAAAGGAATTGTGATGGTGTGACGGAAATATTCTTTTTTTTTTTTTTTGCTGCCATGTTAGATCTATTAATTTGCCATCTGTTTGTTGAGGTAGTGATGGCCTAGGGAGGGACACCCCCCTACCCCTGGGACTGGGACTGGATACATTCACATAACACCAGTTAGGAGACAAAATTATGTAATACTGTGGGTAATTACCATAATTTCACAACAAAGTGTCTGTGATCTCTTTGTCTGGGTATGCAATCTTTTTTATTCCCGTGAGTAATACAGTAAGCTATATCACAGCAACTATTAGGGCACATTGTAGTACAGTACTACTACAGTATACAATGGGTTTACTGCTACTTGTGTTCTCCAAATATCTGTGGCGTATAACCTGTGTCACACTTACCACACTACAGTCTTTCTAACATGATATATAAGTACAGTACAGTATTGTATTGGGTTTACAGGCAGTTACTGCTCTTTTATGATCATGATAATCAAGTTTGTACACCTGATTATTTTAACTCTTGTCCCAACCAGCTAAAATCCTCAACCAAACCTTTAAGTTACAGGATACTGTATCTTTTAATCACTTTTGTGCTAAGGTGCCTAAAGTGTTTTGCCACATACAGTACTGTACATACAGGATCAAAGGACTTTACCAGTAAGCAAACTGTCACAATATCTTTAAAAAAACATGAACATTTCTGCATCAAAAGAAAGTACAGTAAATATCTGACAATAGAAAAACGATGTATATAATATTTTACAATACACATCCAACAATTTTACTTGCACTAACATTGTATCAAACTTGCATCCCTCAACTTTAAGGCCACAGACAGGATTAGTGACAAGAATCATCACAGGGGTTAAGCACAAATAATGCTCCCTTTATCCACTGGTAAGTACAGTACAGCACACATACTGTATTCATATATCTTTAAAATTCACCATTTCAATGAAATTAATCCTTACATGAATGTACTGGTCTTATAAATACACACCAAAAAATATTCTTATGAGACATTTCTTTTACAAACAGCTTTGAAGACAAAGATATTTTTTTACCTATATTGATTAATTAATATATTGAAGTACTGTACTGCACTCATAGACACAGAGCATTGCAAAAACTAATCCTAATTATTTAGAAGATTTTGAGGCTAAAGATTACTGCTATCTGTACAAGGATCTTGTCAATACACTGTACAGATTACTGAAGATACATTTATAAATTTCCTTAAGTATTTCAATAATCATACTGAAAAAGCTTTAAATTAAAATCCTATTTGGGAATCTCAAACTTTTGTACTCTTCAGTGCAGTTACATTCTCTACAAACTGAATCAATCGTAATAATAACAGAGTACAGTACTGGCACCTGTATCTAACTCTTCAACACACATTCTCTACAAAATCATGTCAATAATGAAGAGAGATGAATTATCAATTACCTGTATTCATTTAACCATATAATGTTGATCATTCTGCCATGAAACTTTTTATAGTGGCCACTATTTTTACCCACAAGCAATGAACTTATTTTTTGATGGAGCCAAGAGATATGGCAAGCTTCTAATTTGCCTTCCATGGCTCTGGACCCAAGCCAAAGTAATTATAAAAAACAATTTTAATGTCTAAGTACAATAAAATTACCAGAGTGCACCAACTCTTGGAACAATCTACCAGAAAGTGTTGTGCTGGCACCAAGTGTGAGCTCTTTCAAGACCAGACTTGACCAACACTGGAGCAGGTTCAGGTACATTCAGGAGCCGGTGCATGCCCAGTACTTGCCAACAGTGTGTAACAGAGACGTGACCGATCGTCCAAGCGGCTAACGAGCCGATCTTTTGGTGAAGAGGATAAAAGAAAAGGAAAAGTCAGAGACGTGACCGATCGCCCAAGCGGCTAACGAGCCGATCAGTGGTGAAGAGGATAAAAGTAAAAAATTATGTAACTCTTGATCTCCATTACATCACTAGAGTGCACTATTCTGAGTTTTATTCTATACTAACTGACTGTTCAAGTCTGTGGATATAGGTTTTAGAAATTAGATATTGTATCCTTAAAATTGGCCTTAACTGTTCAGTAAATTTTGGTTAATCTGTGGATTTTAAATTTTTTATTAAAAAATCACTGACCCACTAACATGTAATGTACCACACAATGTATATTATCTACAGAAAATTCTCTCTTTCAGGAGTACAAACCTAAAAATATATAGGTACAGGTACAGGAAAATACCCAATATACTGTACTGTACTCTCTAAAAGAAGGTTGTTTACCCAGTAAACATAAAATAACAATAGGTAGAGATATATCCAAGCTTTAGTTTAAGTACATGTTGTGTAAGAGTACAGTACAGTATATTGCATAAAATATACAGTACAGTATTTATAATAAATGCTGTTTACATGCAACAAGAGTAAATTTGTTTGTTTAACAATAAATTATACTGTAGTTATACATGTTTTCTAAATCATCATTGCCAAATTAAAATAATGAGTTGAGATATAGCAATAATGAAGAACAGTGCAATGAAGAATGAAATACAAATTTGGCTTGCAGTAACCAAAAACATTGTTCTAAAGCAGTGAAGACGATGAATGTGTATTACAGTACAGTGACCCCTCCGTTAACGAACTCAATCCGTTCCAGAAGGTCGTTCGTTAACCGAAAAGTTCGTTAACCGAAACCATTGTTTCAATGGGTTTTTGGGTAATTGGTTCCAGCTCACTGAAAATTTCCTAAATTCAACAAAAATGGTAGAAAAGTTCACTTACTTTGAGGTGTGTATGTAGAAGGCTCCTGGATGATGATGATGATGATGATGGGATTTAGAATGGAGGTGGAGGAGAAGGAAGAAGAGAAGGCATTGGGGTGGAAGAGAAGTCACCCCATGGCGCCATTTCACCCATAAAATTTTAGCTCTCTGGTGTAATTCAAGATTATTTTCTATAAATCAACACTGCACTGCATTATATATTGTCAATATGTAAAATATATTTCAAAATGATCAATAATTTGCTTGGAAACACAGAAAAAAGCATTTAGTTGAAGAGAGTCTCAAGCAAGATGTTACCTCCAGTGAAAACAGAGAGAGACTAACTCCTGTTTGCTGTGTTAAGAGGCTGGATGCCACGCATTAAACTAGTCACTTTACCTTCAATTATGTTCAATAATTAATTGTTAAAATGACTAAAAAATTGAATATTAAACTTTTAAAATTATTGAATAGTATAAACTTCTTGATATTTACTAAAATAGTAAGGAATTTAAGCCCTAGAACCGATTAATGTATTGGCGGACTGATACTAAAGCTGGTTGCCCGGTCAGTGCAAGCGAAAACATGTTGAGGTCGGTTTGTAAGAACTTCGTTAACCGAATTTTTTTCGTTAACCGAATTGAAGATCCTTATGGAAGGCAGTTCGTTAATCGAAATTAAGTTAACCGAGGTATTCGTTAAACGAGGGGTCACTGTACTGTACTTTAAAAAAATTTCATGTTCTTTTTTACTTTACTTAAAATGCAGACTGAACTATACTCCAGAAATCCAGTAAAACCAGAAAACTGAATAAGATATTTCCTCCTCTACTAGTACACGAAAGCTCTATGATACGAGCAGGCTATAGAAGGCATTCCCAGGCTCAACATCTCAGTTCCTAGCAACATAATATTCCCAAGTAAGGAGAGCGGAACTTAACCAATATTTATAAAAATGATTTTCAGGATCAGTCTCTCATTTATAACCAAAAACTGGATTGGTCACTTAATGTACACCCACTAAAATATTATTCGGCTCCTTTACGGCATGATATAAAGGTAGTCCCTGACTTACGACTGCTTGGACTTACGACCGCCGCAGTTGTGACCATTTTTTATTTTTTCAAATTTTTTTTTATTTTATTTTTATTTTATTTTTTTCAAATGACGCACGCATTTTCTATACCGAAACGTTTCCAGTTAATGTAGTCCCCATGTATAATTAGAAAATTATGGGGGCCCCATGTGCATTCAGCTGACTACATTAAAGGTAAGTGCTCAGTCACACTGTATCCATTCCTCATTATTTATTACTTTTACTGTACTGTATTTCATTGTAGATTTTTTATTTAAAAAAAAAATTGATTTTTTTTTTTTATCTATGTCGGACTTACGACCTGGATTTGGGTCCCTAACCCCGTCGTAAGTCGGGGAGCACCTGTACTGTAATGTGACACGGGTGCCGAATAATTTTTTAGTGGGTGTACATTTAAACCAGCTGGGATTGAGATGACAAGGGCTTTTACTCTAAACAACAGTGCAACTCACACCTTTATCCCAGAAACCCAGATAAAGAGCACCAAAGGCTCTCAGGTGCTATGCAGATCAACTATATGAAGAGATTGTTCAAATATTATGAGGTGAACATCCTCTCTAATGTCCATACTTCTTTCCAAAGGACTGACTCCAGAGACAAGACTCTTAGGAAGGCACAAGGGATTGCAACCCAGCTGACTAAAGGCGACGGCACAATGGGCACTTTCCTCCAAACAAGTTACCCGTTTTGCTAGCTGTTGGCCAGATGGCCCAGCAAGCAGCAGGATTTCTGCTGTTGCAAGAAATGGACAACAGTTTGGCGGGGATCTTTGCTGGCCGGATTAGTGCTCAAATGAGCTTCATATATTTTCAAGTAAAAATTTAAATAAATCATGAAACAATAATAATTTAAAATATAACGCGTAAACGGTTATTAAATCACTATTCAGGGTCTTCTTTGACCAGCCAGCCGCCGCCAAATTTAAAGAAACTTCATGAGTCACCCATTTGTCTTTTCTTTAGCTTTTGCAGATGCCTCACTTGCTTCAGCAATTGAAAAACTATAGCACAATCCTGCAAGGCCTCAACTGAGGTAACAGGATCCCTGGTGAACCTCATCTAGACGCTTTGTTGTTGATTTTGTTGCTTTGGGCAGATGCGTCAACAAAAAATCCCAGTGATGCAAAAGTCTCTTTGCTTTGCTGGCCAGACCATGTTTGGAGGAAAGGGCCCAGTGGACCACCATCTTAAGACTAAGGGCTTTCAGTGAACTATGATATACTGTAAAGCCCTAGACCAAGGAAAGTGTTGATTAAACCAGTTTACTAACAAATGTAACTGAGCTGCCTTTCTCATATCAGAGAATGAAAGGATTTCTATAAGTTCCGACCCTGAGAAATAATCTCTTGGGTCCAACACTAGGAGTCCGGTTGGTTGACAACCCTAATACAGGGTCTGAGCCAAAGCCAATAGGAATGCCTTTTAAAGACCTGCCTGCCTCTCCCTGAAGCTCTGACACACTTTATAAATATGAGAGAGAGATAGAGAAAAAATATTTAGAAGTGAGCATATCAACAATGTCTGCTCAAGAGAAACCATGGGATGGGGCATGGATTCACTGCTGTGCAGGTGGACCTCACATTCACATACCTGATGTAAACAGTTTCAACTTCAGTGACCTAAAATTTTAACATCCCTGGTGAGAATTTCAATGATTTTTGGTCTGCAGTTGAAGTATAGTGTGGTAGTCACTAGTCAGGCCCATTATTATCTGCAGTACATAAACCACAAAACCATAAATAATTTACTTTAAGATAAATATGACTTAAGAAACAAAACACCATTGAAAATATTTCATAAACCAACTTCAAGAAAATGGAGCAGCTCCATGCACACACAAAACTCCACTCTCATCCAAATTTATTCTGGTCTCACCTGGAGAGCCATTCTCACCCTAGGATCCACTGTCACCTATGTTGATGATCCACTAGCCATTACAGGTTTTCCATCCTGTGCTATCTTTGTGGGGATCTCTTCATCCCAGGATGATGGGGAGAACCCTGCAACCTTGTAACCTACCCATCCCTCACATCAACTTATTCACCACAACCACCATAATTCTCACAACATATCATCACTGGTATGTTAAAAAAAATTTTGGTGACATACTGTAAACAGTATAGTAAACACTTTTACATTGTTTTAAATTATTTTTATATATACTGTAGTACTATACTATACAGTACAGAAATATCTTTAGTCTTTTATTTTGGTTTAACAGATAGCATAATTTGTGCAACATTAAGATGTGCAGCTAAGTTAATGATAGAAGTATTTAAGTGGGTGAAAGGAATCAATAAAGGAGATACTGTCTAGATAAAGTTCTTATAATATCCGAGCAGGATAGGACTCGTAGCAACGGATTTAAGTTGGATAAGTTAAGGTTTAGGAGGGAGATAGGAAGGAACTGGTTCACAAATAGGGTGGTAGATGAGTGGAACAAGCTTAGCAACTTTGTAGTAAGTGCTGGAACGCTGAAAAGTTTTAAAAGGAGGCTAGATAGATTCATGGATGATAGAGAGTGGTTGTAACTCTTGGCAGGCCAACTGGCCTATTGCAGACTCCTTATTTTCTTATGTAATATCATAAAATCATGAATTTTTCATTAAATATATACAGTATTTAAAAAGATTTATTACATTCTTATGGGTGATTTACATGTTGTGTTAACATTTTTATTTTAGGATACATATCTGCAAATATAATGTAAGTAAATAGGAAAAGTAGGTTTGTATTATAGAACCTCACATTAAGGCCAACTTTACAAGATCATATCCCTATCATGATGCTGGGGAGAACTGTAAACCCAAAGTATATATCAATATATAGGACGGTGTCACAACCAGTCAATTCCTCTAATAAATCCTGAAAATAAACAAATTGAACACTTAATTACCAACACACGAGAAAGGTCCAGTCAGCTAAGGAGTGCCAGGTGAAAAAATGTTGAGTTTAGGGCACCTATTATAGACTGCTCAGGTCATGGTTAACATTTACAATGGTGATGTGGCACATACTCAGTTCTCACCAATGGGTAGCTGCTTCATTGGTGCTACAGCTAGACCAGAAGAGATCCTATGTCTAGTTTTACTGGATTTCCAAAGTAGAGCCCAGTTACATATACAGAGGGCTCCTGAATACCCTCAAGGTAAAGTGCAGAAGAATTTTCCACACTACATGAATCAACTGATCCACTGTGACATTCATAAAATGCTCTAATAGGAGCTTTAAAATAATTTCTTTGGTCACACATCATACACACGTCTTTCCCAAGACTTGCATCCTACCCATGCCCCATGTAATATTTGGGACTCGGGAACCTAATACCATTTACAACATAAGGCCAAATGATTTAAAAATATGTGATATTTACAATCCTTGAGGTCTGTATGACCATAACCCCACAGAATGGGCAGGATTTACTGTGCTACACTCTGCAACATCTTACATACAAAACCAGACATTTGAATGCATCAGTCATTAAGTTAACATATTCTTACAAGATCAACTCATATTTGGGCCCAGGAGACATTACTACCCTCAGTTTAAAGTTTCTTGTTACAATTGATATCTATACAGTAGCCTCTTTGAATATCTACCCGTGTGTATGTTTCTTATCTCAAGCATATACTCCCACTTTCCTAAAATAATTTTATCTTATAAGAGAAAATTATAAGAAATAAATTATAAATGATCAACAGAAAATAAGTGACCTTCTCCATCTCATCAAAACACAATGGCTTACTTCTCTTTCTTTTACTATACTCACAACACACAAGTAAACACAGTCTTTAATTTGAGCATGTACAGTACAGTGGTGACCCTCAGCCAAGGGGTGTACTGTATTCTCACTATAGGTCCGAGTTATTTTTCACACACACACACGCACACAAAAAAGTTAAATTTTCTCTCCTCTCCTCTATTTATGTCATTCGAATTCTATGGCTTCAGTTAAGAATACTATAATCTATTCAATCTATTCAACACTTACAAACATTTTAATCAATCAAAATTACTTTTCAGAGATTCAATTTAAGTTTAACATTATAGTCTCAATAATTAAGATTGTCATTTTTGTCTTTTCTATTAACTATGACATAAAAACCCAGTGGTAACTTTACACCGAGAAGAAGTAAGCTAACAAGTCAATAGAGAAGATAAATTAATAATAGCAACTCGTATATTTTCTTATTTACCCCCAAGTGGTTTGGGGCGTAGATTAACATTCGCTAAGTTAAAGGACACCCAGGTCGAGGGCATATATCAGTCCTTGAAAATTAAAAAATTCCCGCTAATCTCTATAGGCCCTAGAGCTATATATAACATCTTGAGTTGTCTGGCATACACCCCAGCAGGCAATCATGTGACCAGGCCTCATGTACTTAGCAACACGCCAGTACCTTCGCCTGTCCTACTCTGTGAGGATGTTGTCACTTCATGCTATCAGTGACGCTGAAATAAACTCTATTCCCTTTAATGAGGATGTTCCTTGTGATGCTGAGGAGCCATTAGGAACAGACAATGATTTGAGTGATTCTGATGATGTTAATGATCCAGATTACCCACATAATGACAAGGATTGTGAGAGTGAGAGAGATGTCGAAGACCCTGTCACTATACGCCTGACTCCATCACCCACAACATCGACTGTTTGGTTCTCAGATATACCAACACATTCAACATCCCACCACTTGATAAATTTAATGTTGCCCAAAAATAAAATTAAAAGTGCATTTACCACAAATTTGTATTTTCTGCTCATTTATTTGATTTCTGATCACATTTGGAGTACAATAATTTAATACAAAATGATGGATGTTAAAACTATTGTGCTACAACTATATCCTGTCCACAAGAACTTTGCAGCAAGGACTTAGTGCCAGAATGAGGTGTATTGGGTTATCTAGAACTCTTCATTATGTAATTTGTTTTCTTTTTATTCTGCAATTTCAAGTAATACTAACAATTAAGAGGTAATCTAGAAAAATATCTGAAGCTGGGGAAGTAAAAATTAGTACAGTATATATGAAACACACTGATAATATAGATATCTTAAAAATAAAATAGACAGTTAAAAACGATCAGCCACACCCAGCTATAGTCTATTGTATTTGGACAGGGAAGCCACGCCAACATTTCCACAAACGGCCTGGATTGGTTGAGCCAAGTTACCCATGGCAGCCCTGAGTTATGAGTCTCTTTAACATCATTTGTCAGTCATCTGTGCAGCTGACAGTAAGGATAGATCTACTCAGGGACTGATGAGAAGTATTCTAAAATAACTAAACCTTGACAATGAGAATTCAAATGCAATTTCAGAAATATGTACAAGAACCAATGCACCTATAGTATCAGTATTTAAGTTGAAATAATCGTGTTCTTATGATATACTGTACAGCATAAGTACACAAATTAGGAATACCCTGTAATATATTGCAGGTAACACATGCTAGGCTATTGTCAAATAAGCTAAGCCCTTAGGGATCGAAGTGGAGCTAAAAAGACATAGATAGATCATATAGGAAGGATGGAATGAATAACAGAGTGAACATAATTTTGGGTATGTGATTAGGCTCAATCTCTCTTGGCCGAATCACTGGATAAAAACAAAGTTCAATTCACCACTTAGTTGACATAAGATTTGACACCAACATTTTTGCAAGCCACCGGTGAAGCACAAGCTGCCCGTCCTACCCACAGACTAATAATGGCCCGACCTACCTCTATGTCCATTTCTGATGATATTTAGTCATTAATCGCAGAGTTTTATTGGTCTTGAAGTGGTAATAAACAAATATAATTTGATTCTACAAGAAAATACAATTACAGTGTACCTACACATTATGTACAGGTAAGTAATTTTTAGTAGTGAAATTTTCATAATAAAAAATAAAGAAATTGAAATGCTTTTCTTCTGGCAGCATTTGGCAACCATATTCTTAGACACATGATCACCAGAACAGCTCCAACCACAAGCCGTAAAAACATAGATCTGCGAGTGGCTTCCCTGTAATTTCCAAACAGAATACTTTATTTTTATATACAGGGTGTTCATAAAGTCTCGTTCTGATTCCAAACATTTATTATATGCAAACAGCATAAGATATTGAAATGCAGTTTGCTTATGGGTAGGTGAAAAACAAAAACTTGAAGTTACTCTTTGAAATACAAAAACTGCATTTCAATATTTTATGCTGTTTGCACATAATAAATGCTGAGAATCAAAACGGGACTTATGAACACCTTGTACGTATACAGTATACTCTTGATTTAACGGAATCCAATAAAATGAACTCTTGATTTAGCAGAAGGAATTTTTTCAGTTATTTTTTGCTTGATTTAGTCTCCTTTCTGAGACTTCTGAGAGACTTTCAGCATGACGAAAAAGCACAGTACAATACAGTCGACCCTCGTTAATTCGGACTAATACGGGGGGAAGGGTGTCCGTTTTAGCCGATTGTCCGAATTAACCGATTTAGGGGTTAATACTGCATTATATTTCAAAGTAAATGCAGTGAGTTTGTCCTTAGCCTTGCATACCGTATATACTCGTCTATAACCCCCCTCGTTTATAGGTCGACCCTGATTTTTTGACCAAGAAATCGTAAATTTATGATATTCCTCGTTTATAGGTCGACCCACGTTTTTGAGGGTAATGGAACAACAAAACCTTCAGTAAAAACACTCTACGTCCTATAAACTGAGGCTCGCCGTGCCTGAAACACCGAGTGCCGAAGGCAAATTGTTTACCATTTATTATTACGACACTTTACACTGAAACGCAGGTAGTTTCAACAAAAATATTGTATATTTCCATTCAAGTATTTATTCAAGTCAATTAGGAGGGAATATTATTATAATACAACAGTTTTTTAACTAAACCATTCGAAAAGCGATTACGGTAACATCTTTTGAACGAAAGAAAGCGAAAGTCATTGTTTTCGTCACGATTTTATCCCACTTTCCACTGTAATACGTACGTCATTTCAGCAAAAATATTACATTTCCGTGAATGCATTATATCAAGCACAGTATGAATAGAATACCATTGTAATATAACAGTATTTTAACCAAAAACTATTAAAAAAACGAGTAACTTCTCTTGAACATCGGAAGGTTAGGTAAAATCTTTTGTTTTCGTCATGTATTTTATCCTATTTTACATTAAAATACATCACGTTTCAGCAAAACTACTATTTATTTCCGAGAATATATTCATACAGGCGCAGTTTAGGTAAAATATACGTGTGATGTAACAGTTTTTTAACTGAAAACGATTCGAAAAACACGTGTACCGTCTAGCTGATACTCAACAGCTGGTGGTGCGTCATGCGTCATTGTAAACAATAGGAGGTTGAAGTAGATTACCGGGTATTATATTAAGTGTGAAATATCGAAAAGGTTTTTATTACCTGTATTTTTTGTAGATCAATGAGAACTGTGATACCGTATATAATATGATAAGTTAGCCTGTGCTAAGAACTTCAACATAGACTACTGAAAACACGTTGTAAGGTAATTTAGCCTATTGTAAGTTGGTGAGCTTCATTTGCTGAAGGAACTGCACAACTTTTCATTACTAATTGGTACATATTTTACGTTTCCATTGTTTACTGGCAGTAAATGGTAAATATTTTTCATGTCTGAAGCTAAAAGTTGCATCCCCCCCCCCCACACTAGTGGTGGAGATGTTACATTTAACCAAAAAGACGCTGGTGTTTTATCCCAGCAGTGGGTGGACCAGCATTTTAGCTTAAGGTCCGCATAGGTAATATTCCTACAAATCTAAAAAAATAAAAAAATTAAATAAAAAGTTCAGATTTTGTCCGAATTATCCGAAATCCGGATTAAAGGGGTCCGAATTAACGAGGGTCGACTGTATTAGTTGACTGAGAGGTCGCAGTAAAAAACACACGCGGTAGCTGCAGAACACAAACTGAGTGGATGTAAACAAACCCCATGCGCCAAGTGGTGCATTTGCCACGGAATTTAAAAAATCACGCTCGATTTATTAAACTAGTTCGCTAAATCGAGAGAAAATAACAGAAAGCTCGATTTAGCGGAAATTTCACTTTAACGGGAAGAGATGGCACGAATTAGTTTGTTAAATCGAAAAAATACTGTATATATAAAAGAAATATCCCCATTAGCCGGAACAATTGGTACAGAGGGTTTCCAGGTTTGTGAGATTTCCGGGTATTGAGACAAATTCCCTTATCCCCTGAAAAAATTGCACATCTCAGAATTTTTCTGGGCCCTGGTGAATGTTTCTGCATCTAAACTATGCACCATTGCTACAGAGGGTTAACTATGGAAAGATTTTTCTCAGGAATGATAAAATTTTATTTTCCAGATAATGGAAAATTCCAGGGATCGAAGATTCCAGCTAACAGGGATATCAATGTATTCATTTAGTGTGATTCGACTAATCACGAGCTTCCTTTGATTTGGCCCAGTTGTACGTGAACAAAGATCAGAGTTTAAGAAAAAAAAGATTTCTTTTCATTGGTAGAATATGAAGGAGACACAAGACAAAGGCTAAAGAAATTTTATGTTCTATTCAAGCATGCAAGTTCAGATGACTTCAGAACTCTCTAGCTCATTAAAAAAAGACCACCAAAAGATAAAAACTATACTGTACCAAGGATAATATACTAGTAAGGATAGTTCACCAAATACTTGTTTTACCCACAATGCACAGTTCTGTGACTTCACTGTCGTAAACACGCGTCATCTGGTGATCTGCTCCCAGGACCAGTGTATCAACAATTATGGTTATTTGTGTAATATACGGGTGTACCAGCAATGCTCAAATCCCAAGCAGAGAGCACATCAAGTATTAAAGATTTTCCAGATCTAAAAAAAATTGTGATAAATGGAAAATGTCTGCAAGCGCTCTGATAAAATAATCACCACATTAAGCTAGCTGAGAACTTATTTGAAGAGAGTTCATATTTCTTTTGTATGTCCTTAATTCTGGAATGTCTGTCAATATCCAGGTATCTATAGGAAGGCAGGACATTCCTCTTGCTATATGTGGCCAAAAAGAATTCTAAACATATATAATAATCTTGAAAAAATTAAAGCCAAGTACATTGGTATAAGTTTCAGGTGTTAACACTGCGCTTGTTTCAAGATGAGAGGGAAACTTGTAGTCTCTTAATTCTACAATATTAGTCAATATGTATCAGGTCATCCAAAACACAGTGAAACATTGTTCTTGCTAGTTTTTTCTTTTGCTATGTCACTTATTTTTTGGAGGACTATGAGAACATAAGGCATTCGTTTTGCTATACCTGGCTACAGAAAAGCCTTAGTCTTACAAGTATTCTAAAAAATGATGAAATGAAGGAAAAGTCACCACCATCCATGACTGCCCGCGAAGTCACCAGATGACGTATGTCACAAGCGTGATGTCATTGAACGGGGCAGAGCCAAAGTTTATGACATTACAGTGATTTGTCTTTACTATTTATAGTCCTTGTACTGTATTGCACATGCTTTTAGTTTATAAAATACTGTATAATTAAAAATAACTTCCCGCCCTTCTGTGCTGCTATTGAAAAATAAATTATATGAGAAACAAACTATTATTTTTACATGGCCTTAGCAATTGCACACTACAGTATATGCTTTTCATCTAGAAAACAACGTATAAAGAGTAGAAAAATATCTATAAAACTAATCCATTAATTCTATTTTATCAGGAATTCTTCTATCTTCATCAACTTCTGATAAAAATTCATCATTTGTGAAATCTGTTACATCAGTGTCCTTTGGTATGACTGTATCACTTGTGCAATGTGAAGATAAGTTGTCTTCATCACTATCACAGTCTAGACTAGATATGTCTGCATCACAAGAGGGTGATGGTGAAGTTTCCCTGTCCATCACCATCAGTGGAAGAATCTCATTTGAATTTACAGTTGATAATTGTGTTTCTACTGTATCCTGAGAAAGGTTTCCAGCTTCCATAATTCCATATCGACGATCTAAGTTTGTGGACCTCCGAGCCGAGGCATTTCTTTGATGCATGGCCCGTCCAGCAGACAGATCCTGGAGTTTCTTGTAGAATTTTTCTTTCTCACCATTATAGCAAAAGATATATTCAAAAGAGTTGAATATGGCCATAAACATTAGAAAGAATCCAGAGATGACCAGAACCTGAAAATTATCAAATATTTAGACTAATTCAGAACTTTATTCATTATAAGAGCAGATTCCTATTAATCAACATTTATTCATTACAAATTTTAATTAAATACTGTACAGACAATGACCATTATACGACGGGGTTAGGGACCTCAAAAAGTCAGTAATAAATGATCGATCGTATATCAATATTAATAACTTATGGGGGAATATAAGTTCTGTTCCTGAGCCCCTCAAGAGCCCAAACAAGTTTTATATCCTGCTGCTATAATGATAAATTGTGTCAATTATTCAAAGAATTTAGACATAGATTAAAAAAAAAATTTTAAATAGACATGAAAGCAATAAATTTAGACAAAATAAAGCTTTATTTTCATTTACCAAACATGATATACAGGTGTACAGTAGTAAGTTGTGATCCCCAGTTATCATGACAAGTAATCTCGGGTAACACATAATTTTCTTAATTTTTTTTTAATTTGTTACATTCACACAGTCTTTTGGACAGAATAAGAAAGAATTCTTATAAGGTCAAAACATAAAGGTAATAAACATTTCTTATGTACGTGAGACATCACAGAGCACAGGGGCGGATCTAGGAATATCAAAAAGGGGGAGGGTCCAAGAAGTTGTAGGTAGGGAAACATGGCGAGCACAGTGAGCCCACCCAACTGGTGTTTTTTTTGGGGGCAGTATGGCCCCGGCATATAATTTTCTGACCAACATAATATTATAGGCATTTTGAAGCCATGTGTGTGTGTGTGTTTGAGTGTAAGGTGATGCGGGCCAGCTGCCATCCACCAGTCCCTCCTCTCACCACTGTTTGGCCTTAAGATCTAAGGATTGAAGCATGTGCTGCTTCCCTTTATCTCTCACTTATTTATGAGCTACTGTACCACTACATAAAAAAAAGTGTTCTTTGTTTCATACACTGTAAACAAAAAAACAACTCTGAATTTACTTCAGTACTTAAGAGAACATTTGGGTGGAGCCATGATGATGAAAGCAGGCGAAAAAATTGAAGTTAATCCGAACAAAGTTTTCGTTTGTGGCCGGACCGAGCACTAGTAGGTAGCAGACAGCTATCAAACAGGGAGGTATGTACTACCATCTGGGAAGATATTGGAAGCATAATGTGTTATCTAGGGTAGACCCTGCTGCTATATGGCATCAAAAAATTGTGACCAAGTCCCAGGTTGCTGATCTGACTTTCTGCCTCATTTACACACAATTGCAGGGTCTCAATTGTTTCTCTTACTTTGACAACACAACATATACTGTACATCGTTTCTCACTCTTGATCTGTTTTATTTTTTCCCATTTCTATATATATTTATGGTGCAATTTGTTTTTTGTTTTTTGCTCCCCCCACAGGCTAATCCCCAATAAAAAAATACAAAATAAAATAAAATTAAATTAAAAAATTATAAAAAAATTAAAACAGGAGCTAAACTTTGAGCCCATGTGGCATGGGGACGCTACCCGTGGACTGTAATAGACTCGACCGCTGGTCCACGCAGAATATTATCTATCTGACCATGTTTGGTCACATTTTCCTGTGTTACCCTGGCTAAACCTGCATTCGAGTGAGTCTTAGCCCCATGTTAAGCGATACCAGGTAGTGATAAAAAATGCATTCGAGCGAATCTTCATTGAACAAACCCGCATTAAGTGAGGGGGCAGTGTATTGTATACTGTACATGTAAAGTCCTGTTTAGAATAGTACACAACCTTCCAAACACAGAAGCTCACAAGCCAGTTCTCAAATGATGCCCTTGTCTGTTTTGAAGTAGTTGGCACCAATCAAACTGGTGTACAAGCTGTCGTCTGCCTCGCCATTCGATTATACAGTATCTTTGAAAATTGGATCATTCACTTTACAACGACCAATAAAAACATTAGCATAAGTTAAACAAGTATCTCAATAGACACCAAGATGAGCGTGGAAGGTGCTTAGTACTGTACTGAACAAAAAGTAGTCTTCATACAAGAAACTCATCACAAATGCAGTCATTAATTGTAAAGAGAATATTGATGTGATAAATAAACAAACACAGTATGGAGGTAAAGCACTGAAATACAATACTATATTTAACTTCTATAAACACTGGGACCTTTTTAGCAATAACAGACACTCAAAGGCACACAGACATACCTGTACAAGCAGTAATCTCACGTTAATGTTATACTATTAGCAATAAGGTCATCTGGTGGTGTGTAATGGTCATGTGGTGGCTACCTGTTTAGCGGCCACAAAGAAATAAGTTGGGTCTTCATTTATGCGGTCAATTAAACCTGCGGAGTACCGCGTAAAACGAGAAACGGGTAAATGAAATAACGGAACATGGGATTAATTGAAATAGAGACTGGGCCGACCCCCAAACTCCACTTTTTCCGACACAATACGTACCTTGTAGTCAAACTAACATCTTAAATTTATGATGGTATGCACCCACAATTAATAATTAAAAAGATGGCTGGGCACACGGGGATGGGGGTTGGTTCCGAGGCAGAGGGCAGATTATTGGCCCTCACCTGTATCACTTGTATCACTATCCACCACAGAGGCTTGCAGGGCCTCTTTGTCAAACCCCTCAAAGTCCATATCCTCACTATCACTGACTTGGGCCGGCTGTGGTGGGTGGCGGGTGAAGAACTCGGGAATGTTTTGATGACTGGGCAACTTTGTGCACACCCTGCCCGCGTAAATGACCAAATTTGCCGCGTAAATCAAGCATTTCAATTATGGCAAGGCACCGCGTAAATGACAAAACGCGTAAACCAAAACTGCGTAAATCCAGACTCAACTGTACTGTACAAACACAGTTTTACCTCAAATAGGTCCTGCTTATGCATCTCCCTGGTGACCTTACACTAAAATTACATCACCATCAGAGCTAGAGGTGACACCCTCAGACTTCCCGGGTAGTGTAACTGCAGCACACACACACACACAGATGAAACTGCCATGTAAGTTAATGATTTGCCTGGATTTCAATTGTGGTGACAGATACACACTCACTTAGACTTGCTTCTTCCTCATTATCATTCTTCCACACTTCACTTCCCCCTCTGATTACATTTCAGGTGTCTCACTGTCTCCAGTCATTTACCTCACCTGAACAAACAATGAAGAATTTAAAACAAAATTCATACCTTAACAACACTTACCTTAAGCCATCGTTCAGGCAAAGGATGGAAAGGCTCAAATCGTAGCTCTGGTGGATGGCACAATGTACTTCGATTCACATGGACCACTTCCCCTCGTACCGCTCTCTCTACCAATCTATTACAAATTTAACATTTAATTAAAATTTATCCATCAGTCCAGATTCAATTAAACTTAATCTGAATGTTATACATAAAACTGTAATGGAACCTTTATTTTGCAATTTGCACTAGCTTAAAATCCCAATTTAATCCTTTTGCTGCAATTCCCTCACTTGGCATTTAATTCTGGCCACCACCAAACGATTTTATTTAGCTTAGGGTAACCTCCCGCAGCCAAAGGGTTAAGAGGGTCGAAGTGAAGTGTGAAACACAATATTGTGGTTGACAGCCATAGTAAGTACATTAATGTGAAATTCCAACACACTGAACACTTCTAGTCAGGGCCCATCAGGTGTTGTGGGATATGATCATTCAGCAGCAAGATGTATCATAATGCTGCTGGTGCAAACTGCTCTTCACTCAGTCACATCAATAGTCATAAAACACCCACCAAATTTTCAATTGAAAATTTAAGTTTTAGGATATACCTCCATATACGACTTTTATACAATATGAACTTCAGTCATACGGTGTAGGTTGTCATCATGGGTGACCTAGAAGAAAATACTCGTACAGGGTATCTATAAGTACAGAAGAAAACGTCTTTCTCAATTATACAGTACCACCCAATTTGTTTTAACAAATTGGTGATATAACAACATTTTCCTATACAGGGGTAAGAGTTTTTTCTAAGGATGTAAAGACGCCACACTTTGTGTCAGCACCAGGATGTGTGTAGTCTGAACACTTCATAGACAATAACAACACAATACTGGACTAAAGCCAAGACACATTGGTTCCTCCACAATGAAATACTACCCTGTATACAGTATTATATGATCATAAATCATTAAACAAAGAAAACAACTAAAATACAGTGGTTTAAGGTTCACATCTTAAACTTGATAAATAAAAAGACCCCCAGTTTTACGGGAAATTTTTAAGCTTGAGGTCGTCTTATATGCCACTACTGTATATAAGGTATTACAGGTTGTACCTCTCTAGTCCGGCATTCTGTGGTCCGGAAACTCCCGTGGTCCAGAACGACTTTAGTTTGTCCAACAGATAGATAGGCAGCTTTTTTTTTTTTTTACTTATCTGAATTATTATTATTATTACAGGAGTATTAAATTTTTGCCCCTCAGGCCCCAATGTGGGTCAGTGACCTATGCCCGGGTGGACTAATCCCCTTAAAAATAAAAAAAGCCGGGGGAAATTAAGGTTTGTTTACATCCGGCAGTTCGGCTGCTCTCTCTCTCTCTCTCTCTCTCTCTCTGCTTGTCTATACAGAGTACAACATTTAACCCTTCAATATATATGAGCAGCAAATAAGTGTTGCTTTCATATTCTTATGTTGAGTAATGACGATATGTTTTCACATGTGTGCACTTACATCACGCAGTCTCACTTTTTTTTTACCATTAATGGTTAGCTACTTATAATGTTCCATTTATTTACATTAAATAACATTACAGGTACTTCAAACAACCATATTAATTTTTTTACATTAATTTTACTACAGCTAAAATCAGGGTCTTATTTTCTTCAGTTTTATATGTAGAACCAATCAGTCACTGGTTTTGTAAGCTTTAACATAAACAATGCCGGCAGCCGTCTCGTCTCCTCTAATATTCCACGTATTATTAATAAATTGTATTGTTAATTTTGCACACACAAACATTAATTCAATAAAAACAAATTCAGAAACATTAATTAAAATATATATGAACAGTAAATAAGTGCTGCTTTCATATTCTTATGTAAAGTAATGACGATATGTTTTCACGTGTGCGCACTTACATACACGATCTCTCTTTTTCTTTACCATTATCGTTAGCTACTTCTATTGTTCCATTTATTAACATATATAACATTACTTAAAACAACCATATTAATTTTACTACAGCTACAGCCAGGGTCTTATTTTCTTCAGTTTTATATATAGAACCAATCAGTCACTGGTTTTGTAATCAACGAAAACAATGCTGTGTCATTTCCTCGTGTGTTTTAATATCCTACGTATTATTAATGAATTGTATTGCTCATTTTGCACACAAACATTAATTCAATAAAAAAGACATTCAGTAATAAACAATAATGAATCTTTTGTACATAAGAGAAATGACGCTGTTTACACGATTATGCACGTCGTCTGCACGTTGGCGGGCTGTTCAAACCCGTCGAAATTCAAGTTTCCGCAGTCAAAATTTTTATTTATTTATTTTTTTGTGTTCCAATAAAATACGTTAAGAATTAAAAACTCGCGAAATTTGAGAAGCTACTATACGACATTTAACCCTTCAATATGTCTTCAAAGAGACCACGATGCAGAGAAAGTGGTGCTAGTGCTTCCAAGCATAAGCACAAGTCACTATCTATCCAGGAAAAGGGTGAATTTCCATGGTCCGGCACCGGTCAGGTCCCGAGGTTGCTGGACTAGAGAGGTACAATCTGTAGTAGGTTGGAGAGTACTTAAAGTACTCTCATAGTCATAAAACAAATGATGAAAAGTAAGATCCCATTTTATGGCTCAGGGAAAGAAAGAAGTGACCTATGACATTACCCAATCAGGGCACCCCCTCCCTCACACACACACACGAACTGACCTACACCTGTGCACTGACCACAGTAGTAACGGTATAAATGACATGAAGGAAAGGTAATGAGGAAGAAAGAACCTAGTCACTGAAGAGGACTGTGGTACATTACTCAACACATGAGAGTAGCATTCCATGTGGGGTGTAAAAGGTTACTGGAATGATTAAGAAGTTGCATGGAAGTAAAGCAAAGATAACTTTAAAAAAAGAAAACTTAAGTTTTTTGGATGCATGCCTTGCAATGTTAGAAACGTGGTGATTACAAGAAAGGTTACTAGCTTCAGTAAGACCAAGGACAGTGACATTAGTGTTGCTGGTATGCTTGGGGTGTTGCTATATGTAAGTGAAGGCTGAGAATGATCTTGCTTGTAAGACACAGAGAGAGTTTTTGTCCTGGTGGTAGTGACTATAACTACGTTATTTGTGTCCCACTGAACTATGGAATCATGATGTGTGTTTACCACAACTGTAGTGTTTAAATGATTTACTGATAAACCTGACTGAGTGTTAGAATTAGAATAGTAAGAGAGGCTTGTGTAGATAGTGGCACCAGCAGAAAAAAATTGTGTACTGCTGGAAGTTGGAAAGGAGTATATGTAGGAGCACGAATGGAGTCTTGCCACACTCAAGCATTAATGGGAAAGTAATATGAGTCTGAACTGTATGGGTGAGGCAGCTGGTCCCATAGCTTTTGGATAAGAGGTTGTACTGAATGACAAGATAACAACTGACCTCCTTCTTTCCTGTAGTTCTGTTGGTGTCATAGAGGTGCCATGAAGGATTAACTGCCAAGACATCAACTGCCCATTCAGGTGCTGGTGTCGTGTCTGCATTACTGTTACCTGGTAGATGCCAACTGGATCCTCTCCCCAACAACGCACGGTACCCAGTGGCCAGTCCACTAGGCCCTTGGTAGAACTAAAGAAGAAAAAGTGAAGTTCAAGTCTGTGATAGCATTAATCTGTAACAACAGGCCTCAGCTGGCCGAGGCCATTTTGTTCGCTAATGATGTACAGTAAGACCTCTCTAAGTCAGACTTCTGTAAGACAGAAGGCCCAATCAGTCAGACAAGTTCTGACTTAGGTGGTTCTGTGGGGTGGCAGTTGGGAGAGGAGTCAGTTTCTGCATGTTTGTTGTCATGACCACTGCTCCACTGTGCACTGTGGATTTTTTTTGTATTTAGTGCTTCCCTGGTGTATTATTATGGCTTCTAAAGCAAGTATGTACTGTGATGGCAAAAACAACACCACTGAGGATCACTGGGAAAAAGGAATGGTGCTCAGAACTCTACCAATTGAAGAGAAAATGAAGATATGAGACACATTTGATGCTGAGGTCTCCATGAATGATGTCTGTGAGGAGTTTGGGTTGAAGTGGAGTACTTTTTATGACAGCAGCCAGATTTAAGCGCTTACTTGATATAAATGTAATAGTATACGTATTGTAACTGTAAGCTGATTTGACTTTCTGCCTTATTTACACACAATTGCAGGGTCTCAATTGTTGCTCTTACTTTAACAACAAACATACATAACTTTAGTCACTCTTGATCTGTTTTATTCTTTCCATTCTTTTATTCTCCTATGATATCAGTTGACAATAATATTAAAGCGGGGCCTTCTCGGATGGGTCCCACTGGTCGGGAAGGTTGTGAACCCCAGGGCCGATCTGACCTGGGGCCACAACTGAAATCACCACGGTTGCTGGAGGATCGGCTTTTTTTACACTTCATTTTTCCAACATTTACGGCCTGAGATCCTATTTCTATATCCCACAGATATCCTCTTAACACTTTTATGATCATTTCATTATGTGAAGTGAGGTGTAGGTTACACTTTTTTGTGTTTGAGGGAAACATTATTGGGGCACTCGATGCCTGGGTTGTGGTAAAAATGGGCCATCCAACCGATTTGGAAATGTTGGTAGCCCTGCCCAGTTGGCCGGGATCCTGACCCATTGGAGTGCCCAAAGCACGTTCTTGAATGATCTCTCCCTACATGAGCGTCAGGCTCCCAATGGTCAGGCTCACTGTCAGGCATGACGACTGTGAATGTGGCCCTTAGTCTGATTTTCAACTCAGAGAATTCTATCTCTCATATTTCTTAATGTTGATGTAATAGTGTTTTACTAACCTTGTTATCACTTAAAGACCTGACATTAGTAGTTGAAGCTTAGTAATAACATTATAAAAACAACTAATTTAAAACAGTTCAGATAAGCAGAATTTTCTCCAGCAACCCCCAGTCTAGGGACACGCATTTTACAGACTGGAATCTGCCCCAATTAGTCTGGTGTATTATAGTACTTCTGTAATGCCAAATAACTCCAGGTTACTAAACCAACACATTTCAACCTTTAAAAAATACTGTACAGACATAAATACTAATAAGTCCTCACTTGTCAGCATCCCTAGGAGCTGCAAGGGTTGACCTAGTGCCACTGGGACACACCAGGATGATGTTAAGGCTGCCTCGGTACTCATGTTCTATTGTTACTCGCACCTGCAAACACAATGAGAAGGTAAGTTCAAGTGACTATATGAACATTCAATTAGACATCATAAAACATCACTGCTTAATATTTGCATATTTTTGTTTTATTTAATGAGAACACAACTGCCCCAAAACATAGATCTGGAAAGCGAAAATCATTACTCAAAGGTAAGAGCCAAATAGGTTACAGTACTATAGCAGCTAACACAACCCAGCTCTCCCCCTTGGCCATTAACTGAGCATTGACCAGAAGTCTATAGATTTATGCATAAAAATATTCTCCTTTAGCAGTTTTTAATTATAGTACAGTACACCCAGATAATTTGAAGATTTTTATTTCACGGTCTTCTATTATTTGCGGATGACACCCTGGATGTCCGCTGGTAGTTTTGAAGTTACCGGCATTTTTGCGGCCTGGACAGGGAGCCATTCATTCTAGAGACAGTAATTTCCTTTAACTGCAATGTATATACAGTATGCATGTGTGTGTAGACACACACACACAAAACACATACAAATATACTTTATAATAATGGGAAAACCCTCTCACAAATAATCAGGAACAAATTTATTAAAAATGTGAGTCTACCCTGAAGTCTACTCCGTGCTTTGTTACAGTGTTGTTCTATTTTCCCCCCTAAGCCAAGCGCGTAAAGTTGAATGCATGTAAATTAAATGAGCGTAAGATGCGATACGACTGTACTTCGAATAAGGAACTATAATAGAAAGCGATACACTGACTTACTTGCACAAACTCTAGCATGTTGAGAGCATATCCTTCCAACACATGTTTGTTCACAGTGTGTTTGACCATTACTTCACCAAGTCTCTCTGCTGGCATAGGAAGACGTACCACCATCTTCTCTGAGGTGTATGTAGTAGAAAAGGGGACAGATTCCCAGATAGTTGCAGCTGAGACCATTGCTGCTGCATCAACCAGACCAAAGCCATGTTGATGTGAGTGATGGAGGCCAGCACCATTATTTGCCCAATCTGAGTTGGACATGTCAATCTGAATGAGAAGGAAAAACAACTGTAGTCATCAAGGCTTCACTTACATCATGAGAGAAAAGGTTTTCATCAACGGTGACTTATGCAAATTATATTCTCAATAAATTATGGTTACAATCTATCACTAGCTTTCACCTCACAGTTTTATTAAATCTGGTCTTCCTTACAAGAGCAAACAAACTTTTCCAACACAAATTTCCACTTCATTTCACTTTGTCAAACATTTTACATCCTTCAATATTTCTTGTACCATAACAATCAAACATACTTTTCTTGAGGTCAGAGCAATGAGATACTGAACATCCCTCCAGGAGAGACATGGTTGAACCTCCAAAGCCAGAGCAATCACTGCAGCAGCTAAAGGGGCTGCAGCAGATGTTCCTGAGTGGTGTTTGGTACAGCCAGATGAGCTGCTCTCACTCCAGTCTGTAGTTACCTAACACATAAAAAAATGTAGATGTCAAGGATTGATCTTGGAGGGCCAATTTAATAATAGAATCATGAGAAGGAGACCGTGTATGGTATGCCAGAGACAGACTGACAGATAAATATTAAGTAAAACCGTCATACACATTCTCATTGGTTCAGCAGGTATTTAGTAAAGGTATGTAGTACAATATACAATTGCCTGCAGGAGAAATGTTCCACCTCTTGGTGGCGATTCCATACATATGGCAACATCGCAGTGACGGATGAGACGAGTTTCCAATAACAATTCTAATAAAGATTTACAGTACAGTGGTCCCTCGGTTAACGAGCACAATTCGTTCCAGAAGGTTGCTCGTTAACCGAAAAACTCGTTAACCGAAACCATTGTTTCAATGGGTTTTGGGTAATTGGCTCCAGCTTATCAAAAATTGCCTAAAATCAACAAAAAAGGTAGTAAAGTACACTTACTTTGAGGTGTGTATGTAGAAGGCTCCTCAATGATGATGATGGGAATTAGAATGGGGATGGAGGAGAAGGGAGAAGAGAAGGCATTGGGGTAGATTGGGGTAAAAGAGAAGTCACCCCATGGTGCCATTTCACCCATAAAATTTTAGTTCTCTTGGTGTAATTCAAGATTATTTTCTTTAAATCAACACTGCACTGCATTATATATTGTCAATATGTAAAATAAATTTCAAATTGACCAATAATTTGCTTGGAAACACAGAAAAAAGAGTTTAGTTGAAGAGAGTCTCAAGCAAGATGTTACCTCCACTGAAAAGACACAGAGACTGACGCCTGTATGGTGTGTTGACAGGCTGTTTGGCGCACAAAAAACTAGCTTCCTATACTTCAATTATGTTCAATAATTGTTAAAATGACTAAAACTTTTAATATTAAACTTTTAAAATTATTGAATAGTACAAACTTCTTGATATTTACTAAAATAGTAAGGAATTTAAGCCCTAGAACCGATTACTGTATTGGCGGACTAATACTACAGCTGGTGGACCGCCAAATGCAAGCGAAAACATGTGGAGGGGCGCTCGTTAAAAACTCGTTAATCGAGGGATTGCTCGTTAACCGAAGTTAAGAATCTTATGGAAGGTAATTCGTTCACCGAAATCTCGTTAACCGAGGGATCACTGTATTTATAATGACGCTATTGAATGTAAACCCATGTATGGAAGTAAATATGGACAAGCTTTTAAATAACTGTTTATTAATCTATATCTCTTCACTCATCATGCATACACCCTGATTGCATAAACCAGCCATGTAAGTGGTCACATTTCAGTGATCTGAGTATAAGAAGGTGGATTATGCCATCCACAAGAAATACAGTCGGCCCTTAACATACGCGGGTTTAGCATATTGTACACAGATTTGCAAATACGCGGATTGCCCTGCCGGAGGAATATTCTGTACATTGAAGTAATTGAAGTACATTCAAATCGCGCCATTCAACTCGCACGCGGCACCGAACACGGGACACTGCCCGCTCCCGCAACCTCACACACACACACATAGCTCTCCCTCACTCAGTCAGTCTCGCTGTAACCACGCTTGTATTGACATCAGCATTGTAGTTGCAAAAATATTACATTTCCGTGAATGTGTTATATCAAGCACTGTATGAATAGAATATCACTAATATAAGAGTATTTTAACCGAAAACTACTAAAAAAACGAGTAACATATCTTGAACATCGGAAGGTTAGGTAAAGTCTTTTGTTTTCGTCATGTATTTTATCCTATTTTACATTGAAATACATCACGTTTCAGCAAAACTACTATCTATTTCTGAGAATATATTCATTCAGGCACAGTTTAGGTAAAATATACATGTGATGTAACATTTTTTTAATTGAAAACGATTCGAAAAACACATACCCTCTAGCCCTGTTCAAGGAGAAGACTGGGAGGAGCTGTTTGGTGCTTAAGACGATGACAAGGAAAATGATTTTGATGGATTTTAATGAAAATATTCAGAAAGACCCTGGCACTGTCAAGGAAAGTGGCTGCTGAAGGCTTCCAGGACATGGCAGAGGACGAGATTAGGGAGCTAATTGAAGAGCACGACACTGAGCTGACCGAGGAGGATCTACAGGAGTTAGTAGACTCAGGCAAGGAAGAGGAAGCGAAAGGGAAAGAGGATGAGGAAGAGGAAGAGCACCAAGAAATAACGTTGGCGAAGTTGGGGGAGATGACCAGGAATATCGAGGCACTGAAAAACCTGGCCTATAGTATGGACCCCTCCATGGTGCGTGTCCTGAAATTCATGCAAGGGATGGATGACGTTTTTGCTCCATACAAAAACATCATGGAAGAAATGAAAAGAAAGAGACGACAACTCCCTATCACCATGTTCTTTGATCACCGAAGGAGAGATTTAACACCACCAATCACTGGCGGCAGTGAGGAAGCAGCTGAATCAACCGTCGCCCCCACTTCACCACCCGTTATGGAATTAAGTGACGATGAGCCCGATGACCCCCGTCCTGTCGCCGAGGATAGGTACGGTACAGTAAAGTGAAATTTTTATCTCTTTTTTTTTTAATAGCTTTTCTTGCCATGTTTATTGTTTGTAAAAATGCACAGCACAGTACAGTTCAGTACTGTACATAGAAAGTGGAGGTGCAGTTATTCATAAAACATTTGTGTTTGTTGTCGGCAGCAGTGACGGTGAGGAGGTGGAGGAGGCAGAGGAGGGAGCGGAGGGAGCGAGTTGGGAGGAGTGGTGACCTTGGACGCGGGAGCAGGGATGAGTGGAGATGCCAGCCAGTACATTACGGGTGTATTAATTGTTTTTATAGCTATTTTTGCATTTTAATATTAAATACTGTACATTACGTTTCAACAAAACTACCATTTATTTCTGAGAACATGGAAATGTAATATTTTTGCTGAAATGATGTACGTATTACAGTGGAAAGTGGGATAAAATTGTGACGAAAGCAATGACTTTCTCTTTCTTTCGTTCAAAAGATGTTACCGTAATCGCTTTTCGAATGGTTTTCAGTTGTGGGATTATAAGGCTAATGATAGGATAGAATATTATTGTAATACAGTACGAGTACAACAGTTTTTTAACTGAAAACCATTCGAAAAGCGATTACGGTAAAATCCTTTGAATAACGAAAGAAAGCGAAAGTCATTGTTTTCATGATTTTATCCTACTTTCCACTGTAATATGTACGTCATTCCAGCAAGAATATTATATTTCCATATTTATTTCTGAGAATACGTATATTCATTCAGTCACAGTTAAGGTAAAATATACTTGTGATGCAATATTTTAATGAAAATACGGTATCGTAGTTTTCTTTTGTTTCAAATTTAATTAACAAAGATTGATGTTTCAAATGTAATGAACAAAAATTTATGTACAGTATCTATAAATAAACTTTAATAAATGAATACTTTATGTTTTACATCGTCCTATGCTACCATACCATGGATTTGGCTACTTTGGGCTTGCTATGATGACGCAAGAGATCTGCCCTGGCAACTGTACAGACACTCACAGCTGGTGGTGCGTTGGTGCATCGTTTCCATTGTTTACTGGTAGTTACTGGTAAATATTTTTCAACCTAACGAAACTATTACCCGTTTAGAGGTCGACCCCCAATTTTTTGCCAAATAATTTGGTCTTAAAAACTCGAACTACACACAGGTATATACGGTAAATAAGGACATGGGGGGCCAGGGATTTTTTAGGGGGGGCAGCAAAAGTACACGGATTTTTAACATTCACGGGTATCTCTGTTACCTAACCCCCGGGGTTAGGGACCGACACCCAGGTCGTAAGTCGAAATGGTTGTAAGTCGGAAATGCTTAAATAACACATAAAAAATCGAAAATTTGGGTCTCTTTTTTCTTCTCAGCACCACAAAACAATTACTTTTAAGCTTGCCAGCCATTGTAAAGTGAATTACAGATGAAAATTTTGTCTGTGTACTGACTTTGGGACTCAAAAATAAATAATTTGACCAAATTTTGGTACGACCGAGGCAAGTCGTAAGTGCGGGTGGACGTAAGTCGAGTCGGTCGTAAGTCAGGGAGTACCTGTGTATATATATATATATACAGGTATATGCTGATAACCACAAGGAAAGAAGAAAACACGAAGTTCCCAAGCGCTTTCGTGTAATTCACATCTTCAGGGGTGAGTACAGACTAGAGAGAGAAATACAAACCAAGGTGTATATATTCAGAGGAGGGTGAGACCAGATCCACAATGGTCAGGTATTAGGTAATGACCCTACTAATCGTTAAATATCTATCTATCTATCTATCTATCTATCTATCTATCTATCTATCTATCTATCTATATATATATATATATATATATATATATATATATATATATATATATATATATATATATATATATATATATATATATATGTACGTACGTACGTACGTACGTACGTACATAAGCACGCACGCACGCACGCACATATATATATACAGTATTACCCTGCTTTACAAGGTTTCACTTTACGTTATTTCTCATTTACCATTTACGAGGTACAGTGAGTTCTGCTATAACGCGTGTTTTGATAACGCGAATTTGCTCTAACGCGATTTATGAATTCGGAACAATATTTGTATAACGCGATCGCTTGTTTGCTATAACGCGATTTTTGCTTACTATTTCTCCAATTTTGTGGTATTAACTGTGAATATGGTAAAGAAGAATATCTCCAAAAATCATTCTGATGATAGAATTCCCGGTGATTATCGTAAAAGAAAGGATATAACACTTGAAGAGAAGCTTGATGTTATCAACCTCAAAATCACCCTTCTCCCCCATCAAGTTACATTCATATTTTTTCAAGGTAAAGTGTTAAATTTACTGTATGATTTCATTATTAGATATGAATGTAACATTTATTTAGACTGTGCTATCCTTTGTGTTAGGCTAACTACTAAATTTTTTCGATTTCGAGTAATCTGCACCTAACCCTATTTTCTCCATAAGCCCTGTTATTTCTATTACGCGATTTTCTATAACACGATATTTTACAAGAACACAATTATCGCGTTATAGCAGAACTACCTGTACAGTATGTTATATTCATACAGTCTATTCAATCACAATGGATGGGAAGCTCTTGTAAAAAGACTTGCCTAATTCACATAACAAATATCATCAAAAGAAGATTAAAAATAAATACAAGTAATTAATAATAATTTTGTGCAATTTTATTGGAAAATTGTAGACTAGATAAATTATTGGTGAAGTCAATTTCTATGTGAATTTGCCATGAACTAAGCTGTTTTACAGTCAATTAGCAAACTAAAGATGAGATCTACTATGTTCACATTCCCTGTATATACAGATATGAACTTTTAAACAATAATAAATCTTAACCAGTTAAGTATGGGATCCTTCTGTGCTGAATAAAATCGTCTGGCATTGGCCAAATATTATTATAAAATATATAAAGTGGTGTCCCCATAATGAAGTGGTTAAAAGCTTGTCATTGGAAACTACAAATATACAAAACTTACAGTTATCATTGTTCCTTCCACCATTGCCAGAAGCAACAACATATATGGCCCCATATCCCTTCCTGCCATAAGTGATGCCGTGTACCAGTGCACGAGAGGCCAGATGGTGAGGACCATCTACTGTCTTACCATCATCATCTGGACCCCAGCTGCCATGTCAGTAAGAAAAAATAGTGAGAAGAAAGACAAAATTGAAGAATGTGCTACTAACATAACTTGTAGCAGAAGTGACATTAAGGAAAATATGGAAAGGCCTTTAAATATTTCAAACGTCCATCTTTAGATGAAGAGGCAAGTAGTCCCGCTGCTTCATCTCAATAACTCCACCACTCCCTACCCCAGGCAGCCTCTATATGCAATCTCATCAACCCTCTTAGATAAGTGTTATATTATTAACACATATTTTATATCTAAATACTCATTTTATCTTATAATAATATAATTTAGGTATGTATTTAATATTTTAATCAGAAACTTTTGATCAGAAATGCTCCACAGGAACATAACCCCTATTTATATCAATAGGTCTATGGTAAACCCATATTCAATATGTGTTGTACTTTTCAAGAACATATGTCTGACATATGGTGGGGTATACCTGTAATCTGTATGCCAGGAAAGGTGGTCTTCTTATTTCAGTTTTCTGTTGTAACATTAGCAAAATTACTCTCTTAATAAACAATACTTTATTATTTCCCCAATATTGTATTAGATTCCAAAAGTAAAATTTATTTACTCTTTTGTGAGTGCCAGCTGACACGACCATCAAGGGAAGAACCCCAAGAGAAGAGACCTAAGGAGACAGTTTACCAACTATTATCAATTCAGAGTACAACTGCTTATCCTTATACAACTGTCAAAACCATGGGAGGAAAAGATGGAAGAATATATTAGTGAAGAAAGAGGTAGGTGAGATGGGGAACAGAGAGCACAAAGCAGGTGTAGAGATTGGTCAGTCTGGAGGTACTTCTCTCAAGGCTATGCCCCTAAAATGGGAGCTCCCTGGAGGCATTATAGATTAGTTAAGATATGAAATCAAACCATCTTAATGGAAACTGTTACATGCAGGTATAATCATTCACAGTGCATCCCAGAACCACCATCCAATATAAAGTTCCTGTGCTTCTATATCTTATCACACCAGGGAATTCTCTTTAATAACCACAAGCCAGATTCTCAAGCCTAGTAAACTATACTGAAATATGATAGGCTGAGTTACTTTCCTGGGGAATCAGTACTTGGCTGAAATGAATGAGAATAAGAAAGCAGGTCACACACACTAAATTCAACACAACATAGGGTAATTAGCAAATGTTAACACTCCTCAACTATGAAAAAACAAAATTAATTTGCTTTCCTTATTATACAACACCTAAGAGTGTGTGGCTTCTGCCTGTATTGGTTCAAGACCTAAGAAAGTGAAGCAAGTTGCAATTAGTTTCCAGGAGACATGTTCAGCTTGGAATGATAGCTGGAACTGAATGGGATGATGCCTGGAATTCCAATAAAGCTAATCCCGCAAGCAGACAAAGTACAAACATGCTAGCGACCATGGTGATATCATGATCAATTCAGGTGTAATGGGAAGGTGTCACCAATTAATGAATTAGTCCCAGCTACTAATGTCAAGGGTTTAATTGGGATTTCAACCCAAGACTTATGGAGGGTAATATGCCATATATAACAATTAATTGGGGGTTTAAGTGAATATTAGGTTAAAAGTAGGGGCTCTGAGAACTAACCCCATTTGTACCATAAGTGCAATTGGTTTACAATCCACAGGGTCTGCAGGAACATAACACTACCAAGGCTCAACATTGGGGATATATCCCTGGATTGTGTCGATGAGTTCTGCTACCTGAGTTACTTGATCAGTGGTGGAGGTGGTGCTGAAGCTAGCTCAGTTGCAAGAGTCAGAAGTGGCTGGAAGAAGTTAGGAAGTTGTTGCCTTTATTGATGGTGAAAAGAGCTTCTTTTCTCAAGAAAGGAAAAATGTATGCAACCAACAAGAGAAATGTGATGTTGTTTGGCAGTGAAACATGGGCACTTACAGAGGATGACATACATAGCCTAAATCTGAAATGAGAATGATGAGATGGATGTGTAATGAGACAATGAAAGGTAGGAAATGCAGTACAGAGATAAGATGACAGCTGGATATTTGAGAGTATTGGCGAGGTTTTGCATAGAGGTAATATGAGATGGTTTGGGCATGTGGAGAGAATGAAAGATATTAATATTGAAACTTGTATTTAACCAGAAAAATAGAGATACAGAGTGGACAATAAGAGAGACCAATTGGGTCAAGAGATGCATGAGTTTGAAAGTGGTGGGGAGGAGAGCCAGGGGCAGACTGAAAGAATGACATGAAAAGAGGTTGTAAGAAATGACCTCAGAGATAAGAACCTGACAAGAGAGGCTGCAAGAGACTGTGTAGCAAGGAGAGCTGCCATCAGGTAATCAAACTGTGGAAAATAGCCATATAACAGTGTTGGAGATGATGATGATGATGATGATGATAATGGTGATAATTATACTGATGATGATGGTATGACATTCCAAATCTTTGCTACCTGGGTTCATGTCCGTTACATCTTCAGTTAAACTCTCTTTACTGCTTCATGATATAGAATAATCTCAATATTTAACTAAAGTACAGTATGCAGCTAAGTAACTGTTACCTCACAAATAGGAGTATAACCTTAAAGAACTAATTTATCATGTGACTGATCTAAACCTTGGCTCTGAACACCTTAATCAACTACAGTACAGCTCTCATCATACAAGATCACAGATGAATGAAAAGCAGAAAAAAAAGAATGCAAACTATAGCAACACGACTCTCTTTGACGAGTTAATAATACACAGTATAATGCCCTCAAATTATAAGCATTGTACAGTACTAAGACACCAAAATTAGAAGCTCTAATTATCAGGTTAATAAGTGTCTTTATTCTTACCTACAGGAATATATATCATTCACTTCTAACCCTTGTATGAATGCAGCGGCTTCCATGGAATCTGTCATGCGTCCCCCAAGTACACGAATTCCCGAGATGTTAGCTCTGTAAGCTACACCAACACCACACACATTATTGGTAACTGCGGCAATTTCCCCAGCACATCTTGTACCGTGTTCATTTCGCTCTGAAATTATATAATTCCAGCATTAAACTTAACATCAGTTTTCTTTTTTACTCCAAGTAATATTCATACTGACAATGATATCTTCTTTTGGACTTGAATATACTGTATGTATTTTAAAAAACTCTTATATATGTACTGTACAGTACAGTGAAAACTTTGACATTGAACGTGACTACAGAGAAACCTTCTTACAATGAACCTCATTACAATGAAACTTTTCTACTTTGCACCTGACTACAGTGAAACCTTACTAAACTGAACCTCACTACAGTACACTGGTCTTCCTACATTGAGCTTCACTAGTGAAACCTTTCTACCATGAACCTCACTAATCAAACTACAGGGGTCCCCATTATTTGTCTCCCTTATATTTGCTGTTTCACATATTTGTTGCGCATCACTCAGGGAACACTTTATTGCTACAGTATTCAACATCTTACACCCCACATATTCATCCTTAGAACTACAGTAATTGCTGGGGCAGAGTCAACCTCATCTGAGTACTCACAAACCCTGCAGGGTAAATATTTAACTCGGGAAGTGGTTACGTATTGGACATTAACATGCTGTACTTCACTTTCTTTAACCACCACAAACCTAGGTGCTATCACATTACAAACCAATATCAAGACAAATGCCATTCTGACAAACATAGCAGCAGGGGTGGGAGAAGAGGAGTTACTTGAACATGGATTTAACTCTGATTACTGTACATAAGTTTTCTATGATTGGACAAAGTAAAAATGGATTTGGGGGAAATCCTCTTGCTCTAAATATATTTCTGCTTTGATTGAATAAATCCACATCATTCAAAGACCTTTTTCTATAAAGAAAAGGTGGAACCCTACATGTGTTAAAGAGACGACTACAGTTTTTAAATAATTAGGTTGAGAACATGTAGTGAACTAACATATTTACTACTATTTTATATATATATATATATATATATATATATATATATATATATAATATATATATATATATAATATATATATATATATAATATATATATATATATATATATATATATATATATATATATATATATATATATATATATATATATATATATATATATATATATATATATATATATATATATATATATATATATATATATATATATATATATATATATATACAGTAGTACCCCGCTTAACGCGGTCAATAAAACCCACAGGGTACCGTGTTAAGTGAAAACCGCGCTAAGTGAACAACAGAACATATGGGATTAATTCCAATAGAAACTGGCCTGATCCCCAAACTCCACTTTTTCCGACACAATACCTATGTTCTAGTAAAAATAACATCTTAATTTTATGATGGTACATGCACACAATTAATACTTAAGAGAAATAGAGAAATACAGTCGCCAAGTTAATGTCCATTCAAATAATGGACTCAACTCCCTCCCCCTCTTCTCACACTACACTCACTGGCTCTTCCCTCTGAGAAATTTTGGGGGGAAAACCACTAAATTTTAATAAATAATACCTCAAACTAAAGTTAGGATAATACAATTGACATTGCTGGATTCCTTGTAAGACCAGGAATATTTTTAATATAAATGTCATATATTTTGCACAAAAGATAACATATTTACTCAGAGTAAACATTATATCTAAAATTTGTATGTCTAATGCAAAATTTATGATGTTTATATTCAAAATGATCATCAAATTGTAAGAATTCCAGCAATGTAAATTATATTCTGGCCGGGTAATTTGTATGAATTTTATGAGCTAAAACAAATATCTTCAGTTAATAAAAAAAAAAATATTCTTCACGACACTGTCTGTCAATCAAAGTGCCCCACCTTGCCTCCCCCCCCTCTTCCAACCATGCGGTCGTCCCAACCCTCCCCCCCACCCCCACCAATCCTCCCTTCAAGAGATGTTGGGTGAAAAAACTAAATTTTAACATTTAGTATTAAATAATACCTCAGATTAAAGTTAGGATAATATAATTGACATTGCTGGATTCCTTGTAAGTCCAGGAATATTTTGAATATAAATGTCATATATTTTGCACAAAAGATAACATATTTACTCAGAGTAAACATTACATCTAAAATTTGTATGTCTAATGCAAAATCTATGATGTTTATATTCAAAATGATCATCAAATTGTAAGAATTCCAGCAATGTAAATTATATTCTGACCGGATAATTTGTATGAATTTTATGAGCTAAAACAAATATCTTCAGTTAATAAAAAAAAAAAAAAATTATACTTCACAGGTAACAGATGGTCAGTCGGTCCCTCCCTCCCCCCCACCCCCCACCAACCCTCCCTACCAGATGTGTGGGAAAACCAGAATATTTACCTTTTTAGTAATAAATAATACCTCAAACTAAAGTTAGGATAATATAATTGACATTGCTGGATTCCTTGTAAGACCAGGAATATTTTGAATACAAATGTCATATATTTTGCACAAAAAATAACATATTTACTCAGAGTAAACAATATATCTAAAATTTGTATGTCTAATGCAAAATCTATGATGTTTATATTCAAAATGATCATCATATTGTAAGAATTCCAGC
>NW_024736097.1:180000-275000 GCF_018991925.1 Homarus americanus
ACACTTTTAAAGGAATTAAAATCTTACCAAATGCCACTGTTCTTCATACAAGGGGTCATGAAAGTCTACTCTACGTCGTTTCTGTCTTGGTCTAAGCACTTCTTGATTAGCATACTTAACACAGGGATGATTACCAAAATACTGCTCCAAACATGCTTCAGTCCTGAGGAAAATAACATCATCCATCATGGATTTCCCATAGTCATGAAACACTGAAGACGAGGTATTGCTAGAGTGTGCTCTTTGTACTTGTCGAGTTCGTTTCATCTTCCATTTTCTTTTTTCTCGGGAGTAAAACCAATAGTAAGGATGAGCAATGATGTAAACATTTCTCAAACTCAGCCCTTTAATTACAATGAGCTGGGTTGGTATATCCTGTGTCTCCTGTTCAACTGAGTGATTCTTCTCACTAAATACTGGATCACTGTCATAATTTGAACTAATTCCATAATCTTTGGACTGATTATGACTTAAAATTACATCACTAACATTACAAATATTGTACTTCATGAAATGGCTTTTCTTTTTATAATCACGAATCACATCGTTAACTGAGCAACCATCTGTAAGCTCCACTACCCACGCTAGGGAGTGCACGTTGGATCCACGCACTAAGTGTAAGTCCCCACGATGACGGTATTCTGAGGGGTCTACCTTGTCTTTTGTGTAAACTGGAGTCACAAAATTCACCACGAGGGCACACAGCAGAGTACCCCATGGTAGTTTTTGATGATAAAATGGAATGTGTGTTCTAATGTCCACTGTAAGTTGTCTCCATTTGTGCTTCCACCACATGACGTATATTCTGATCATCACTTCTGTAAACATATTAAGGGATGTAATGTCATATATAAACAATGTACTGTACTGTATGATATACAGTATTCTTACAAACAAAGAAAACAGACCAAATATCAATGAATAAAACAATGCATGATACAGTATATTCTTATAATAAAATAAAATACACAGTATATACCATACATCAATAACAAATACAATCAGTTATTTTCCTATGATAGCTAACATATTACACGTGGAAGGCTTCTGACTTGATAAAATAACATTCACAAACTGTACCGGTACATCCCCAGACCAAATATGGCTTTAACTTTAAAATTACCTGGGTTAGCAACACATCCAAAAATCTCATATAAGAACCTGTCATAATGCACGTTCATATCAAAATTACAGCTGGTTACTTGGAAAACAACAAAACTGTTGAGGCAAACAAATGAAGACACCGCATCACTGCTATATGGTAAGCACCCTTGATGTCAAGCATCCAAGTGACTGCTTACACCATGGCTGGCTGTCAACACAAGTTGCACTCCATCATACAACTACTAGCTACTAACATCACAAAATCTGACTGAAAATGCCTATTTTTATCTCTACTGATAAAATTTATTCATCAAATTATACACATTATTCACTTTAAATAAAATTGCTACCACTAAGAATATCATAAAACAGGAGGAGGAATTGCAATTTCATAGCTTTGTTTTTCCCTAGTTCTTGTTACAGGTACAGGGGGTCCTCATTATAAGTGGTTAATAGGGACCAGAAAAAAGCCAGGGATAAAGAAACCACTTATAAAGGGGAATTAATTCCCATAAGAATTAACAGGAATAGGGTCTAATTGGGACCATCACATTGTAAGAGACAAAGTTTAATTTGACATCTTCTAACATTTATATATACACTATACCTTAGAAACATTTATTAAACATTTGATTACACATTTTTTTATGAAATTATTTAACTTCATAACTTTACTAATAACAAAGCACGGAGTAGACTTGAGGGTAAACTCAACATTTTTAATACGTACATTTGTTTCTGATCAATAGTGAGAGAATTTTCCCATTATTATTTATTTGTATGTGTTTTTTGCATGTGTCTATACACACACACACATATATACAATACAGGCAAAGGAAATTACCATCTCTAGAACGAATGGTTCCCTGTCCCGGCCGCGAAAATGACGGCAACTTTAAAACTACCCGCAGACATTCTTGGGTACATTCAGGGTGTCATCAGTGAATAATAGTAATAGAGGACCTCGAATTTTCCGGGCATACTTTACTCCAGGAAGGGAAGCACTTCACTCTTGAAGATCGTCGCTACGAGGGATGGACCGTTTAGATATCTGAACGACCTTCTTATAAGACCTAATAATTTAGTCGATTGATTCACCTTCTTCTCACAACGGCCCGAGAACTTCAGTTCATTGTCAACATACACACCCAGGTCCTTTTTGCATACAGCCTCTATTAATGCAGTTTCATCATCCCATTAGAACATATGATACGCCTCCTTACCATTGGTACGCCCCCAGGTGCAGCCTCTTACACTTCGTGACACTGAAGCTCAGCAGCCATTTCTTTGACCACTCTTGAAACTCACAGAGATCTTTCTCCAGCTCTTCACAGTCTATATTAAAATTATTAGCTGTCTTGCAAGGATTCCAGCAATGTAATTTATATTCTGCTAACTTTAGACTGTGCCATTTTATGTCAAGTTTAGTCACTTTTATTGGCCTCCAGAACCTAACCCTATTTTCCCCATTGATTACATGTAATTATATATAGCGATTTAGTATACGCTTGTATAGCGAACATCCTTGGACCCTACCTCGTGGTATATCCCGACCCTACTGTACTGTGAAAAAAAAATTAAAAGAAATAATTGTCATACGGGCAAACACAAAGAAAATACTCTGTACTGTAAACACTTCTTTGCAACACGAATTAGTTGGCTCAGTGGAGGAGTGGGAAGAGGGTGCAGAATGTGGGGGGGGTAGCATTTAGGAGTCGGAATATGTAGCGTCCCTGATGGTCTGCGTTACTATGGCAAGCAGGGAGTGTATGCAAATTGCGATTGCGTTAAACTTTCATTTGACTTTTATTTACAGGTTTGGCAATAGTACTTTTTGTTGTAACTTATTTATTGGTATTATTTTTATTTATTTCTCATATTTACTGGTACTGTATATAATATTTTAAAAAAATATGGCTACAGGAAGAAAATACAGTAATATCTCCGTTATCCGGAATCCGTCATACCCGGAACTCTCCGATAGCTAGAATTGAAATTTCTCGGAAAATCGTTTACTATACCGAAGGGTCTGCCCCCCTGGCTAGGAAGTTAGGTAAAGTTAGGTAGGTTTGCTTGGTTAGGTTGTGAGGTCTTCTAACAATGCTTCTGCTGCTTGTTTCCATATCCACCAAGGTTAGGTTAGGTTTAATTAAGAAATAACCACTTTTTAACACATTTGCACAAACTACGACAATGTCCACTATAAAACACAGTGAAATTGAGCCATTTTTATAATTGTTTTCTATGAAAAATCGGCCGTGGGTCTGTCGTCAGTAATTACCCCCACCTAACTAGCCAAAGTAACCTACCTAACCTTATCTGACTTCCTAGTGGAGAAGGACCCAGCCAATCTGTGTGCACTCACAGGAAAATAGTGTTAGTAAGAACCTAGTCTGTCACGGAAAAATATCCACTATGTAACATTAAAGGAAAAATTTATTGTATCGTTTTTATTAGTTACTATCATCCAAACAACAACTGTGGAACATATGAAGGTAATTATATAGGACTAACTCTTGAGCGAAATTGATTGAAAACAATTATAAAAACGCCGGATTTTAATTGTTATATTATAGTTGACACTGTTGTAGTTTGTGGAAATATGTTAAATTGGATATTTTCAAAATAAAAGCGACTTAACATTAGTGGTTATGAAGATCAGACCTAACCAACCAAACTAAACAAACCTTCCTAACCTAACCAAGCTTCCCGATATATTAAACAGAAGGAACTTACTATAATATGGTGAAATTTGAGGCATTTTCTGGACGTGAGATGATACAGCCACATCGGTGATATGCAGCTCTGGCGGGTTAGTCCTATATATTAACCATTTGTTCTATTATTCACCACTTGCCAGCTTACTTAACTTCCACCCCAACATTAAATACCGTAGAGGTACATCACTTGGGAACACACAAAAGTTAATTCTAACATTCATATATTGCCTCATCACTGTTCTCTCATATTATACATATATTAGTTTGCTTACTGTATATCAGTGTGCGTGGCAGGCACCAGATTCATCCTTCATGGTGTGTGTGTCTGCCTCCTCCAGATACACCTCGTCACGTCGACTGCACCATGTAGTATACAGCAACAACAAAACACTGGTGCCACTTCTCACAAATAAAATTCCCTTGTCCCTACCAATTTCTTCCACAAAATCCCACGAATTTATACCAAATTCCTAAAAAAATCCAAAAAAATTAGGCCTATATTAATAAAAAGGAGTATACTTTCAGTGAGCAGTACTCTCTGAATATGCAAATCGTGTCTCTACAGGACAACTTTTTCGTCCGCAGGTTCTAGTTCATCTGAGGCTGTCGTATCTTTACTCTTTTACTGATCTAACACTTAACGATTTCTAAGTTTTGTATGGACTACATTCATTAGAATATGACAGAGAAATTAAAGCCTGTGCTAGTGTAGATACATCTTACGCTTGTTCCCCAAATGAATTCTTCCTGTCACTGACTTCAGCCCAAAAAGATACTAGGTTGGGGTCTGTAAGCTTGACTGTGACCACATTTTTACTTACGGCACTACACTCATTTTCCAAGCTATCCTCATATCAATATAAGTTAAACAGGACTGCACTCTAGCGAAAAGACAAGTTTGCCAACTCAAATAATGTGAAAATGAATTTGCCAATCTTATAACTTTGAACATTAGACTTCCCAAACACATCAGATATAGGGTTTATTATGAGCAATGTATACTGTATATCAAGTATGAGGAGTGTAGCTGTCTGTTCACAATTTATATCCTGCCTCTGGTGCCCCAAATACCCTTCTAATTAGAAAGCTGATCTTAGTCATGTTTTTTCTTTTACTTTACTTTTATCCTCTTCTCCACTGATCGGCTCGTTAGCCGCTTGGGCGGTCGGCCACGTCTCTGATACGCACTGATTGGCAATTATTGGGCATGCCCGGGCTCCACCTGTATATGAACCTGCTCCAGTGTTGGTCAAGTCTGGTCTTGAAAGAGTTCACACTCGGTGCTGTTGTGGGGGTAAGGGATGCTTGGTTCACACTCAGGATGGGATGGAGAAAGGAAACTCACAATGTGCTCTCTGTATACATATTATATTGGATGTACAATGCAGCTTGGTGGCTGGTGCTGGGAGGAGGCAGCATGGTTACAAGCGTTGAGTAGAGAGAGCTGGTTGGTGAGGGTGCTCAGAGGAGGACCAGCTTGTGGGTCGCCATGCTCGCCGGTGGGAGCGAGGGCCGCCAGGCAGGAGCGGGTGAGGTGGTGTTGCTTGCTGGTTGGTGTAGGTAGAAAGAGAGGTAGGTCATATATACATACTTAAAATGCTAGTGACAAGGGGGAAGGAGGTTCAGGGGATAGGATAAAGGGAGGATTGAAGTGAATTTTAGGAGGAGAGAATAGGTGCAGTGGCTAAACACCGCTTGGGTGAGGGAGTTTAAGTTGGAGGCAGCAGCAACTCGCCTGGACGCGGCAGGACAGAGTCAGGTTAGCGTCAGGTCAAGCGTCAGGTGCGTGTTGAGTTGGGCCATGGGTTCTCAGTGCTTGGTCGGCTTGATTGTGTGTGTCGTTTTCTTGTTTGGAGGACTATTATAGGGTATTGGCGAGTAGGGTTAAAACCGAAATAAGGAAAGCAAAGAGGAATAATGAGGTAAGGATAGCAAGGGAGGCGAAGACAAACCCCAAAGGATTCTACTAAATGTATCAAACTAAAACACGAGAAAAGATTGGACCAATACGGTCAGACGCCGGCGAGCTCACTGATAACGACAGAGAAATGAGCAATAATTTGAATAAATATTTTTCAACAGTTTTCACCACCGAAAATTTAAACATGATACCCGAGGCACCGACTCTATTCAGAGATAGTGAAGAAAACAAATTAAGCGAGATAGTAGTGACTAGTAACGATGTTAGTAAGCAAATAGACAAACTAAAGCCTAATAAGTCACCTGGTCCCGATGAGATATTTGCCAGAGTATTAAAGGAATGTAAGGAAGAGCTTAGTATTCCCTTAGCAAAGTTGTTTAACATGTCCTTAAAAACAGGTGTAGTACCAGAATCCTGGAGGATAGCGAATGTAATACCGATTTTCAAGAAGGGGGATAGATCACTATCCTCTAACTACCGCCCAATCAGTCTAACATCAATAGTAGGCAAATTACTGGAAGCAATCATTTCAAACTCTATTCGAAATCACCTGGAGAAGCACCGATTGATCAATGATTCCCAGCATGGCTTCACAAGCGGACGTTCTTGTCTAACTAATCTATTAACATTCTTTTCATCAGTTTTCGAATCGGTGGACGAGGGGCACAATTATGATGTGGTATATCTCGACTTTAGCAAAGCCTTCGACAGAGTCCCCCACGAAAGACTAATTAGAAAGGTAGAAGCTCATGGCATCAAAGGTAACATCCTTAAATGGATTAGGGCGTGGTTACAGGACAGGAAACAGCGAGTGAGCATTAACGGCACTAAGTCCCATTGGAGCAACGTCACAAGTGGAGTTCCCCAAGGCTCAGTACTTGGACCATTATTATTTATTATATACATAAACGACATAGATATCGGCATAGACAGCAACATAAGTAAATTTGCTGATGACACTAAAATAGGACGTGTTATTAAATCTGACGAGGACTCAGCAAAACTACAGGAAGATCTAAACAAATTTTTCGAATGGTCTGAAAAATGGCAGATGAAATTCAACGTGGACAAATGTAAAGTACTCAGTATAGGAGATGTAAACAGGGAAACCAGATACCAGATGAACAACGATGCCATAGAGAAATCCGACTGCGAGAGAGATTTAGGAGTAATGATAAGTAGGAACCTTAAGGCAAGTAAACAATGTGTTTTTGCTCGTAACAAGGCTAATAAAGTACTTGGGTTCATACAAAGGAGTGTTAGTTACAAGACTAGCGAGGTCATCCTAAAACTGTATCTTGCTCTTGTGAGACCACACCTGGATTACGCAGTTCAGTTCTGGTCACCGTATTACAGAATGGATATAGAATCCTTGGAAAGAATTCAGAGGAGAATGACAAGACTAATCCCGGGCATTAGGAACCTTGAGTATAGAGACAGGTTAAAGCATCTTAATCTGCACTCCCTCGAGAGACGTAGAGCGAGGGACGACCTGATAGAGGTGTATAAGTGGAAGTCAGGGCTAAACAAAGGGGACATTACAAAGGTACTCAAACTATCCAACCAGACAAATTTAGATTTAGGCGTGAAATAGGTAAACACTGGTTTGGAAACAGAGTAGTGGATTAATGGAACAAGTTACCAAATATCATCATTAACTCGAATACGCTGAATAGCTTCAAACATAGGTTGGATGCTTATATGAGCAATAGAGGTTGGGTGTAAACGGGACTGCCCAGTATGGGCCAATAGGCCCGCTGCAGTTTCCTCCATTCTTATGTTCTTATGTTCTTAATTTCGGCGTGGGAGATTACTCCCAGCTTCAGGTTGTCCCACTTGTAGGCAATCATTTTAAATGGAATGCCGTTGTTGTCTGGGATCTCCGCGAGCTGTACGGGCATACCCTTCTCGGCGAAGGTGATCTTGATGTCACCATGGAGCTTCAGTCGTTCCACCTTGGTGACCCCCACGATCTCATTAGTTTCAAAGAACTTCTTGAGAACTAGGAGGTTTAATTTCTTGGGGCAGGTCGGCGTATCCGAACGTATTCGCGCCACGTTATCAAACTCGTAACCGTTCATGGTGAAAGAGGGTTTGAGAGTGGTAGGTTAGTTCAAGTTTAGAAGCTCCAAAAGTTGTTGGTAGCGAAAGGCAGAGCGGGGAAGATGACAGAGGAAGGAGCAGGAGGTTAGGAAGGGAATTGTAGTGGGAGAGATAGTGCCGTGGCTTTACACGACTGCGCTTATTTGGTTAGTGCATAGCACACGTATTTGGTTTTGTCTGTGTTGGGTGTGTGATCCTCGGGTCACCACTCCTCCGGATTGTGTCAGTTCAAGTTTAGAAGCTCCAACAACTTTCCCTGAATACGAATTCGCAACCTTTCGATTTACAACAGGTACCTACTTTACTGCTAGGTGAACAGGGACCAAGGGGGCTAGGAAGAGTGTCCAAACAACTTCCGCTTGCCCGGGAATCGAACCCGTGACATCTTGCTTGCGAGGCAAGAGCGGTACCGCTTCTACCACAAGCGCCCCACCACGAGGTCAGGTCTTATATAGCGGAGGTAGGCGTGGCTTAATAGTTGACCTCCGTCATGTAAGGCAGCGCTAGTTGACCTGGACCACGAGGCAAACACTGGGGAATTCGCGGGGTCGGCTAATCAGCAAGGGTTTGTAGGGGAGGAATGCACTACACTGTACTGCTGTTGTAGCGGACCAGAAGTTACCCCGAACCATAAGTAGCCGAAACAATAACTGCGCATGCGCGGTTGATGAAGTCTTCACAGCATACCACAGTTGCCGCCCACTAGGTAACTTCTGGTCTGCGTACAGGCCCTCATGGGCGTCCGCAGGGTGAGGCTGGGTCACGTCACTGTTTGTGAATGTGACGTCATCAACCGCGCATGCTCAGTTGTCGTTTCGGCTACTTCTGGTCCGGGGCTCCTCTGGTCCGCTACACCGGGTGCGATTTTGGTGATCATCACTAATGCTATTTGAACCTGTCTATCTTACTTCACTTTATCCCAGAATGTCCTACCGCAATCTTTTCATTTCCATACAAACATTTGCATACTTACTAACATATATTAGTATAAAGCAAATTAAATATCAATGTTCATCCTCTTGCCCTCTTTTCAGCTTAACAGCCGGTCGACCGGGTAGCCGGCCTGGTAGGTCTCCATTACGCACTGTGGGCAAGTATTGAGGGTGTATGGGTAATTGTTTGTACCTGAACATATATAGCATTTACAGTATGACATGATGGTTGACACAGGATACGATGAAATTAAAAAAATAAAATTTACAGTATCAAAAGCTAACCAGTTGAACGCACAAGCTACTGATAACGTCCTAGTAAATAAGTCTGGGTGTCAAGTTGGAGCTGCATCATGGAGGTACAGTAACTTTGGGTTATATTTCTCGACTAGACCTTTATGACTCAGCGAAGTATAAATTATGTACCATTATATACACGATAATTGGTGACGTTTAACTGTCAGGAAAATAACAAATCAGCCTGTTGTAGAGACATAACTTGGGAGATGAGGTGTTTTACTTTTATCCTCTTCACCACTGATCGGCTTGGGCGATCGGTCACGTCTCTGTTACACACTGTTGGCAAGTACTGGGCATGCACCGGCTCCTGAATATATCGGAACCTGCTCCAGTGTTGGTCAAGTGTGGTCTTGAAACAGCTCACACTCGGTGCTGTCATAACACTTTCTGGCAGATTGTTCTAAGAGTTCACAACTCTGACTCCGAGGAGTTACCCCTCACAGTTTTTTTTGGCTTGCAGCTTCTTTAACCATGAGCTGTGATCCCTTTTGGGGCGAACGTCCGCCGGCTCCAGGTAAGGACTCGACAGGGCAGTGTATTGGACCTGCTGTTGTTTGTTTTATAAATGACATGCCTGACGTACACTCCTCCATACAAATGTTTGCCGATGATGCCAAGTTATTTCGGGAAATCAAGAACCAAGAGGACTGTGAAGAGCTGCAGAAGGACCTCTGTGGGCTCCAAGAATGGTCGAAGAAATGGCTGCTGAGATTCAATGTCACGAAGTGTAAGAGGCTGCACCTGGGGCGTACCAACGGTAAGGAGGCGTTTATTTGAGACAATGTGAGAAGGACCTAGGTTTGTATGTTGAGAATGAGCTGAAGTTCTCGGGCCATTGCGAAAAGAAGGTAAATCAGGCAAATACATTATTGGGTCTTAAAAGAAGGTCGTTCAGATATCTAGACGGTCCGTCCCTCGTAACGATCTTCAAGAGTCAAGTGCTTCCCCATCTGGAGTACTGTCACCTCATCTGGTCCCAGACTTATGCTAAGGACTGTCTGTTGGTTGAAAATGTTCAAAGGAGGGCCACCAGACTGGTGCCTACACTTCGGCACCTCTACTACCCTGAGAGATTGGAGCACCTGAACTTGCCTAGTTTATACTACAGACGGGCAAGGGGCGACCTAATTGAAGTGTATAAGAATCTCAGGGGGCACTACTCAGTCGAGTGTCCTTACTTGGAGCTGGCGGACGCTCGCCCCACAATGGATCACAGCTCAAGATTGAAGAAGCCGCAAGTCCAGAAAACTGTGAGGGCAAAATTTTTCGGAGTGAGGGTTGTGAACTCTTGGAACAATCTACCAGAGAGTGTTGTGACGGCACCGAGTGTGAGCTCTTTCAAGACCAGACTTGACCAACACTGGACCAGGTTCAGGTACATTCAGGAGCCGGTGCATGCCCAGTACTTGCCAACAGTGTGTAACAGAGACGTAACCGATCGCCCAAGCGGCTAACGAGCCGATCAGTGGTGAAGAGGATAAAGGTAAAGTAAAAGAGTAGCGCCCCTTGAGATGCTTATATCCCTCACTTAGGTCGCCCCTCACCCGTCTGTAGTATAAGCTAGGTAGTTGCAGGCGCTCTAATCTCTGGGTAACCGAGCTTTCATAGAGCAGGCACCAGTCTGGTGGCCCTCCTTTGCACAATCACACCCCTGCTACACACCCATCAACACATTTCACCTCACACCTGCAACACACCCATCAACACATTTCACCTCACACCTGCTACACACCTGTCAACACAACACCTTACACCCGCTGCACACCTGTCATATCTCTAACACAGTATTGGGTTTACAGGGAGAGGAGACAAGTGTGTCGGTAAGCAGCGAGCGGGGTTACTACGTGCTGGGTCAGGTCGTGAGCCAGGTGGAAGACCTCATCCACGAGTTCAAAGGTCACTGCAGTATCTCCATTCATGATATCCAAAACATGTCTCTCCCAAGGAGCAACAGTGAAAAGCGCACCCAGAATTCTGTCTCCATGTATGTATCCATTTGTGTGTGTTAAAATATTTACTGTATATAGCTAGTATATAAATATTATAAAGATCCCAAGCTCTACAAATTCGCAAGATCCACATCTTCTAGATGCGAATGCCGAGGTAAAAATTTTTGCAGCTTCTCCGCTGATGTGACATCCATCTCTAATATGTATCCGTGCGGTCCGACTAATTACCCAAATGTACCCAAATGTAGCCAAATGTAGCCAAATGTAGCCGCAATGAAGTCAAATGATGGTCCTACAAGATAAATCGGGCTGCAATCACTTCTCGATAATTATTTGGTGTCATAAAGTAAAAAAATTGGTAAACTTAATTTAATCTGAGTTAATAGATCGTGCATGTACGAGGCGAGTAATTACCCAAATGTACCCAAACGTAAGCATAATGAAGTCAAATGATGGTCCTAGTGATCGGGCTGTGAATCACTTCTCGATTATTTGGTGTCATAAAGTCACAAATTGGTAAACAATTTAATCTGAGTTGTGTTGTGTTAGGTTAGGTTAGGTACATGCACGCGATCTATTAACTCAGATTAAATTACGTTTTCCAATTTTTTTTTACTTTGTGACACCAAATAATAGTCGAGAAGTGATTGGCAGTCCGATTTATTCATGTAGGACCATTATTTGACTTCATTGCGACTACATTTGGGTACATTTGGGTACATTTGGGTAATTAGTCGGACCCGTATCCGTGTTTGTTTCCAAGTACAGTATGTAAGTACAGTGTACAGGTGTATTCCTGCTCCTGTCTCCTTATGTATACAGCATAAATATATACAGTACAGTACCTAGCATGATACAGTAGCTACAGATATAGTATATCATTTGGACACTGTCAGATGTTATTTTTTATACTGTATAGACTATACCGAATGCAGTAATGTACGTACTGTACTGTACTGAAAAGCTGCTAGTATATTTTACATCTGAAGAAAGAAAGCATGTCATTAATACTAGATTTCAAACATGTGAGTATCAGAAAAAAGAATTGTTTTTTATTTGGAGCTATTGTATGAATGTCTTTATGGATGATTTTAATTAAATTTCCTCTTTTAAGATCCATTGCAGCCATGTTGAACACCGGTCAAGGTGGCACCATCTATCTGGGAGTTACTGACAGTGGCCGGGTGAATGGTTTGTCTCTCACCAGGTAAAGTGGCAATACACTTTGTGATATCTAACTAATGTACTGTGTGTGTGTGTGTTCCTTAGCTGTGCATTTCCACAGTTTTTGATGTAAAGAGCTTAAATTTAGTTGAGAGTTTGGATGGTTGTATACTGTACTGTGTTGAATAACTCACCTAGTGAATGTATAAGACCCAGATGGAACAGTGATCAAAACTTTACCAGAGAATTAAACCAATTAAAAATACTTTTTGAAGCAAGCAGATAAAAGCTATAATTTACTATTAATTAAGGTTGTCAAAATCCTTGTCAATTGTGTCATATTGTCTCACAAAATCATTTAAGATACTTTTTGGTACAATACCCATGTCATGCTTAATGTTTTCTTATATAGTATTCAGAATAAGGCAGCTTATATGGAATTCTGTCCTCTACTTTATTCACAGAATGTTATTACAATATTACCCCGCTTTACGCGGTTTCACTTTCCGCGATTTCTCATTTACGCGGTGCCTCGCCAGAACCGAACTTTCACTTTCCGCGGTGCATCTACTCATATACGCGGGAAGCGGCGCGGGCAGGGTGCGCACAAGGTCGCCCAGTCATCAAAACATTACCGAGTTCTTCACCCGCCACCCACCACAGCCGGCCTAAGTCAGTGATAGTGATAGTGAGGATATGGACTTATATGGACTTTGAGGGGTTTGACAAAGAGGCCCTGCAAGCCTATGTGGTGGATAGTGATACAATTGATACAAGTGATACAGGTGAGGGCCAATAATCTGCCCTCTGCCTCGGAACCGACCCCCCATCCCTGTGTGCCCAGCCATCTTTTCTACTAATGTAAGTGTTAAAAAAACTAATATTCTTGATATTTCTCTTAATGATTAATTGTGTGTGCATACCATCATAAAATTAAGATGTAATTTTTACTACAACGTAGGTATTGTATCTGAAAAAGTGGAGTTTGGGGGTCGGGCCAGTCTCTATTGGAATTAATCCCATATGTTCTGTTGTTCACTTTACGCGGTTTTCACTTTCCGCGGTACCCCAAGGGTTTAATTGACCGCGTAAATCGGGGTACTACTGTAGTTTTAAAGTAAAATATTTGACAATACAGGTAGTACAGTACTGTACAGTATTTGAGACTTATGGCAACTCAATATGTGTGCTCATCCTTCAAATAAAAGAACCCAGAGTCTCATGCGAGATACAACATAGAGCTGCCCTTACAACATAGTAAATACTGTATAGCCACTTGTAGCACAGTAAGTGAGTTTTATAACCTGCAGGTACCAGCAGGACCACATTGAGATGTCTCTGAAGTGGACGCTGGAGAGATATACACCACCTGTGTCAGATTCCCGGTATTGTGTCATCTTTGTGCCTGTTTTTTCCAGTAAGACCCTCATTCCTACTCACCATGTTGAACAGTAAGTTAGCAAAATCGGATTTTATAATTTTACGACTCCATCAAAACCAGTAATATATATGCCATTTTGTTTAGGTAAGTAGATCATGTGAAGATTGGCCCTCATCTTTTTTCATCTTAAGAATAAACATCCTAATGGAAACCTAACCTAATACTAACATAAGCTAACCCGACTCGACCCAACCCAATGTAACATAACATACCATAACGCCCAGGTAGCATTTATGTGTAACTATATTTTTACTTTTTTACTTGTATCCTCTTCACTGATCAGCTTGTCAGCCGCTTGGGTGATCGGTCACGTCTCTGTTACACACTGTTGGAAGTACTGGGCATGCACCGGCTCCTGAAGGAATCTGAACCTGCTCCAGTGTTGGTCAAGCCTGGTCTTGAAAGAGCTCGCATTCGGTGCCGTCACAACACTCTCTGGCAGATTGTTCCAAGAGTTAAAAATTTTCATGGGTGAAATAAGCTGGGGGTTAATCATCAGGTGATCCAAGGTAGCTGCCATACCTGCTAATCATATCCATAGTTATTATGTTACCATGAGTCCTTGAGTGATAATGTTAATGTGTCTCCCATTACTGGGTTGTCACAACCAGGAAGAGTTGTTTACCTTCATGCTCCCTGGATGATATGATAACACTCATGGGGTTAGGTTAGGTTAAGTTTACATTAGATTAGGTTAGTTTTATCAGGTTAGTTTGGTTAAGTTAGGTTAGTTTGGTTAGGTTAGATTAGTTTAGTTAGGTTAGATTAGAGTAGGTTACCTTGGTTAGGTTAGAATATATCATTAGATTAAATTAGTTTGGTTAGGTTAGTATTGTTAGATTAGATTAGGTTAATATTATTAGGTTAGGTTAGAGTAGATTATGGTTAGTTTGGTTAGATTAGATTAGGTTAGTTTGGTTAAATTTTTTCGGAGTGAGAGTTGGGAACTCTTGTAACAGTCCGCCAAAGAGTGTGAGTTCTTTCAAGACCAGACTTGACCAACACTGGAGCAGGTTCAGGTACATTCAGGAGCCAGTGCATGCCCAGTACTTGCCAACAGTGTGTAACAGAAACGTGACTGATCGCCCAAGCGGCTAAGGAGCTGATCAGTGGCGAAGAGGATAAAAGTAAAGTAAAAGGTGTAGGCTAGGTGTAAGGAGAGATGCAGTGGTGTAGGCCAGGGGTGTAGGACAGTTATTTAAGTTGTAGGTTGTACTTTAGTTATTTAAGTTGTAGGTGGTGTTCTTGCCGTAAAATATGAATTATTTTTAATCAGGTTGTTATTGACTATTACAGACACCTCGACAACGAGCGACGCAACCGACCTCATTACGTGGCCAGTTCCAACTCTTGCTGGTGTGATAGGGACGCCTGGGCACAGCAGTCTCTGGTGGGTGCTCTGTCACTCACATAGGTTTATCATTTTGTGTATCTCTATTTGCTACTCTGTGTGTGTGTGTGTGTGTGTGCCTCATTTACACACAATTGCAGGGTCTCAATTGTTTCTCTTACTTTGACAACACAATATACATACAGTACTGTACGTATATCGTTTCTCACTATTGATCTTTTTTAATTTTTGTTTTTCCTTATGGTTCTTTATTATTATTATTATTATTATTATTATTATTATTATTATTATTATTATTATTATTATTATTATTATTATTAGTGTTATTATTATTTAATTTTATAATTTTTTTTTGTATTAAAATTTTTATTACTGAACTAAATATTATTTTTATTGTTATTATTATTACATTTTTGCCCCCAAGCCTCGATGGGGGTCAGTGACCTGTGCCTAGGTGGGCTAATCCTGTTAAAAAAAAAATCTGATCATTTAAGAAATCCTGAGAATACATTGCACAGTATAGAATAAGGAGTATCCATAGTACAGTAGATACATGTGAATGCAGTTTTTGAGATTACGTCATTATATAATATAATACTGTATGGAAAGGATTCGTGTTTCTTCAGGGTAAACTTCCACTGTTATACGTGGTAGAAATCCACATACGACCATGGGATCCCCACAACATGCAGGTGGCCAGGAATCCGCAAGCCCCATGGACATCTCCCTTCCCTCCCATCCACCTCACTGAGGCCAATTGCTGCTACTTCAGGCAGAGTTGTCATCAATGTAAAGTAAGTCTGTTCTCTCTAGAATGAAGCAGTTTCTTGCATGTGAAACAGGATAGTCTAAACAAAAGTTTAGTACTGTACTGTGCCTAAGTCTATAGTGTTCATATACCCCTGGCAGGAACCTACCACCAACAACACTGTCTGTTGAATTATCTATCATAAATATAAGAAAATTTTCTTTGCTGGTCATTAAGCAGCATGTGTTAATATAATTTTCTTCTATTGCCTTATTAGTACACTGCAGTCAGTCCAATGGTTATTATTTCTGTATACTGTTCATGCTGTTTTGATACAGCAGCTTTTCTATTACTCCTTCCTAACACTATGTTTGTGTTTAATTTTATCATATTCCATTTAATATTCACTTCTTATAAGAGCAATCATAGTTGTGTTCACAATGCAACCTTGTGCTCATGCCAGCTGTTGGCACATACACTCAGTGGACTCCCAGTAGTTCCTGAAACTCATATAAATTTTTGAGTATGTAATTTATTTTATTTGTGAGTAATATTCAGGAAAATAGGTTTGCGTCCTGTGACATACAAATCTCCAACACAAAAATGAAAGAGAGAAAAGAAACTAATAAGAAAATAATCCTAAAACTAACTTGCTGGGTGCCTTCTTGTCTACTGCCAAAAGATTCTTGGTGACAGAGGCAAAGGGAAGGTAAGATGTGACTTGTGTAAGCTTCCATGTAAAACTAAGGTGGCTCATTGGGGGTCAAGGTTACACACCACCATGTTAAGAAGAATAGGATGTTCTTTATTAAGCACCTAAGAATGTTCTTGTGGTATGTTTTGGACACTACCTCCTGTGTTGGCTTGGTTATTGTTGTCTCTGTCCTTGCTGGCTTCTGGTGAAGCCTCATATTTTTTCTACAAACTAAATTATTTGCTATACTCACCACCCTCAAACTTGTAGAAGTCACCATCACAGAGTTCCATCATCACTGACTCCCTGTCCTCACTACTTGCTCTTAACACCCTCAACTCAGAGTGTTACACACTTGTCCTTTAAGCCAGACACATATAATGAGTCTTACTCTTATCCCCCCACCCCAAGGCTCTGTTGTGGGTCGATGACATATGCCCGGGTGGGCTATTCCCTGTAAAACAACAAAAATAAATAAATAGAACTATCAAACAATACAAAAAAAATTAATAACAAAAGAACTTGTTGATGAATTTGTAGCGAGTAGGCAAGTACAAACAAACACCAGCCAATCCATTGTCTACCATGATGAGATATACAGTATTAAGTATACTATGTATTATGAGCAAGTCCCTGTAATAAGTCCAATACACCTCAATGTTATGTCATGGGATAAAATCTCTGGTTAACTAATTAAATACCGGGTACGTGAAAGGCTATACCAAACTCTTAAATCACTCAAAACTAAGATTAAGCATTCCACTCATAAACAAAATTTGTTCATGAGTGGAATATACTGTATTAATATAAAGTATAGTTATAAGAAAATTACAATACTGTACTACATACTGTATTTGACTAACCCTCATAAGTGATATATTCTGAGCTTAGTAATTTTTTTACATTCATTATTTAAAATTTTTATCTGGATCACAACTTTATTTAATTTATTTAATAAAGTTGTAATAATCTTTAAAAAACTGTAATAAATCTCAATGAATTTGGTAATGGTTCACTCATGAGAGTTGGCAACCCTGCCTTGGTGAGCACCGTGAGCTTAGTCAGCTGTCTTTACACTGAGAAGAATATTTTGTACTCTTCCAGTTATGGTTGTAGACGCAGAATGCTCTTTCAGTACAGTACTCTGAGGAGAGTAAAAATGCGTAGTGATCAACTATGTGTCAGAATCAACTAAACAGTTTTGGTTGTTTTGTCAGTGGATGCTCATTTGGCAAGAAAACTTAATTTTAATGACATTGATTTTGCTCGCCATAAAGACCGAAGAATGCATTCTTAATAGTTGCTAAACTCAAGTTTTATTTGTATAAAACAGTTTAGTATTAGTCTGTTGGTGCAATATTACATGGTGATTTTTACATGTTACAAATTTCAAGTCTTCTGCTGTGCCCATTTTTTGTTCATGTCACAATTATATTCACTGTTGGCATATTATTTGCTGTATACCCTGTACAGCCACTCCTTGACTTACGACGGGGTTAGGGACCCAAATCCAGGTCGTAAGTCGAAAATGCGTAGTTAATACATAGAAAATCTAAAATGGGTGTCTCTTTTTCTTCTCAGCACCACAAAACTCTCACTTTTAAGCATGCCAGCCATTTTAAAGGGAATTACTAGTGAAAATTTTGTCAGTACACAGCACGATCACTAACGTTGGGACCCGAAAATACGTAATTTGAAAAGTATTTGATTACCATAGGGAGTTGTGGCCCTGCTTTGCTAGGAAGGAGGGTTATGGGAAGTCCTTCATATAATGCCCAGTTATCACTCCGTAAACTTGGGTTGGCAAAAGGAAAGGCTCATAGTCTAGTTACTTTGGGTGATGGAATTATATAAACAATGTATGTAGCCCACATTTATATAAGTACAGTATTACTGTCTGTTTGACAGGGGCTAATACAATGATTTCAATAACTAAGAAGGCAAATTTACTATCAATGGCTCCATATATCCATCCAGCCTTATATCTTTTTATTCATATACTGTACTGTATTCTTTTAACAACTGTGCAGGTATACTCAGTATGTAGGTCTGATGTTTAATTGTATACATGTGTATTTCTTTATGTGGTTTTCAGTGGATATGTACAATTCAGCATACTAGCTCATGTCTGTTTTTCCAGTTGTGCCTCGAGGATGTGAGGCAGATATTGATGCACCGCGTTCACGAGCACTACAGGCTCAAGCTGACCGCCCTCCACCAGCAGCAAGAGGAACTCCTCCACCTGATGCACCAACATGGTGTAAACCTCCCATCGCCCACACAATGAACCATAAGTTTTATTCTGGACTAATACTTTTAGATGTTAGCTACAACTGCACACACACACATATTTAAGGATATGGAATATATTTTGTGTATACTAACAGTGCTTAAAGTTGGGCAATAAAGTGAGATGTATAAAACTGCTCTACTGTAGTACTATACATATAAATAGGTCACACAAGAATAAACCTGAACAAAATTTACCATGAACGATTAGACCTAAGCAGTTATAATAACAAGAGGTTTTATTTTCTCTTTTTACCTTTTATTCTTATTTCTATTTTTTCACTTAATTTTACTCTTTCTTTATACTCTAATTCTCTTTCCTTTTCTTAATCTTTCTCTGTTCTTTATACTCGTGAGTTGGGGGAAAGGTAGGGGTGGAGGGGAGGTGAGAATTGAGGAAGGAGGGAGAGAGAGTGACTTGTTTTTGGCTGAGAGGAGGTGGGGGGTTTGCCTGTGGTCACTCCCACCACCAGAGGGTAATCTTATATGAGAGGAAAGGACAGACGCAGCATCGATAGTATCCACAGTGACCACCATCCCATCCGTACTAACACCTCTGTGAACTGTTAGGTTGTACCTTTGCATGCTTCCCTCACTCCACCAGGTTCGGCATGACACGTCTACATTGGTGGGTGCCTATGGGGCGGATCCTTAATAGAGCTACCAAGGGACAGAGGTTTTCCAGGACATAATGTTTCACTCCTCCTCTTTGTTTCTAGAAGCTGTCATTCACAAGTAGTTTGGATGTTACGAACGCTAACTGTAGCCGACACGTTGACTTCGGATGAACACATTTAAGTTCAACCCCTTCCTGCCCAGCCAATTAAGGCAAGGCCCCTGGGTCAAGGAGAGGCACCAAGTCTGCTCCGTCGTCCCTAGGTGTTTGCTTCTAACCCGATGACTGTGGTACCAACAAAACTCGAGGTCAAGCTCACTGGCCTGCAATTATTTGTGCAGTGGCAATCTCCCTGTTTGAATATAAGACTCACATATTCCATTTTCCAGTTGAATACTTTGGCAAAGTCTAGGTACAGTATAAAGTATATTTTAAATATGGCCTCCATGCTCCAGGCTGTGTTCACACCTCCAGCACCTTAAGTACATACAGTAATTGTGTTAAGCAGAATATTGTGTCTTGTGTCTTAATGTTCCTCACAACAACACGAGACTCGCGTACTTTAACAACATGGTTGAAGTGACTGGCTGCATTGTGGAGTAGTGGACAGCACAGTCATTAAGTGCTTGTCTCTGCTCACACCAGGTGTTGTGTACAACTTGTGTGATCACTGGAAATTATTACAGTAAATACAGTGGTCCCTCGGTTAACGAGCGCCTCGGATAACGAGATTTTGGTTAACGAGTTACCTTCCATAAGATTCTTAACTTCGGTTAACGAGCAATCCCTCGATTAACGAGTTTCTTACGAGCTGACCTGAACATGTTTTCGCTTGCATTTGGCGGTCCACCAGCTGTAGTATTAGTCCGCCAGTACAGTAATCGGTTCTAAGGTTTAAATTCCTTACCATTTTAGTAAATATCAAGAAGTTTATACTATTCAATAATTTTAAAAGTTTAATATTAAATTTTTTAGTAATTTTAACAAATATTGAACATGCCATCCAGCCTGCCAACACACCATACAGGCGTCAGTCTTTGTGTCTTTTCAGTGGAGGTAACATCTTGCTTGAGACTCTCTTCAACTAAATGCTTTTTTTCTGTGTTTGCAAGCAAATTATTGGTCATTTTGAAATTTATTTTACATATTGACAATATATAATGCAGTGCCGTGTTGATTTAAAGAACATAATCTTGAATTACACCAAGAGAACTAAAATTTTATGGGTGAAATGGTGCCATGGGGTGACTTCTCTTCCACCCCAATGCCTTTTCTTCTCCTCCACCCCCATTCTAATTCCCATCATCATCATCCAGGAGCCTTCTACATACACACCTCAAAGTAAGTGTACTTTTCTACCTTTTTTGTTGAATTTAAGCAATTTTCGGTGGGCTGGAACCAATTACCCCAAAACCCATTGAAACAATGGTTTCGGTTAACGAGCAACCTTCTAGAACGGATTGTGCTCGTTAACCGAGGGACCACTGTACTGTTAATTATTACTACTACTACTAATAATAATACGATTAATTGATATTCAATCAATTTGATTAAGGACAGCTGACAAAGCCATGAGATGCTTATTTCCAGTAGAGCCCTTATGCCAGCAGCATCTGATGTTTTAAGGGTTAGGTGGCCAACCATGCAAGTACTGTACTAATCATACCCAACGTTGCTTAACTTCGCTGACAGGATAAGAAGTGGAGTTTCCAACATGGTACTACCTGGTGCACAGGGACTTTTCGATCACCTATTAGTAAGACATTCTTTTACTTTTTTTACTTTTATCCTCTTTGCCACTTATCAGCCCGTTAGCCGCTTGGGCAGTCGGTCACGTCTGTTAAGCACTGAGCATGAGCTGGCTCCCGAATGTATCGTAACCTGCTGGTGTTGGTCAAGTCTGGTCTTGAAAGAGCTCACACTCGCTGCCATCACAACACTCTGGCAGGTTGTTCCAAGAGTCCACAATTCTCACTCGGAGAAAGTTTGCCCTCGCTGTTTTCTGGACTTGTGGCTCCTTCAACCTCGACCTGCGCCCCCTGTGGGGCAGGCATCTGCCAGCTTCAGGTATGTACAGTCCACTTCACTAGTGCATTTATAGGGCTCGTCAGGTTTTGTACAGTGAAGCAACCGTGTTTGTTTACATTCAACTGAAGGAAACTCACAATAGAAAACATACTATGGGATCAAATTGAAGTAAAATTAAAACAAATATCTCACTGTAATGATTTGTGGAATGTTTATATGACAAGCCCCTGTAAACGCACTAGAGAAGGGAACTGTACATTCAACTAAGCAGTGCCCTCCGAGATGTTTATACACTTCAATTAGATCACCTCTTGCATGCTGTAGTATAAGCTAGGCAATTGCAGATGTTCTAATCTCTCTGGGTAGCTGAGGTGCTGTAGAGCTGGTACCAGTCTGGTGGCCCTCCTTTGAACATTTTCAATCAATTGACAGTTTCTAGCATATCTTGGGGACCAGACAGGGTGACAGTACTGTACTCCAGATGGGGAATCCCCTTACTCTTGAAGATCATTATGAGGGACAGATCGTTAAGATATCTGAATAACGTTCTTATAAGACCTACTAGTTACGTTGCTCGATTCACCTTCTCACAGTGGCCCGAGAACTTAAGTTCATTGTCAACATACACACCCAGATTCTTTTCACATAATTCTATTAATGTAGTTTCTTTGTTGGGAAATGTGATACACATCCTTACTGTTGGTACGACCTAGGAGCATCCTCTTGCACTTTGTGATTATTGAATCTCAGCAGCCATTTATTTCTTTGACCATTCTTGAAGCTGATAATGTTTTTGGGAGGTGTGAGGCCGAGTGAAGATTAAAGCACCTGTGATGCTTGTTTAATTATTGTAACCTTTCTATCTCTTCTACTACTTAATATTTTACATTAACATGGCACAGCAGTGGCAGGTGAAAAGCAAGTCAGAAATACTTCAAAATGTGTTATTAGTTTTCAACCTTGGGCGGTCACAAGCAGTGCTCTGAACCCTACCAGTACCATACTTGCAGCACAGCATCACATAAAAATATTCAACTTTCTGACCACCAGTCTGGTTAATATTCTAAAATACTGATCCCGTAACGGCGACCTGCCACGACTAAACATAAAACCCCAGTTGTGGGAATTTATAATTATTTATTGGATTTTCACATACCAGGTAATGTCTTAAAATGCAGCTATCTACAGGCATTTTTTGTCTTATGACATAGTTTCAGCTTGTATCATCTGGAGTATTAGAGTTACATGTTGATGTTTACATTACAATATCAGTGTTGACAACAACATAAGGGAAGACAAACAATCTTGTTATTATATAATTTATTGTATGTAACAGATTTAAACATGGAAAACATTATGGACATCTGGATAATATTTACAGCAAGTATTAGTGTAAAAATAATGTATATTATATGTACAAAAACAAACAAGATGAATAATGGAATACAAAATATTACATTTTTAGCTAATTACAAAGAAATATTGATGTATGATTTAAAGATAATTTTGCCATTTTCAGTGGTAGCAGTTTATGACACTCCTTACAGTACCGTACATTCCCTAAAAAAAAAAATTAAAATGTATTGAATTTCTGTACTTGCTGTAAAACAAAATGAGAACAGAAATTTTCCCAAGGTAGATGACAAAGGGAGTGTTTCAAACTAAGACAACAACACCAATGACTGTGTGTCTTGCAAGGTCTCCTGACTGTAGAAAGTCCTGTGGCATAAACTCAGATCAGAGGGAAACTGTGTGTGTGGTACGGTAAACTGACAACACTGAGCAACTTCCCTACTTAGGAAGTTGATGACAAAGGAAAATTTAATCACATATTAGAAGGAGTTTTGTGGTAACTTTGTCTTGCATCACTGGATGAGCATTGTGTGTTGTACGCTTACACCACCATAGTGTATTGTAAGCTTACACCACCATAGTGTACGGTAAGCTCACACCACCATAGTTTACTGTAAGATCACACCACCATAGTGTATTGTAAGCTTACACCACCATAGTTTACTGTAAGCTCACACCACCATAGTGTATTGTAAGCTCACACCACCATAGTTTACTATAAGCTCACACCACCATAGTGTATTGTGAGCTCTCACCACCAAAGGACAGTGTATAATGTAGCTGATTGGTGAAGAAATTAAAATCTACTCAGTTCATATGAGGATAGGATGTATAAAAAAGAAAAAAAAATAGTTAGGGAAGATAATGCTGGTGACAATAACAACACTAATTATTTTATACAACAGCTGTACTTATGGCTGTAATGTATTTTGTTTGATCACATGGGGACCACAATGAAGTTTATGTGTCACAAGAACAAAATGAACAGTTAGGTGCATTATATTGACTTATATTTTAAAGACCATCCAAAATATAGGATTTAAAATGAATCCGTCGTGTGTGTGATTTAGTGAGGAAAAATAATTGGGGCTGTGAGCATTAAAAAACTTATTGGTTAGAGGAAGGGGAAATGGGAAGAGGAGGAGACGGGAAAGGAGGTGAGGAGGAGACGGGAAAGGAGGTGAGGAGAAGAAGAGGGGAGGAGGAAGACAAAGAAAATCATACTACAATACTTATACAACCCTGACCGAAGTCCCTGAAATACAACAAAAATACGCTTTGGACAGACGCACAGAGATACGGACACGAGGAGACGCACAAAACTACGGAAATACACAGACATGAAGAGAATATGGAGATACACAGACGCTTGGAGACACTGATAGATGCACGGACACAAACCTATATGCAATGACGAATGATGATTTCTTTATATAACACCAATAACAATGATATATGATGATTTTTTTGTTTTTCTTTTACGGGGATTAGCGCACCTGGGCACAGGTCACTGACCCACAACGGGGCGGGGAGGGGGGGGGGCTAAGAGTAAAAAAAAAAATTAAAAATAGAAGAGAAAAAGACTATTAATCTACACCACAAAGGTGCCGGAAAACCAACTTTTTGATGCGAGACATTGTATGACTATGGAAACACGCAGAAGAATGCAGAGCATTCCACAGTTTGGCTGTGTGAGGAAAGAAGGATCTACTATAATGGGTTATTCTAGTGTGACCGACATCCACAGAGAAACGGTGGGCACCGCGGGCAAGAAGAGTATTACGAGCCCACGGCCTTGCTGGCGGTACACAGGATGCCAAATCCACCAAGCATTGCCCGTTAAAGTACCTGGTAATTAATGATGGTGATGAAGAATGATGTAGTTTTGATAATGATGGTTTAGGCACTAAAAAACTTCAAAATAGGCAGGCAAAATAAAGTGGCAAAATAGGCATTAAAAAGGCATTTATTCCCAGAGCAATTATAGAAATAAACTAGAAATATAACTTAAGTACATAAGTTCCATAACTATTACTCATATGCCATAAGTTCCATAACTATTACTCATATGCAGGTTAATCAGTCTGGTTACATGAAATAACAAGCATTTTCTTGACTTTTTCAAATTTGAACCCATGCCTTCTGTCAGATAGAAGATGCTTGAAGAGCGAGAATGATCTCTACCTCCACCGACGTCACAGGAGCATATTTAAAACATACCATGGTCTGCGGATTCATTTCCCCAACATCTGCATCATTCTGTCTTTCGAGAACTTTTCCAATATTCTTGATTTTTTTCCAGGTCTCGGTTTGCAGCAATCACTCGTTCACATTTTTCACTTACAGATTTTCATTTCTCAACGGAAACCTGAGTTATATCCACAACGATTGTCTCAAAACACTTCAAAGCATTAATCAAAGGCATGTTGTTTTTCTCCAGTGTATTGATGGCCTTTGGCAGATTTCCATAGTTTGAAGCAATGAATGCAAGCTCATTGCATAGTAATCTATCCTAGGACTGTACTGAGGCAGTGCGTCGACTCCTATACGTCTCGTGCCGACAAAAGCAGTGTTGCCAAGTTTTACGGTGTTCTGAAACTAATTTCGTGTTTGGAGTGTTACTTTGTGGAATTATGTGCAAAAAAGCACAATAGGCTATTATTTAGTAGAACAGACATTATCACTCGCAATTCCCTAAAAAAGGCATTTTATGGCATTTTGCCTAAACATCCCGGCTGTAATGATGAATAATGACTGATAATAATGATGGTGATTAATGACACAGTAATGAGGGTGATAATTAATGGTGAAATAATGATGAGTGATGAATAATGATGGTAATTAATGACAATTATGAAAATGAAGGTGATTAGTGACAAAATGATAATGGTGTTGAATAATGGCACAGTATTGATGGTGATGAATAATGAGGCAAACCAAAGTATTGGTGAAGGTAATCTGATAATGATCCTTTGAAATATAATAATAAATCTTACAATGATAATGATGGTGACGATGACTTGATGAAAATGACATTGTGAAGTGACAATGAATTGATGAAGATGACATGAAGTGACAATGACTTGATGAAGATGACCATAACTTGAGGAAGACGACGATGAATGCAGTGATAACTAATGATGATGATGACAAGCGAAAATGATGGTAATTATGACTACAGTTATTATGGTAAAAAAAAATTAGGATAACGACAAGAACGAATGACAATGATTTTTGATAATGAATAAGACAATGAATTAATGAAGATGACAATGATAATTATGAAAATTGAATTCAGATTGAAAATAAAGATAAGGTGGGGGTGGTGGGTCAACAGCAGTCAGCAAAATGAGAGCAGCTTCCTGCAATGGTGTGGGAAGCGGCTTCAGCTGCACGTCGTTCATCGTCGGCCACGTCACTCCTGCGCTGCTACCTACCTGGGTAACGTGCTAGTGACGTGTATGTGTGTGCGCGTGTTTGTATACGTGGAGAAGTGTACGCCATAACCATTATCGTTCGGTTGTCCTGCAGTCATAAGTGTCGATGGGAACGAGGACTAGGTGTGGAAGACGATGAGTCGTAGGAGAGTGATGAGGGTGGTGTACGTCACGGGAGGTGGACAATAAACACGTGAGTGAGATTCAATGACGGGTGGGGGGAGGGGTGAGTTAAGCGGACACCAGGTTCTTCCCCCACACGTCTGAGCACCTGGCTTGTTATCAACATTGAGGACGACCAGCGGGCATAGCAACTAGCAGCGTGGAACATCAGGTTGCTGGTGGCTCTGATACACCAGGTGGGGTGCGAACGTGAGGGAGGGCCTCATTCAAAGCATACATTGCCGCGATTGATTACTAGTGAAAGCACGGGATATATATATATATATATATATATATATATATATATATATATATATATATATATATATATATATATATATATATATATATATATATATATAAAAAACACCTGTCTCCCGAGAGGGTGTTAATTTCTCGTCCTTGTGATAATTTAAACAAGGACGAAACCAAGTCCAAAAATCCACTAAAGATATTAAATCACAAATTATGTTTAAGTCACGAACCTCTCAAACGTTTTATAAAGTACAGTGTGTGGGAGGAGTGTGGTAGAGGTGCGTGCGTGAGTGAGTGCAAGGGGCCGCGGTGGCCATATGGTGCACCAACAGCTTGACTCATCCGTTACAAGCTTTCTCAAACTTGCCAGTTTCCTGTTATGGTGAATGTTATTGATAGTTCATTGATGACATCATGCTGGCGTTAGTTACTGACGATCTCTTGGTGTTGATTGATTACTCAACAAATTCTTCTAGATACAGGAGAGACTGAGGATTAATAAACGACACGAGTTTGATTTTCACTCTTTTTAAGGCTGTAACAGGTTTTCAAAATGTAATATAACAGTACGCAAAATATGACTTATTTTCCGATTTGGTGCCTATGTTCCTCTTATAAGACTCAACTATTCGCCTGTGCAGAGTTGCGCGATATGTAGTGACAGTGATGATGTAGTGTGGTGTTGTGTTGCAGGTGTAACACCACCAGGTGGAGGAGCACAGTACACGAGCCCGACACTGGGAATCCGCATCGCGTCACTTGCCACACTCCATATGGCTGCTTCCTTCCCGTTACCTTACTAATTATTTTTTTTTACTCGTTACCTTCATGACCCCTCCACTGTTTCCTTATTTTATTATTTATTTTATTTATTTATTTTATTTATTTTTTTTTTGTGGGGGGGGTGGGGGGTCTCTCGATGTTCCGGTACTTTTGCCATGCACAGTTTTTTGCACACCAATGAATGAGCTACTGAGCTGTTGTGATGACTGGTCGTGTCACTTTGCTCCGGTCGGTTAGATTTCGAATCAGCCTGAGATGCTACAGCCACTTCCGCGTGGGGTGCACAGAAATTTTCCAGCCTTAAGAGTTCTTGAACAACAATGCTACATTGTAAACACTAGAACTATCCATTCCAACACTAAACATATCCTTGTTTCTAAAACTGTTAAGGTCAACCGTAGCTTAATGTCTGCTGTGTCTCCATTAGAGCTTCATCGAGGTCAACACACGTTGCTTGTGTCACCTGATAGGCTAGTTTTTGTATCTCATCAGACAGGCATGTTGTTCTCATACCCTGCCAAGGTACAGTCATGGAAAGGCGTTTCTATACCCCTTGTGATATCCCCAGCCAAGATAAATTCATATCCATATACGACTGCAAGGGATGATTATGAGGCAGTAGTCAAATCCCCACTGATCTCCATTACTGCGACCCTGCCACATCTTGAGTGGGTATATCACAAGGGGTATAGCCGTATAGAAACACCTTTCCCTGACTGTTCCCAATGATTGCCATCACTAACTGTCGAGGTCAAGAACACACAACACTGTCAACACTCTTTAAGAACAGCGAGAACAATGGCCTTGAATTTCGTATGACAACGAACGTGGAGTTAAGTTTACTTAAATTCTAACAACATTCATTATAATTACATCACGAAAACCGACAAATATCTAATTCACATTTAATTTTTACGGAAATTGTCCCCCCAAAATATGCAACGCCAAACAAGCTGTAAATTTCCATGAACGACTTTGAGAATTGGGACGCCGTCAATCGGTGTGCGGGAGTGGAAACCTGTGTAAAATTAGCTTGCGAACGAATTTGGTTAAGAGAGAACCGAAGTCATTCATTAGTAAAGAGAACAAAAGCAGGCACGTGGGATTTACCGATTTGGGCAGAAGAATGTGAACAGAGTCTAGGAGTGAGGCAGCTGAGCACACGGCGGCAGGCAACACACCACTCACGTTAAGGTATACAGGAGGCAAGACTGGGATGTAGTTCAGACATTTACTGCCACGGAAACTTACTGTCACTGAATGTGTACGAGAAAAGATAAACATACCAGGTGTGAAGACAAACAGGGTATCGGATACTTTAAACACACGGTAAAGATCAGCAAGTCGACTGGTGATGTAGAAATAAAGGCTTTGTAGCCGGACATATAAGAGGATCAACCTAAGAGGATCAACATAAGAGGATCAACATAAGAGGATCAATACAGGTGGATCAACAAAGGAGGATTTAATCTGTTAATTAAGTAGGAAGAGAATTACGTAGATGAGTTAGTTAGGGCAAAAATAACGGGATATATTATTTTTAAAGATAATAAATTCAGTATACTGTAGGCTGAATACACCTGTCAGATGATCTAAGACTAGGAATCACCTGAAAATTAGACATCCAACAATATTTCACATTTGGATTAACCACCTTAATTCTACCAAGAAGGGGTTAGGTTAGATTAAGATAGGATACGATAGGTTTGGTTATATTTAGATAGTATACGATAGGTTAGGTTAGCATTATGGTGGTTAATCTTCAGGTGAAATGTAGATGTGCGTAATTTTCACGTAACCCAAGAATAGTGAACTCTCAGTGGAATTTCCTCCCTCTATAAAAAAAAACTATGTATAGATACTTAGTAAAATGAACAGTGCGTGTTATTGCCATGGTAAGTATTAAGTAACTGTAAAGAAAACTGCCTATAATAAGTGTTGGTATATCTCCAGCACATGGATATAGTAGTTCAGAGGTAGAATGTAAATACAAAGTGACATTTTTTATATTCCTAACTTCATAATCTAAAACCAAATAAATGTGTTACCAGATGATGGAAGGAATGTGGGGTGTGGGTGACGTATTGGCAGCAGTGGTGGACATGACCGTGTTGGGGGAGGGGGACAGTCATGCAGGGTTGAGTGATGGAAGCTCTTAATAGGTCACCAATGTGTATGAAAGAGCACGTATATGGGGGATGACTTCAGTATTGTGGTAACTCATGATGTAAATATTACAATGATTATATATTTGACAAAAGTTGAATCAAGGAATAAAATAAATGTTTTTTCTACACTGAACAGAATTAAATTTTATCGTTTATGTTTTGCGGCGAAGACTTGTTAACAGGTATGCTTATGGCGGTGTAGAGGAGGCCTGAACAAGGACCCAATAATAAAATGACTTGCGGCCTCTTTCTCTCTCACTAACACTGACTTAACAAACAACACTCGATGCACTGAGCACTTAACTGCTGCTGCTGACGGCTGAGCGGGTTAAGAGGTGTGTACCCTGTCACTGATACTCCACTGCACCATCATCATAATTACCAGACTTGCACTGTAAGTAATTATCACTTTCACGGGACGTGTTACCGTGTACCACACACCGGCGGGCGGTCACCTCAACGGCCAGGGAGTCCTAGCTGTTCCAGTGCGGCAAGCGTCACTGTCATGAGTTACGAGTGCCATCTGTCATGCGCCTCATGCGCTCCCAAGGGTGCCTCACTTATGGTAGGTACCCCAACGAGTTCTCAATGTTCTCAGAGAAGAGGAAGGAGTTGTTGGGCTGCATGGAGGAGTAAGCATCGTCCTCAGACTCCGACGCTGATTGATTGAGGTGGTTGATGAGGTCGGTAGTCTGATTAAGTTTGAGTTCAGAGAAGAGAGCAGCGATCTCTGCTGTTTTCTTCATAGAGAGGATGGAGGCGGTGTCGCTGTCCTCACGCTGCTGACGCTGCGACGCTCCTCGGTACACAACCTTGCCACTCGGGTCCACCGCAGACACTAACAGGATCTTCTGGTGGGAGGTACTCGAGCCCCTGGAGCTTTGGGAGCGATGAGTTCCCACTCCGCTGCCGCTGCCCTGGGACGACGCCTGGGAGCCCTGGGATCCACCCGAGCCCAAGGAGCCTGAAGGGTGTCGCCGCAGCCTGGGAGACAGTAGGAGAGACTCGGTGCTCGCGGCTCTCTGGTGGGGCGGCAGCCGGCGCCGTCCACTATCCTGACTATGGTAGCCAGACCCGTCTGATCGATGCACGACAGAGATTTCAGAATCCGTCGATAAATTAGAAGATAAACTTTTCTTTCTCATGACCTCTGGGTGCATGGAAAACACTGTGCCTGCGGAGCGGCTTTTGCTGTGTTCGGTCAGGTACAAGGAGGAGCTCTTATGCTGTGTGGTACTGCTGGAGGACCCGCCAGTGTTGCGCTTCCATGAGGTTGGATGTGATTCAAGTTCGCTGAGGTTGGAATGTGACCCGAAACCTTTCTTGTAAGCGGCGGCGCTCTGAACGGTGGTCTCTGTGTTGGTATCGGTCTCAGAGTCGAGGTTGATTTCATACATCTTGAGACCATTCTTCTTGACACGCTTGAGGGAACAGTAGCACTTCTCACTCTCGGCACAACTTTCGGTGTCACAATCACAGGGAGAGTCGTGGCCCTTATGGGCGTGTTTGTCGTGAAGTTTGGTTGAGGCAGCTCGGCGGGGCAGGGAACAGTAGCACTTGCTCGAACACTCACTGTCATAGCCACACTCGCTGCACGAAACGTAGCCCTCGTTGGCTCGGGATGGGTTTCGTCGAGGCATAGGCGTCTTGGGAGCCACCTTCCTCCCGGTGCCCTCCAGCATATGACTAAATTCATTTTCCTTGTTGTCTGTTCGTCTCTGTGCGCCAGCACTTCGTCCCGGCCTCTCAAAAGTGTAGCGACTCTTATTGTTGACCAATTTTCTGAGTGGTGACTTATCCTTCAGGTAACTGGACTGTAGACTGGAGGCGCGGGAGCCCAGCCTCGAGAACGAGCGCTTAGTAGCCTTTAGGACAGAGGAGATGGTGGAGCCGTCACTGTCCGAGTCCATGAGACTCATGAGGGAAGAACTGCGGCCTCTCGTCTGCTTCCTCATAATGTTCTTGGACCGTTGGTAGATCTCGTCCTTGGACAGTGTCAAAGCCAGTTTTAGTAGGATCTCCCGTTGGTCAGGATCCATCTCACTGAAGGACATTCCACGCGGGTTGATAACTTGCTTTAGTACCTCGTCCACGCTGTTTAAGCCCGTCTTCTGTTTGACATCGTCCAGCAGATCCTGGAAATTGTACTTATTGGTAACATTCATGAAAGACTTGGAGCGAGGCAGCGCCACTCTGGTGTACACGTCGCCGGGGTCTAGCAAGAAGGCGCCCGGATGACGCTCACTAATGGAACGTTTAAGACGCCGCTTGCTGACCCGGGAGTCGTCCAAGATGATGTGTGACTGCAGTATATCTTCGCTGTTGGCTCGCCGAAGTCCCTGGCCAAAACCTGGAGACTTGGAGTGGTGTGAGCGTTTCTTACGGGGTGGTCTGACAGGCACCATCTCACTATCACTCATTACGTGTCTGTCATCCTCCCGGGTGTCGCTGGAGGCCTCGCTCGGTGCCTCACTCCGCATGTTCTCTAACAATGCTTGGTACAAGTTGGCAGCCATTACAATGGCATCCTCAGATGACTGACAGACGAAGCCGTGACATTCAAGCACCTTTGGCACGCCAACCTTCCTCATGACGCAGGCGAACATGGGCGGGTGCTGGATGGCCATGACGGCAGGCTCGGGCACGTTGAGAGGGTGGTAGAGGTTGTACTTGTCCTGGGCTTCAGGGTCGCAGATGAGCGGCAGGAAGGCGTATGTATAGTTCACCTGGCCGTGCTCTGCCAGCTCCTTGCGGATGACCAGTTTCACCGCTGCCCACACCGCGATCGTCGGGAAAGGATTAGTAAACTCGAAATGGCCATCAGGAGATTCCACGTTGCCATGTGTTATCCTGAGTCCGGCCTCGGTGATCTGCAGCGTACCAGGCACATGCCGTTTGCCCCGGGACACACTCAGACGGTACTTGTAATAAAGATCCTTGAGAGGTGTCTGGAGCACGTCTAGGCTAGTGGCTTTTTCGGCCAGCTGCAGCGCCCCCAGGTAGTCCACACGGTACTTCATACTGGAGAGCGACGCTCGCGGTGTCGCCGCCTCGCGCGGCTCAGTTGGACTGACTCCACCACTTCTGGGCCGACTGCCGCGGCTGGTGGTGGTGGTCGGGGAGGGAGATTGAGACTGATGGTGCCGCGACGGTGTGGGTGGGGAGAGTAGGGCGAGGGGTGGCTGAGGTGGTGGGGAGAGGAGAGCGAGAGGTGACGGAGGTGGTGGGGGGTCTGGGGCGTGGGGGGCAGGTGGTGTATTAGGGGGGGCGGCGCGGGTTCCAACTATGGGTTCACTAGAAGCATCAGCGAAAAGCCTCTCAATCTGTGCTTGTACGGTGGCCCGCACGTCCAGGAAGGCTCTCTGACGCTGGTCCCGGCCCCCGAACATACGCTCTAGCTCCTCCTGCACAGGATTGACTGGCGGGGGCACAGGGTCAGGTCGTAGAGGCACGGGGTCAGGCCTCATCTTGTCCTGCCTCCGCTTGTCCCTGAAAAGGGAGTCAATGCGTTGTTTATGCGTGGAGGAGATGGTGCTGGTGTCTGAGTAAATGGGGTCATCCAGGTGAGATAACCGGAAGCTGTATGTCTCTTCCTCGTACTTCACCATGGTGGCGGATGGTCCTGGTCGTGTAGGGGAGGCGGTGACGGGTGTGGCCGCCAAGGAACTGTTGGAGAAACAAAAGACAAACGTTAATACGTGTGAACACAACACAAAAAACAAACTCAAAAGAACATACAAGTAAGCATCACCAATAGAGAACATCTGTAATAACATTCCGAATAAGTGAGCGAAATTCGTAACAAAATATACATATAAAAACTGTACAATACATTGAAGTGTATTGTGATTACGCAAGTTTATGGAGGAAATGTTTAGAACTGTTCCACCTCACATCACTGTGGAGAACGAATAATAAACAAGATATGTTAGCAATACAGAAGTAAACAGATAATTCTTTGTTTACTCGCATATCATTGTTTACACTTGAATTTCAAAAGAGAAATTACAGTAATTTGTAAAGGTTAACTGACCGAGCGATAGGAGCCATCTGTTGAATATATGCTGTCAGTAGTCACAAGAGAGTCTACAGAGTTTAGAAACAGGATAATTCTAAAATGCATCACTGTTAATTGCTGTCGTATTTTTTTAAATATGAATCACACTGGTATTTGTTTATTAGTGTTAAAACAATGTTATTATACCATCAGTGGCTTAATTACTGGTTTACACACATACTCACACGCACATAATCGCGAACGCTAGATCCCCACACGAAAGTTTGTGGCCTACATTCGTTTGCAAAATTCCCATCAACCCATGAAATTATGCGTGACTTTCATATACTTTCAATAACCGCATGACAGAAAGATTATAAGGTACTGTGTGGGACAAATTGTGCGTCGACTTAAAGAGTATATGATTGTGTTATTGCAGCATTGTAGCAATATAATCGAACTAGCATATCAAAGTACTCGTGTTGCATGATAGATGGAGCCATTCCTCGTATGTCCTTTTTATGGTGTGAATTGTAAAACCTTTAATATTTTCGTATATTTAATGCATTTAGGTTTCTATTTTTATCAAGTCATACACACGTAAATACCAAAGGAAGATAACTGCACAGAATAATTTAAACTTAATATAACACTTCGATGTTATTTCCCTATTTGCAACAAAGCCCATACAACCAACCACATTCTAAGCTAAACTAAGATAATGCGTTGTGTTATCTATGTAAGGGTGGACAAGGTTTAGTTAAGGTTGGATAATATGAATTAGAACGAAATCGGTTGATAAAATTTCCAGCTCCTATTCCTCATTTGTTTCAACATATTTTTCTCGCCGCCGAAACGTGAGTTGGAATTCGTTTATTATTTTGATTTAATTCTCTTCATTCCGAGCTTCGTAAATAATATTTTAATCTAGATATCATGATACTGTACAAATACTGTATTCCAATTAGTGTACTGCTGTAATACTGTAAGTACATTATTGTGATACTGTAATATTATTATTATTGTAACACTGAAATAATGAAATAAGTGTTGTACTGCTATAATGAGTAATGTAGCTCTCAATCGTGTTACTATTAAAGAAGCGACGCATTTAAGAATTCAGTACCATACAATGCGTAATGTTACCAAAACACCCACGTACTTAAACAATATTAAGATAACCTGAAGACTATCTCTCCCAGTCTAAAACTATATTAAGATAACCTGAAGACTGTCTCTCCCAGTCTAAATCAACTTAAGATTAAACATCCTAATGCTATCTGGGGGGGGGGGGGGGGATGGGGAGGTTAGTGTTAAGGTGGTTATATCATGTTATATGCTAGCGTTAGTTAAGGTGAAATAACCTGGGATGTCTAATCTTCAGTGATCTCATTATGGAGGTGTGAATTATCTAGTCCAGTCTGGTATATTGTCTCCCAATGGTGGTTATAAACTACGACGTCACTTCCTGGCTCGGGTTTACACGGGTTGGTCACAGCTGCCAACCAACAGTATCAGGTGGTGTCCCGCAAGGTGCTCCACTAGCGCACACTGATTAAAACTTGGAACTTCGTGAAATGTGTGGATTACGTGGAGATTAGACACCCCAGCTCCAGTCATCTACAATGTTTCCTTCTAGAGTTATTACAAAACAATCTTGACCTTGACCTACCCCCTCAAAAACATAGTTCATTTATATAGTTAAACCAGATTTGGTTCAGATATGGCGGAGATACGCTTCATTATATTATTGGCGAGTGTGTGGAAACGGACACACACACACAGAGAGAGCCAAGGTCATTCCAATACCTCGCAAACTTGGGTTGTAAGGGATAACACTTTTGGTAATATTCTATTTCTTGTTGGTATAATATTCAGTGCCACTACCAGATCGTCGCCAGCCAGGTGTTAGAGGGCGGCACCGCGTCACTGAGCAGCAAAATGTGGCGCCTGGGTGTGGTTGAGTGATTGAACACAGGCCGTGATCAATACAGTTATACAGCCATTCTAACAGGTCGTCTAAACGGGTTCTCTGTTGTTGTAATCTATACACCGTCAACAAGTCCAGGTTAGTGAAGTTAGATATTTGATTTATGAGCCAGATTAATGAGGACGAAATATTTTTTTTAATCACGATGAAGTAAGATTCAAATCATAGGTCATTTACAGATATTTTATAAGTTATTAATCACTGCTAATGTTAAACTCGGACGGTAACTACTTCTATAAGAATCGGTCAACGACACACCGACTAATTATGCCAGCAAGTTGCGTTCATAAGCAAAACACATCGCTCAATAAACAGTATCTCGGGGGAGATTATATTACTTAAATCATTTATACACTTAAAATTTTTGTGTTTACAGTCCCCATATCACTTTATTTATTACCACAATACCTAACTCCAGCAGCCTATGATAGCCGCCCTTCGTTAACGAGGAAGAGTGAGAACACCGGGCCAGCCAAGCACTTCATTAGTCTCTACGCGATCATCCGCACATTCCTCGACTTATTTTTTTTAACCTTACAGACGAGAGTAGGAAGCTGACCACCTATTTCATAAACCTTCGTTCCCGATGAATTCCTTCTTTGTTTGTCCAATGTGACCACAAGTGTACAGTACCCACACAAAACCTGCAATACGTATTAGGTTCGTAGTACATAGTTGATGACGTTACTTAGGTCCATCCTGCACGAGGGGTTGAAACCTATATATTCACACCATCTGTTTCTATAACTTTAATGGGATAAAAATGAAGCGGGTCTGTGTGTTTTATGTAATGTGTTGAACCCATTCTGCTTGTGTTCTAACAAGGATCGTGTCTCGATGATCAACGCTCGTTTACTGTACAAAGTAATATTATGAAGTTGTGACGTGACTTAGCTTATCATAGAGGTTTTACCAGCAAGACCGAACAACCAATTTTTAGTTTTGGTCAGCAATTAGTATCGGGCACAATTCTTCATTATATAACATAGTACCTATCATGCTTATCTCTGCCCTGACTCAAAGAAAAGTGGTCATCACAAGGCTCTATTTGTTTAGCTAGTTTTTGTATTTTGTTACATTATCTTTCACTATTGCCTACCCTGAAGGTTGAGTTTCTACGTCCGATATTTCTTCACACACACACACACACACACACACACACACACACACTTGTCTGTTTTATGCGACTTTTACCAACTTAGTTAAATGATTAGGTTAGTTTTAAAGGTGAGGTTATGTTAAATCGCATAAAGCAGACGATCGCCCAAGTGGGATGTAGTCCTTTAGAATACCCCCCCCCCAAGACTTGTGTCCAGGTGCCATCTATCAAGCCACAATTAGGTAAGGATAGGTTTAGTTAGCTTAGGTTAGGTTTAGTTGGGTTAGGTTTAGTTAGGTTAGGTTAGGTTTAGTTAGGTTAGAACGACAGCCACTAAAAAACACAGCTGCTTTTATTGCCTTTGTTGACCAGGTGAAATTGCAACCAGGTGACGTTCATCACCCATCTGGTTAGCTAGAGTACGTGAATTTGAGGCTCCCAGCTTATTTTACCGGGGTGGGGGTTAGTTTAGGTTACTTCAGATTATGTTATGTTAGTTATTTTTTAGGTAATGTTACGTTAGACTTGGTTAGGTTAAATTTAGGTTAGATTAGATTATGTGCGCCTCACGTGTGATTGTCACGACCGTAAATATATATATTTTTTAAATCACTTGCAGATTGGCCCTCCGTAGCTTAGTTCACTTTATTAAACACCCTAACGTTTCCTGAGTGGGTTAGGTTAGGTTAGATCGAGACAGTTTCAATGGGATATTTTAACATTTACTGTAAGTAATAATAAAGCAGCTGCATCACTTTTGTAGAGCTAGTGCGTAACATTATACAACTCTACGGCTCTTTCACTCCAGCCTCAACCATTACCTCAACCTGTTTCAAGTGTGGTGTCTACGAAACTATGAGAATTCCGACATTGTGGCTTAATCCTCCCAGGAATACACCCTGCACTTTAAGGTACAAAAACTGCACCACAGGAGAGAGTTATCCTTCATGCTCTCCATCGCCTGCTGCCGTGTCATATGTAGTTACCAAGGTTAATAACACGTCTGTCTCACGGAAGCCACACAAACTAGAATAATGGCACGAATTATCTCCCAACAAATTATTACAGACTTCGGGTTATTGTGTGTGTGATATATATTGCCGGTAACTTGTCAGATTAACGAAGCGACTATATAATACACTTCATAACACTTTAAAATCAACTACTCGCTATGGGAGGAACCAGAACGTTGAAATCAGAACAGCACTACATCATCCTAACTCGGGGAAAATAATTTCATGGGGAACTACGGCTTATTAGCTACCGTGAGTGTTTTTAATATTTCATTCTCCTCACTAGGATGTTAATAGATTAGAGATACAACACTGGAAAGGTTCAGCTATGTCGATATTGTTGTTGATCTCTTTCCATCTGTGTTATTCTGGATAAATTCTTTCAACTCTCTCTCATTTCCAATCGGGTCACATACTCGACTTGTAGGAGAGAGGCTGCGTGCTGTAAGACCCACCTGGTGGGGGAACACACCGCTGGCCTACCACTGACCATTGTCCAACATGCTGCAGGGGCGGATCCAAGAATATCAAAAGAGGGGTCCAAGAAGTTGTGGGAGGGAGAACATGGCGAGCTCAGCGAGCCCACTCAGCTGGGACTGTCAATTGATTGAAAATGTCCAAAGGAGGGCCACCAGACTGGTGCCTGCTCTACGGAACCTCAGTTACCCAGAGAGATTAGAACGCCTGCAACTACCTAGCTTATACTACAGACGGGCAAGGGGCGACCCAATTGAAGTGTATAAACATCTCAGAGGACACTACTCGGTCAAATGTACATATCTGGAGCTGGCGGACGCCCGCCCCACAAGGGGTCACAGCTCTAGGTTGATAAAGCCAGAAAACTGTGAGGGGTAACTTTTGCGGAGTGAGAGTTGTGAACTCTTGGAACAATCTGCCAGAGTGTTGTGACGGCACCGAGTGTGAGCTGTTTCAAGACCAGACTTGACCAACACTGGAGCAGGTTCCGATATATTCAGGAGCCAGTTCATGCCCAGTACTTGCCAACAGTGTGTAACAGAGATGTGACTGACCACCCAAGCGGCTAACGATCGGATCAGTGGTGAAGAGGATAAAAGTAAAAGGAAATATTGCGATGTGGTATATGTACACTTAACTCTATAGTTTACCATACACTTAGGTGGCGGAGACACCGTTTTCTATTATCAACACATTTTCTGTAAGGGGAAACGGACACTACACTACGGTATTATTCTGAGATCATGAGGAGAACCGCATATTGAAGCAAGAATAACAGGCACACATCTCGTCTGGCGAGAATTTAATAAAATACCGAATCAGCGATTGTTTGTAAGAGTAATAATAGTAAAGAAACGAGGTAGGAGGTGAAATGACTGCGAGTGGTGTGGCATTCGTCTTTATTTTTGTCTCTTATCTGGCGTTGCTAGTTAAAACCCTTCAGGAACTAAAGTTACATCACGCTCTCCTCTGAACTAACATAATCAGCTAAAGTTAAACCTCTACCGTTGCTTCAGACGAACTTAATGTTTTTCTAAACCTAACCGCAAACATAGGAGTACCGGACTCAATATACAGTATATGTAAGCTATTGCGAAGATATTATTTACAAATACTTTATTTAAGATGTGAATTGCAAAACATTATTGTACTCAATTTTGAGATAAATTAACTGAAATCTTGTCTCTGTTATTATGAATATAGTTGTAATTTGTGGTAAATATTTTGATATGATTCCTGTATTAAACTAGTTGTACTACATCACTAGTGTTTGTATGTTATGCATTACATTGAGCTGAATAAACCGACATATGATTCGTAGCAATGCTTCTTTGTGATTTGTGATTGTATATTACTATGTTCGTTATTTATATCACTGATTAATTTTGAGTAACGAATAAAGTTAATGAATAAAAAAAAGTAATGCGCATTTGAACATATAACAAAATACTGTACGTCGTTTATAACATTTTAGAATTGTAAGGAGGAAAGATTGTATAGGAAATCCCCAGCTTTGGTCTTGCTGCAACTTAGAATATCATGTTTATTCCCTTCAATATATAAGGTAATGCAATATATTATATAATTATTGGTGTTAAGGTTTCGTGTAGCCGTGGAGAGCCTTGGCTTCGGGTTTGGCTTCATGATTTAAATGGTTGGTTTCGGTTTCGTGACTTTCCAATGGTTTCGACCCCAAGTTATCACTATCATCTATACCTGGTAAACTACATCAATAACACTATCATCTATACCTGGTACACTACATCAATAACACTATCATCTATACCTGGTGCACTACATCAATAACACAATCATCTATACCTGGTACACTACATCAATAACACTATCATCTATACAACTTCAACTACACAATCACCTACACAGTCAACAAAACTACTTCAACTACACTTATCACCTACACCCCGGTACAAAACATACACTATCACTTTAAGGTAGGGGTCGTCCTCGCCAGGCAGGTGTGTGGTGTTGATGGTGGGGGAAATATATCATACTGTGTGGCTCCTGTGCTTCTAACACCATTTTTTTCGTTATTTTTGTAGTCATGTTTAAAAAAGGAACGATGAGGTGCACAGTACACACCTCCCAAAGTCCCTTGAGTATGGTGTTAAATCTGAGTGGGGCTGTGTAACCAGTGGGGTTCCCCAGGGGTCAGTACTAGGCCCACTCTTGTTCATAACCTACATAAACGATCTAGATACTGGGATCAGCAGTGACAAGCAAGTTTGCGGATGACACCAAAATAGGGCGGCAGATTAATTCAGGGCAGGATGCAAATGCACTACAGGAGGATCTAAATAAACTGCAGGGGTGGTCTGAAAAATGGCAAATGAAATTCAACACCAGCAAGTGCAGCGTGCTTAATATTGGAAGAACAAATACTGTCAATGTATACAGCCTTAACAACATCAACTTAGAGAAGTCGACTTGTAAAAGAGACTTAGGGGTACTTATAAGCCCGGACCTACGGCCTAGAAAACAGTGCGTTAATGTTCGAAATAAGGCAAACAGAGTATTAGGTTTTATATCTAGAAGTGTAAGTAACAAGAGTGCAGAGGTCTTATTGCAACTGTATCTTGCGCTAGTCAGGCCGCACCTCGATTATGCGGTTGAGTTCTGGTGCCCTTATTATAGAATGGATATCAATTCACTAGAGTCGGTGCAGCGAAGAATGACGAAAATGATTCCGGGACTTAAAAACCTTCCATACCAGGATAGGTTAAAGAAACTAAACTTGCATTCCTAGAAAGACGAAGAGTGCGGGGAGATATGATAGAAGTATTTAAGTGGGTGAAAGGAATCAATAAAGGGGATATAGATAAAGTTCTATAATATCCGAGCAGGATAGGACTCGGAGCAACGGATTTAAGTTGGATAAGTTTGGGTTTAGGAGGGAGATATGAAGGAACTGGTTCACAAATAGGGTGGTGGACGAGTGGAACAAGCTTAGGAATTTTGTAGTAAGTGCTGGAACGCTGGAAAGTTTCAAAAGGAGGCTAGATAGATTCATGGATGATAGAGAGTGGTAGTAACCCTCGACAGGAGCTGCCATGCACAGGCCAACCAGCCTATTGCAGACTCCTTATTTTCTTATGTTCTTATGTAATCAAAATTTTAGGTCTCTTAAGTTTCACGGCGCGCGCACACACACACACACACATGTACTGCTAAAGTAGTGCTGTATGATGAGAACCTAAGAACATAAGAATGGAGGAAACTGCAGTGGGCCTATTGACCCATACTGGACAGTCCCGTTTACACCCAGCCCCTATCGCTCATATGTCTGTCCAACCAAAAACTGTAAATTTGAAGCTGTCCAGCGTGGTCGAGTTAATGATGATGTTTGGTAACTTGTTCCACTCATCCACTACTCTATTTCCAAACCAATGTTTACCTATCTCGCGCCGAAATCTAAATTTGTTTAATTTAAAACCATTGCTATGAGTTCGCTCCTGGTTGGATAGTTTGAGTACCTTTGTTATATCACCTTTGTTTAACCCTGACTTCCATTTATACACCTCGATCATATCGCCCCTCACTCTACGTCTCTCGGGGGAGTGCAAATTATGATGCTTTAACCTGTCTCTGTACTCAAGGATCCTAATGCCCGGGATTAGTCTTGTCATTCTCCTCTGAATTCTTTCTATGGATTCTATATCCATTCTGTAATACGGTGACCAGAATTGAACTGAGTAATCCAAGTGAGGTCTCATAAGCATACAGTATAGTTTTAGGATGACCTCACTCGTCTTTTAACAAACACTCCTTTGTATAAACCCAAGTACTTTGTTAGCTTTGTTTCCAGCAAATGCACATTGTTGTCTTGGTTTAAGATTCCTACTTATCATTACTCCAAAATCTTTCTCACAGTCGGATTTTTCCAAGTCATTAAACTCAAGATAACATTTGTTGTGGTTAGAGAGCTAACAAACACCTACCTAGTATGAAATCAATTACACCGTTGATTCTCCTCTGTTAGCCAATCACCCCCCCTTCACCTCCGTTAACCTTGACCAGTTCCTCCACCTGCACTCCCCCTGCCCCCACGGTGCCTGACTGAGGTGCAGTTATCGTCCCAGGGCGGAAAGTGACCGGCCGACCTGGGATATCTCTTGACGTTGTTACTGTCTCCCCCCCCTCCAGGTGCCTCCTCCACTACCTGTTGTCGCCTCCTCCCTTCCACCCCACCCCCACCTCCATTAAGGATACGTCTTCCACTACCTATTGTGGTCTACACCCATCACCCCCACCCTCCCCTTGTGTTCTGCCTCAGTCCTGGTCCAGTTTAACAAGTTTCCATTAGCAGTGTAACGTGAACAAAAACCTGCAACAGGAGGCGGCGACGCACCACCGTCATGTTGACGTGTGTTATCACAAAGTACCAGTGTGTAACTGTACATGTGTTATCACACAGCACTAGTACAACTGTTCTTGTTTTATAACAGAATGGTCTGAAAAATAGCAGATGAAATTTAATGTGGGAAAACTGTAACGTACTTAGCCTTGGAGAAGTAAACAGAGAAACGTTGTTATAGAGAAATCCGACTGTGAGAAAGATTTAGGGGTAATGATAAGTAGGAATCTTAAACCAAGACAACAATGTGCATTTGCTGGAAACAAAGCTACCAAAGTACTTGGGTTTATACAAAGGAGTGTTTGTTAAAAGACTAGCGAGGTCATCTTAAAACTATACCATGAGCTTGAGACCTCACTTGCATTACTCAGTTCAGTGCTGGTCACCGTATTACAGAATGGAATTAGAATCCATAGAAATAATTCAGAGGAGAATGACAAGACTAATCCCGGGCATTAGGAACCTTGAGTACAGAGTCATAATTTGCACTCCCTCGAGAGACGTAGAGTGAGGGGCGATATGATAGAGGTGTATAAATGGAAGTCAGGGTTAAACAAATGTGATTTAACAAAGGTACTCAAACTATCCAACCAGGAGCAAACTCGTAGAAGTGGTTTTAAATTAGACAGATTTAGATTAGGCGCAATGTAGGTAAACATTGGTTTGGAAATATAGTGGATGTGTGGAACAAGTTACCAAACATCATTAACTCGAATACGCTGGGTAGCTTCAAATATAGGTTGGACGGATATATGAGCGATAGGGGTTGGGTGTAAACGGGACTGCCCAGTATGGGTCAATAGGCCCGCTGTAGTTTCCTCCATTCTTATGTTCTTAGGTTAGTTGCCGACGTCTTAACACACACGGTCATCGAAGTAAGGAAAGTCGTAGTTTGGATCACTTGAAGATTAGCTCCCAGCATTTTTTATTTTAAGATTAATCACTCAAATGCGAACCTAACCTAACGCTATTCTAACCTATAATACAACTTCATCTAACACTAACCTAATCAAATACTTTATAACTTAACCCAACTTAACTTAACTTACCCTAACGTAACGTAACGCTAACCTGACAAACCTAACCTAACCAAACGCTAACCTAATTTCATATAACCTAACCTAACGCTAAACTAACCTAATGTATAAACCTACAGGTAACTTAATAAACCTAACCTAACGCTAACCTAATGTATAAACCTACAGGTAACTTAATAAACCTAACCTAACGCTAACCTAATGTATAAACTTACAGGTAACTTAATAAACCTAACCTAACGCTAACCTAATGTATAAACCTACAGGTAACTTAATAAACCTAACCTAACGCTAACCTAATGTATAAACCTACAGGTAACTTAATAAACCTAACCTAACGCTAACATAGTTGAAATAAGGCGATGGGGGGGTTAATCTTCAAGTGATCTCTTTTACATACTGTGGAACCTTGGTGCCTTCTTTGTACAGTACGGTGTGTGTGTGTGTGTGTGTCCAGCTGCTGTTAGTAATGTTTGGAGGAGGTCAGGTGGCAGATGTGACCTATAACACAGTTCCCGTGATGAAGTATAAATATAACATGTTTAAATGTAGGTGGAAAATGCACTTTGGGTGTAGTGAGGTTAGGTTTAGGTTAGGTTAAGTGTGGGATACATGTGTTATATATGCAGGTACAACAGGTATGGACAGGTGCTGTATGTACTGGTATGCGACAGGCGAGTCCCGAAGGCAAGAGGGAGTGACCTGTTACCTAACGTTGACAGTGTGGGTGATGGTGATAGCAAGGATGATGGTGAAGGTGAGATGGTTTGAAGATAAGAGAAGTGGATGGCATGTGGAATGTGTGGAAGTGAGAGGTATGGAGGAGGAGGTGGAGGGTGTTTGGGGGGTGGGAGTGAGAGGTAAGGAGGAGGGGAGATGAGAGGTAGGGAGGTAGTTGGGTTGTCCTGCTCTGGGGTAATAACTGTGGTGGCCGGTTGAAAGATGGCGGTACAACAGCCTCTGGGACACACTAGCTTGGCGCCTCCCTCCGTGCCTCCCTCTCCCCCACCGTTTATACAACTTACGATGAAGCAAACATTTCCTATCATAACATATTGAACTTATTTACTGATAACAATTTAACCCCATTTTTTTCACGATTGCTTCTTATCATAAACCCTTTTGAGAGAATTGTAGCTTTACAGGACGATGAACTAACCCAATGAGTACGATACTACGAGATATTACCAACTGAGTACAATAACAATTAACACCTTTTGTACGATCTTGGTAAACACAGCGTGAAGTTAAAGCAAGTAGTGATCCTTGAGCTACGATGACTGAGGGTAGAAGACATCTTCGTTCAGGGATGAAGTCATCGAACTGAAGGGGTTAAGTCGTAACGTCGAAGGAGGGTAATTATGATGCTTATTTGAATAGGTAAAGAATGAGGGCTCAGGAGGTAGCAATCAAGGTAGGCAGAGAGAGAGAGAGAGAGAGAGAGAGAGAGAGCCTGCCTGAGTGCTTCTCTTGTGGTGTTTATGAAGTGTAACGTGATGATGACTCGGAAGGACCAGCCACGTCCGCTACACCCATCCACCTGGTGCACTACTCTCTCTCTCTCTCTCTCCCTCTCAACGGAGGGTCATTATTATATACCGTACACTGAAGCGATCACTGGTCGGCATAAAGCACAGACGAGGAAGAGGAAGAGGAGGGTGAGGAGGACATATTTACCTGTTACGGAGGAAGGTATCTGGTCCTCCCGAGGCAGACTTACAGTAGGTGTTGTCGACCCGCCAGCTCCTCCCATCACCACACTCACACACTTAATGTTGTTTCCACTCTCAGTTCTCATCTCCTATCCTCTGTGCACCACCCGGGAAGCAGTTACATGTGCCAGTTAACAGTTAATGCCTAACCTAACCTAACCACCCCTCTAGGTAGCGTCGTTAGGATGTTTAATCATGAGGTGAATTAAACTGAGATGCCTTAATCTCCCCGTAGTATAGTTAAAGTACCCGTACTCTCTGCTGTGTCAGTATTTTTGTTCAGTCTATAGTGACTGTGCGTTCATGGTTTACACACTGTACTGTAGGTGAAGCACTACAAAATTGAGCCTTCTTCTTCACTACCCATCCCTGTTCACTCCTGCTGTCTCCCTCACACCCTCCACCCCCCACACACAGAAGAGCTAAAAGTCATAACAGTACCTGTGTACCTAGAGGCCTCAATATTTTTTTATGGTTTCCTCCGGGACATTACTGAGTGAGCGGTATAGTGGTCTTGATTCATTGCTCCACTACTAGATACTGTTAAAGATGGGTGAAGAAAATGTTTCTTTGTATACTGTCTTCATGACCACTTGACCGGCTCGAATCTGTGACCTTTCCTGGGTGTGTGTGTGTGTGTGTGTGTGTGGCCTCTGATCATCTTAAGGAAACGAACAGTTATACACACATCTTAATGTATAAATCACACGTAACTTTAACATCCCTTCACAAATGATGTGTAGTGAGAATGTTTGATATATACTTGGTTTACTTACACCTAACACATTCGTTAGTATATTGTTTCACCTTTTTCACCTAATAACTTTCTATCAGGATTATCTTCACTTTACAACCGGTTCCCCACTTCACCATCATACTCTCCCTACCTCACACTTCACTCAGGTTCGTCAATAAAACTTAATCTCACTCACTCAGTCATTTCTTTAGCTTGTCTCCCTCCTCGTGAGATCTTCTACCAAGTACATCACTTTGTTCACAGTTATTTCTATCATCTGTGTGTGTGTGTGTGTGTGTGTGTGTGAGAACCACGTTTTCACTTCACTTCTGCATGAGATTATTATTACGTCACTACGCTTGGTATTATAAACAATTCAATAAAAAAAAATATAATGTGGTGCTAAAATCACTATATCTACACTATACACATCGAGGCCCTGTACAGTATTATGTTACCCCCACTACAACCTGACGGAGATGGAGGCAACAGGCATACATACAGTACGTCCCAATATATATAAATGGATCACCTGAAGATTAGTCCCTCTACCCAGCTTACTTCACCTGATGATTAAACTACCTAACGCTATTTTGGGGTTAGGTTGGTTAGGTTAAGTTAAGTTAAGTTAGGGTTTGAAAGGTTAATCGTAAGGTGAAATAAGCTGGAGGTAATCCTCAGGTGGTCCTCAGGTGACACAGGTGTGACTTATTAGTATATTTTAATATCTTTATACTTGCTACAGGTCCTGTGTAGTTATCATACCTGTAAATGTTAACTTGTTGTCTTCTGACCTCGCTAGAGGAAAGGTCACAGCGGCTTAGCTTCCAGGGATAAACTGTCAGTAATGGCCAGTGCGACTTGTGAACAGGGCTGTGCCCTTCTGAGAACCGAGTTGGAGAGGGCCAAGGAAGATATCTTGAAATTAAAAGAAGAAATAGCGAGGATGAAGGAAGAAACGAGACAAGGAAAGCAGGTGAATGACGAAAACTCAGGCGAATGGAAGGTTGTGAGGAGAGGGACGACCAAACTGGTGGTGAGAAAAGACACCAAGGATACGACAACAACAGCTAAGTGTACCAACTCTTTCAGTCCTTTGATAGACAAATTGGACGTTAGTATAGTAATGGACAAGGCTGACAAGGAAGGTAAGAAAATCTTGATTGTTGGCGACTCACAGGTACGGTACATGGACAGAGCTTTTTGCGCAGGGCTTCCATACACAAGAAAGTCTGTATAGTAGGCGACTTTAACTTTGGCCAAATAGATTGGATTGACCTTATGGGTAACTCAGAATCAGAGGATTTTCTTGAAACAATCCAGGACTGTTTCTGAAGTCAACATATAACCGAACCCACCCGGGGTAATAATATACTCGATTTAGTTCTGTCGAACAGAGAAAACCTCATTAGTCACGTCGAGGTTGGGAACGAACTTGCAAACAGTGATCACAAAGAAATTAGATTCCAGTTAGATTTTCAGGGCAGCCGTAAGGAAATTTCCACAAAAGTCCCAGATTTCAGAAGGGCAAACTTTGATAGTTTGAAGAGGCAGTTGAGAGAAGGGGCATCACGCTTGGGGGTGAACTACATGGACCTGACGGTTGAAACCGACCTGATAACGAGGTCTGAGGTTGCCGAGTTCCACGAAAATTTAAATAATGAGTTATTGCACAAAGGCAGAACATACCATACAAAAAACTCAGATCAAACAACAATGACCCTAAATGGATAAATAATTATTTAAAGAACATTATTGGTCAAGGGAAGGCAAAAGGTAGGAGGATAAATCGTGGCGAAATTTACCTCCGGGATTATTATAAGGTATTGGCCGGTAGGGTTAAGACCGAGATAAGGAAAGCAAATTGGAATAATGAGCTGAGGATAGCAAGGGAGGCAAAGACAAACCCCAAGGGATTCTATCAAATGTATCAAAGTAAAACACGAGAAAAGATTGGGCCAATACAGTCAGATACCGGCGAGCTAACTGATAACGACGGAGAAATGAGCAATAATCTGAATAAATATTTTTCAACAGTTTTCACCACAGAAAATTTAAACATGATACCCGAGGCACCGACTCTATTCAGAGATAGTGAAGAAAACAAATTAAGCGAGATAGTAGTGACTAGTAACGATGTTAGTAAGCAAATAGATAAACTAAAGCCTAATAAGTCGCCTGGTCCCGATGAGATATTTGCCAGAGTATTAAAGGAGTGTAAGGAAAAGCTCAGTATGCCCTTAGCAAAGTTGTTTAACATGTCCTTGAAAACAGGTGTAGTACCAGAATCCTGGAGGATAGCGAATGTAATACCGATTTTCAAGAAAGGGATAGATCACTATCCTGGATAGATCACTATCCTCTAACTACCGTCCAATCAGTCTTACATCAAGTGTAGGCAAATTACTGGAAGCAATCATTTCAAACTCTATTCGAAACCACTTGGAGAAGCACAAATTGATCAATGATTCCCAGCATGGCTTCACAAGCGGGCGTTCATGTCTAACTATTCTATTAACATTCTTTTCATCAGTTTTCGAATCGGTGGACGAGGGGCACAATTATGATGTGGTATATCTCGACTTTAGCAAAGCCTTCGACAGTCCCCCACGAAAGACTAATAAGAAAGGTAGAAGCACATGGCATTAAAGGTAATATTCTAAAATGGATTAGGCCGTGGTTACAGGACAGGAAACAGCGAGTGAGCATTAACGGCACTAAATCCCATTGGAGCAACGTCACTAGTGGATTTCCCCAAGGCTCAGTACTTGAACCATTATTATTTATTATATACATAAACGACATAGATATTGGCATAGACAGCAACAGAAGTAAATTTGCTGATGACACTAAAATAGGACATGTAATTAAATCTGACGAGGACTCTGCAAAACTACAGGAAGATCTAAACAAATTTTTCAAATGGTCTGAAAAATGGCAGATGAAATTCAATGTGGACAAATGTAAAGTACTCAGTATAGGAGACGTAAACGGGGAAACTAGTTACCAGATGAACAACGATGCCATTGAGAAATCCGACTGCGAGAGAGATTTAGGAGTAATGATAAGTAGGAATCTTAAGCCAAGTAAAAATGTGTTTTTGCTCGTAACAAGGCTAATAAAGTCTTGGGTTCATACAAAGGAGTGTTAGTTACAAGACTAGCGAGGTCATTTTAAGATTATATCTTGCGCTTGTGAGACCTTACCTGGATTACGCAGTGCAGTTCTGGTCACCGGATTACAGAAAGGATATAGAATCCTTGGAAAGAATACAGAGGAGAATGACAAGACTAATCCTGGGCATTAGGAACCTTGAGTACAGAGACAGGTTAAAGCATCTTAATTTGCACTCCCTCGAGAGACGTAGTGCAAGGGGCGACATGATAGAGGTGTATAAATGGAAGAAAGGGCTAAACAAAGGGGACATTACAAAGGTACTCAAACTATCCAGCCAGGAGCGAACTCGTAACAATGGTTTTAAATTAGACAAATTTAGATTTAGGTGTGAAATTGGTTAACACTGGTTTGGAAAGAGAGTTGTGGATGAATGGAACAAGTTACCAAATATCATCATAAACTCGAATACGCTGGATAGCTTCAAACATAGGTTGGATGCTTATATGAGCAATAGGGGTTGGGTGTAAATGGGACTGCCCAGTATGGGCCAATAGGCCCGCTGCAGTTTCCTTCATTCTTATGCTCTTATGTGAGAGTCGGGTGTGGTTCACAGGTGTGTAGATGCCCAGCTACTGCCCTCCTCTCCCCCCCCCCCCCCATGGTGGTGCCCGGCATCCTGGCCCCCGGGACCTTACTGTACACTGACCCACCCTCCCTCCCTCCCTCCCTCCACCACCAGTGCCTCCCTCCTTCAGTGGTTGACTTTGATGTTCTCAAACATAAGAATGGAAAAAACTGCAGTGGGCCTATTGGCCCATACTGGGCAGTCCCGTTTACACCCAACCCCTATTGCTCATATATCTATCTAACCTACGTTTGAAGCTATCCAGCGTATTCGAGTTAATGATGATGTTTGGTAACTTGTTCCACTCGTCCACTACTGTATTTCCAAACCAATGTTTACCTATCTCGCGACTAAATCTAAATTGGTCGAATTTAAAACCATTGCTATGAGTTCGCTCCTGGTTGGATAGTTTGAGTACCTTTATGTCCCCTTTGTTTAGCCCTGACTTCCATTTATACACCTCTATCATATCGCCCCACACTCTACGTCTCTCGAGGGAGTGCAAATTAAGATGCTTTAACTCAAGGTTCCTAATGCCCGGGATTAGTGCTGGAATAATTTTTTTGGTTGAAATTTCGAATTCATGTCGCAAAATCAACAACCTTTGAATACTTTAAATAACTCGTTAATGAACGTGATTCAAGCTAACTAACTATATACCCATTCTCATGGCTTCTGGGTGAATCTCTCTTCCTACACATTGACCCAACTCTTACTTCATGAGATTTGGGAATTTCATCATTGTTTACATATAGCTGATCGAAAAATCCCCGTGCACCTGCAGTACTTAAGAGTTGTTCCTAATAATAACATATACACTGTTCTATTTACATTATATACTGGAAATGATATCCAGTTCTGATATTTACTGTGACCATTTTCAATATTTAATGTGACCAGTTCCAATATTAACTGTAAATAGAACGAGGTAATTGTATATATTTCAAATTGATGTTGGTGCAGAGGGACTTTTCGAGCAACCTGTATTGTCCCTCACCATTGTTTGTTTACCACAGTCAACATGGTCAGTCTGGCGGCCATTTTGGATTCACAGCACCGAGGTTCAAGTAACTGGAGTTTAATGGACCTCTGTGTGACATCTTGACTTCCACGACGTCAGCTATTTTGTATATTCGTCTGATGACACTCCTGTTATGATAATTTAGCTAAATTTGGTTCACTATTGGTTAGGTTAGCCTTTAGTTAGGTTAGGTGAGGATACCATCAGGGTGGTTAAACTTTTGGTGATCCAAAGTTTACTCCTCAGGCCAATCAGGATGACACGTGGGGAGGCTGCAATCAGATCCGCCACAGGTATGAATAAGGTACAGTACATGCTCTTGTTCTCACTGTGCACAATATCCAAGACCTTTTATTTAATTTTTCCATCACCTGAAAATTACACACCCCAGCTTAATCCCCCAGAAGACTAACCATCCTAATGCTAACGTAACCTAACGTAACCAGACGTGCAGTACAACACCCGCATTCACGTTCCAGTAACCATAAGCCAATAGATAGTGATGGGAGAAATGATACCAAGAATAAACCTGAAATATTGCTGTAGAGATCAAGAGGGGAGCAAACACCCAAGCCGCTGACGTAATGTAGTTCTTCAGATTTAACTCTTACTTGGTTCATGACATAAGCAGGTACAAGTTCAAATATTACAAAGGAAATTACGACAGGAAGAGGGAAGAGATACGGGGGTATATGGACTGGCCTCGAGTTATGATCAATAACGATATGAATTATTCCTGGAAAATCATTGACTGAAGTGAAATATTTGATGACAAATTGTATACTTCTGACAAAAGCAGAATAGCGAAATACCTTGACTGATGTAGGTAAAGTTTTTATTGAAAGTTTGTCGGGTAAATATAGCTCTGTGAGAGGTGGTGTGCAGGGCTGCGGATCACTGCTTTAATATACTGTGACTGTGGCGCGCCCTCCCCTGCCTGCCTGCCTGCCTGCCTGCCTGCTTGTGCTAACACTACCACGCCCTCCTTCACCTCTCACCACCTCACTCATCCGAAGTAGTTATACCCCGTTATGAATCCCTCGACCAGATGGTCAGAGGACAAGGTGGAAACTAACTTACACCCCCCCCCCACACACACACACCAACTCTACCATACACCCAACCACACTACACAGATTATCTCAACGAATCAGAAGGTTGTGGACGTTTCTCATTGTTTGTAGTTCAATAATGGAGAAAGGTTTAAATGAAAATAAGATTAAGGTGTTGTTATAAAGATACAAGAATGTGATTATAGTGTTAATAGAATATATATATATTTTTTACCATTTACAAGGGAAAGTTTTAATATTGATGTTTAAAGACTGTGTAGAGGAATAATAACAGCTGCAACACTCGAACGGTTCAGCTTTATCAGTATTGTTATTGTTTCCTTTGAATCAGTATTACTCCGGTTAAATAATGTCTTTATTTCAATTTAAAATATGAAATCACAGCGGGAATGTACCCAGGCAGTGTAATAATCCGTCGCAGTCTATTATAGCTGTCGATGACGACAGTCAGTCTGGGGGGTGTAATACTCAGGAGACAAAACACTGAGCAACCGCCTCAGCTTAAACCCTCAGTACTATGTCACCATTTTTTTTTCTTCCTTGTAATTTAGATAAACTTCTGCTACGCTGCCCACACCTTGTCATTTTAAGTTGTACCATCAAGTTTGCCGCCATTTCGGAAAAATCTGCATGTCTTTGATGAGTCTGCCACACCTTTGGCCACAATTGATTAACTAAAAATAAAATTGAAATGCAGCAATACAAAATCAACATTAACATCTAAATTAGTTTCTCTTCAACCTGACATACAAATTTTTACCTCACGTCAAGTATGTCTATTTTAATACTAGTAACGGCAAAAGAGGAAATACCCGCGTCCTTCACTCGTTCCTGCCCGCCACCCGATATATTATATACGGGAAATTGGCTGTCTGGCTACTGATGACGGTTCATGGGTATAATTATAATTGCCTTAATTTCTTAGTGTATTCCGCTACGAAACTATTAACTGTAATGCTGGGTCGTCCACAAGTGGATGTTATAACGGATAAAATAAGAATAAATACTTGAAGGATTGTCATTTGTCAGTCCCGCCTCGTCTACCTCAGTGATGGATGGCTGAGTGTTCGCACAGTTGATTCCATTGCCGCCACTTTACCAGAAGTCAAGATTTAACTACACATTTCTGAATTAACAATAAGAATTTTAACAATATCGCGAGAACTTGATGATACAATACAGAAAACACAAAACATCTGTGGTGTTTCTTGAGTTACTATATACATAAAACATCCAGGAAGTATTTGAAATCACTCAACGAAGAAAATATATAGAACATGTTTAAGAGAGATTTAACAATTTTTTTCTGGAGTGGAAAATATTACAGGCATTTTGGACGACGTGTGTGAGGAATTACCTGAAGAAAAAGACAGAGATGAGGTCTTGAGGAAGAGAAGAGAAGAGGAGGGGGGAGGGGTAGACATGGAGAAACAGTGTAGAGAAATACCGTAGTTGAATAAATGTGTGAGGAGAACCAAGAGAGGAAAAAAACAAAACAAGATTTATGGAAAAAGATAAAGACAACGAAAAACAAATATAAAACGAGACAAAGAAAACAAGAAAAAAATTATAAAAAAGAGAAGGAAGAAGTGAAGTAATAAACGTGAATAACAAAGACACGCCAAAAGAGACGCCTCGCACGACAGACGAAGGGAAACTGTGGAAGAACTGAGATAGGCTAGATAAACATTAGAAGAAATAATAATAGGTGGAAAATAATCTGAGGGAGACAGACAATGCGTGAGGAGAATTCAACTGTGAGGGAAAAGACTGTGATGGACTGGAGACAGACAGACAGACAAATCAGGAAGAGGTGGAGTTGACACGTGAAGATTAGCCCCCCCAAAGTTATTCCACATTTAGATTTAATAACCATTCTAACGCAACCATAACCTAACTTAACCTAACCCCTCAGATAGCATCAAGTGTTTAATCATCAGGGGATAAATAACAGGGGTGTCTAATGTTCAGGTGATCGGAGTGAACTGACGCGTGAAATGTGAAAATGGCAGTCGAGGAAGTCAAGTCAAGGATGAGAATAGAAAAAATAGTGAGTGAAACAGAGCAGATCAAGACTATAAAACAGAAGGGACAAACTTGATTTCCTAGAACACTATCACAAACTTGAGATGCACTAGACTAGGCGGTAGTGCAGGGTGACAAAGGCACAGATAGGTTAGAAAACAGACTTAGAACACCGACTCAAAAGGTAGGGCAAATAACTCAAAGTATCCATGAAGTTCTCAGGGAATTTTTGTGTAGAAGATAGAATAAATTATAGCCAAACAATGTGATAAAGTAATGTAAAGACATATTGAAATAGCATGAGAATTTAACCAACAAATAACGAAAGACTTAACTTAATGTTGTTTGCAAGAAGAGCGGAGGTAAACATTATTAAACACTAGACTGAGTTATAAGGGAGAAGAAGCAGAACGAGAGATGTGTTTGGAGTGACGAGACTGACTTGAATTAGGAAATTAATAAAATCAGTAATTATAATTACGTTTTCTTGGTTTCTTTTAGGCCGGTTGAAAAAGAACGAATTTACACCGGCTACATTCTACACTCTCTTCTTATTGGTTAGTCAGAAGAGTGGGAGGAGCGTCGGCAACAAAGTGTAAATAAAAAGGGCACTGAATATTAACTGATTATTTGCACAAAAACACGATACTGTAGATGTAAATATGTTTTTTGTGCTTTTTTTCTGATAAAATAATTACCCAATTATCTACTTCAAAATATCCGTTTCTTCGGAGACGCCTAACACAAGTCCTTGTTAATTTTAACAGCGATAGAAATTTGTGAGTAAACTAGACTGCTTCGTGATATTTGACGCTAAAATTACACTTCACAACAACAAATGGATGAATATTTTCTATTTAACCTATCATTAACTATCCCTTTCTTTCACCACCTCGCCACGGGGCATCAAGGGCAGGGCACCTCAGCCCAAGTAGCAATAGTCTTTCAGTTGGTCCTAGTTACATCGGTCGAGACCAACGAAATTGTGTGGCGGGAGAATTCTGCGATACTGGGCTCCACCGAATGAGACGGGTAAAATTACCATAGGAAAACGCGGCTAATAATTTCACCAAATATGTCACTATCTAAAACCATATACCGTAGGAGGTGGGAGGGAGTGGGGGTCAACACGAGAGGAGGGCCGTAGGGTGTGTGTGTGTGTGTGTGGGAGGGAGGGTGGCAGGGGGGGTCTGTGGTGACGGATGACTACATCATTGCTGCTCACCGCCACACACACACACACCTCTCTGCCTATCCACTTGCTGCTTATCCATAATCATCTACTTGCTTGTTATCTACCTACCTGATGTGTACCTATGTGCTTAACCTAATACCATCACTGCATATCTTGTTGATGATATTATATATTATTTTAGGATCACCTGAAGATTAGTCCTCCTAACCTAACCTAATCTTTACGTCATCCACCTCGACTTGTGGAAGATAAGACGTTGACCAATATACCATATAATTCATAGACAGTGAACTTTAAATCTCTCAGCAATATAACAAACAAACACACACTAATGTAACAAAGGATTCAGTTGCATCACGTGAGAGGTTAAATACCCCACACACGCACCACCAGCCGGCAAATCAACTTTCATCTGGCGCGCGTACTGTCCGGCCACTCAGGGAGGCTGCCCATTGTAAACAAACATAAGGGCGAGAAACCACAACCCTGACGGAGTAATAATAAGTCTTACGGCAGATTGTATTTGTGTTACTGGGATGGTTGAGTCACAAGGTAGCTGCGGTATGAATGATATGCTGCTTCGTCGCCTCCAGCAAATCCACCACCTCCCTACACCCCCTTACACACCACAGCACTACACTCCCTTGCACTAACATAAACTGAAGAACAAACCAACAAGCTGAAGAAACCAAAGAGCTTGTTATTTTCTTTCATATTTCTAGGTTTCTAATGCCCAAATAACTGTTCTCCAGTACACCCATCACCAGTACTCAGTGCCGGATTTAGACCTGTGGAGGTCCATGGGCAGCCTCTTTGTGGAGGCCCCCTCATTATAACTACCCAAGAGGGTGAGGTGGCGAGTGAAGCGAGCCTAAACATCTGGGAGTTCCGGGGGGGCGCTGCAAGCCCCCCAGGAAAATTTTGAAATTTGAACACTTCTTTGGACAATTTTGAAGCCATATGCAGTTATATTAAAAATATTAAAAATATACGGTTCATAGGAAAACCAGGTATTCATGAATTTCAAGGAGTAGCTAGCCTAATTTCTATCACGCTTCTTGCTGAACATAGTTTTACGTGATGGAATAGATAAACATGAATTTTAAAGAATGAAAATAAAAATAATCCAAATGAATAAACAAATAAATAAAATATTGTAATATGTGGAGGCCCCCAGATTGTGGAGGCCCCTGGGCAGCTGCCCACTTTGCCCACTCCTGAATCCGGCCCTGCCTATACTACTGCTGGTGCTGCTGGAAATAACACCTATTTTTGTTTTATCCTTCAGAATCCTATCAAGTAGTGCCCAGAGCTCTTTAATAAACTCTGGACCGGTAAAGTGCATTTTCTTGTACTGATAATTATTATAACCGCCGTTTGGGTGGTTAAAGGATTTAATTAGACTTGTCACATTAAACTCGAACATTATAATTCGGTCAAACCTGTTGAATACAATTAATTTTAGTATTTCAAATAAATCATACATAGGCAATCACATAAATGTCTAATCCAATATATTTTTACATAACAATCATAGCTATGTAATTAGTCTAATCTCAACACTTACAATGAGCACTTAATTTGCCATATTTTTATGTCGTCACAATGATAAACGATGCAATGGACACAGTCTACCTGTGTACACAATAAATACAAGTTAAACTTATGTGTTGAAAGTCTTCAGGAGAAACAGGTTAGGTGTTGGTGGTGTGATGGGGATAGCTACAGTGAGGCTCCACGTGATTCAGGCCGGCTATTCAAACTCGCTGCATCAGGCGTATTATAAACAAACAAGCTCCCCTCACACCACCCAACACCTCAACCTACTCTAGGTCTCTCATCTGCCTCCATCTCAACACTATATACTGTATACGGGCAGGCACGCCCAATAAACATGACATGAGTTACAGCCTAACATAACTTTAGTTTGTTTGTTTATGTGTCATCATAATTCAGTACCGCTTGCGGTAACAATTATGTATACCGCTATGTCGACTTTTTGTTATACTCGTAAGAAGAAAAACTAAGTCAATTGCATTACCTGAAGATTTGACACTACAGCTTATTTCACCTGAAGATTAACCATCCTAACTTAACCGAACCTAACTTAACCCAGCCCAACCTAACCAAACCAAACAACCTAACCTAACCTCCCCAAATCGGTACCGTTATAGGATGGTTAATCTTCAGGTGAAATAAAATTAAGAATCTCACCTGTAAGTAATCATATACAGAACACTTAACGCCATTAGTTCAGGTTATCGTACTCAGTGCGTCAAGAGTTAATATAGTCAATTTCAGAAGTTATCGTAGCATAGTCAATGTAAGAGTTTTTGCACTAATGTCGTTTGTTAATCGTACTTGGTGATAAAGTTGTCGCACTTGGGGATTCGATTATTCACCCTCAAATGGCTGATTACATTATTTTGGGGTTAATTAAACGTATTTCTGCTGTCTTGGTCTACCAGTTATTATACTCAAACTATTACACTCAACCCTTAGAAGCCATCGTACATATTCAGGAGTTATAAGTATTTTTTAAAGGAGTCTCATTATATTAGGGTGTTATAGTCTTTGTTGACGAGTATAATTATCATGGAGGAAAAAAATGTTATTGGTACAGCAACAAGACGGCACGAAACGGTACAAGACGGCACAATACATGTTGACTATTAAAATATATGTCTAAAAAGTATCTACTTTATCTCGTGACTATTTTACCCAGACAAAATTTTAACTTTTCTGTGATATTTTGTTTGTTTGTTTTTCTTGTTACAATAACAGTTTTATGTTGCGTGGAATCGATTCCTAGCTGGCGGGGAAGACAAGTGCCCCCCACCCACACAAAGTGAATGTCCCGCAATGGGCAACACACACCCCCTGGGATATTACTGTCCCCTCCACGCCTCGCTGCCCACGACTCCCCCGGCAGAACCTTCGTCACTACCTCCCTACCACACATGGTCTCTAGCTACGACCAAACTTTGTCCTCACATATCATTCCATCCACCTCCTCTACACACCCTTCCATCTTCCTTACACTCTTTCATTCCAAACCCACCTCATTAATCTTCTCCACACCTCCACCCCCCCCCTAGTCCGCTACACCCCGGGGTTCATTTAAGGCGTTCATCGTCTCGTCTGCAATAAAAGATCGTAAGTGTGTGTGACCAGGTGCTCCAGACAGCCAAGCAGTACCCAGCAACCAAACTGTACATCGCGTGGTGGTGGTGTTACTGGTGTACCTATAACTGTACCGCTAAAGGAGGATTACCTAAACATAATTAAGGTCCTCTTCCCCTAAAGCTTATCTCACCTGATAATTAAATTGTTATTTTTTAATTACTGCTCAAGATGGAGTCGATAATATGTCTATCCCTTGTGTCACACCACCTCCTTGCGTTATACCACCCACTGTCTCTCACCACGTCTGTGTTGGTCACTTGAGCTACAATCTCGATACTGTTACTGTTTTTCTCGCTCATCTTCTCCAGCTTTTGGTCGGGTTCAGCCAAACTGAATATGTATCTCCGGGAGCCGCCAACGAAAGGTCAGTAACCTCACTAAATTCGTCCAGAAAAACATGTCCTCAGGTTTGGTTCGTACGGCTGGCAGTGAGACATTGTTTTTTATACTTATGTGGGCGATCATCTTGTTTACCTTAAGTGTTTTAGACACACACAGGCATAGAGACGGAGTAACTGATCGGCATACAAGTTCACATTGGTTTGACATGTATATAGACGGTACAAATAATGTACAGAAATAGTATTACAAGCAATGGACACAAACAGTGCAGGAATAACAAACAACAGACATAAACAGTGTAGCGGCTTAAAATGTGTTATCTATTCCGGTATAGTTATTTTAATACCCTTCTAAACTATAAAATCCAACGTCTGGTTTCTTCTGTACTTGAGTCGCTCGTCTCCTTGCTGTGCCGCGGCCCGAACACCTCATAATGGACACTCCTCTAGGGGCTGAGGTTGTCAACCACCTCAAGGGCCTGGGAGGAGTTCATTAACCTGTTGTACTTCTCTACTCTAGCTTTAGGGTGAAGAAACTGGCGGTAGATTTGATTCGCTCTTAGACCAAATCACGACGCTACATGACGCCCCTCTCTCTCTTACCTCACCCCCCCCCCCTCCACCCTAGTAGTAGATGATATAATGCTCTCCATTATTAACCTCCAAATTGGCAAAAACAAGAACAGAACAAAACAGAACATTTGCCAACACTCCCAAAATAATTTATCGAAGATGACTCAGGCTGTTGCCTCTCTGCTTCACCAGGTACAAGTTCTATACTGTATAACACTTCACTAAAGATATAATCAATAACAAACCATTCCCTTACCTTGACCTTTATCCAAGCTACTGATTACACACCCTTGTGTCCACAAAAACAGCCACAAATGTTATTCATCTGATCTACTAAACGTTTAAGTTTATATCACTTCATTAATTTACTTCACATACAAATACTCAGATAACGGACTCCCAGAATGGCGGTCGGTGTCCGTTACCATGGAAACAGGATCTGTTTCTTCATATACGGTATATTACATCTGACGTAGTAACTGATGACGCCTTATTTAAAATGACTTACTGTATTTAAATGTGACGAAACATGAAACTATAGCCTATGTAAAGTACATACACAATGCCTATAGGCTTCTTAAAAAAAAATAAAAACAATATTGTGGTACACACGCTGAGAGGCCAATTCCTCGATAAACCCCAAAACTCCATCCTCTGGTAATAAAACTATGCCCCGAGAACAAGAGGAGGTAGTTGCCAACATCTCCCTAGAGTCCCGGAGAGATGCCGCCTCCTAAGGTCGCCCAGACTATGAATCTCGACCAACAAGTTCTACGCCCTTAACTTATGAGACATAAAGGCAAGCATGAACTTAGCATGCTTCCCTGTTGGGGGCTGTAAACGCTTCTGCGCTTCACCTTACACAATGATGTCGGGGGGTGCCCAATAAATAAAAAACAAAACAAAAACAAACCAACAAGTGGCCGAGAGTAGCCGTGTGAAGCCTCAAGCCTGGCCAGGATAGTCACCCAGAACTTGTTGGGGCCAACAACGCTGCCAGACATTACATACGGTAGTTCTAATCCAAGGGTTGACTGAAGCACAGGTTGGGTCAGAGCCACCTTGTTCACCTTCTCATTGCCCGACACATTTACAGGTGCCGGTACCCAGCAGAAACTGAACTGACAATTCCTCTCTATAAAATAATTACATTTTTATGATAATTAATCCGTGACGGACATGATAACCATTATGACAGCCAGTATTAACGTGGTTATGACCTGATACATTCACACGGGAAGCTCTTGACTGTCATATAAAATCCTTCATATAAGACCTGTGCTATAGGGACCCACACTGTAATTACTTCAGCTATTACAACACAGACAAAACTAACTTTGTCCTTGGTTTGGATTCTCAAAGATTCACTAATATTTGTTAATCTCCTCATAACTGGATGGTGAGGGAGTGATTACATTACACTTGGACGATCGTCTGTTTTATGATATTTACGTTACGTAACGTAACCCGATCTTTTAACTAAGATGGAATACCAGAATCGCATAAAACAGATGATCGTCTAAGTGGGATGACACCATTGGGGTAAGAAGGGGGGGGCGGGTAAGCCTGGACGTCATGACCATTACAGGGGGTGGGAAGCCCCGTCCTGGCTGCCAGCTGCGTCTACGGTAGCGACTCCCGTCTTCCTCCCTGACAATTACCAGGTTCTGGTGGTTAGGTGGCCAGCAGCCGTGGACCATGGAGCTCAAGTGGCCCACCTGGTGAGTAAGACTAAGGGAATGGGCCACCTCTGTTACCGAGGAGGATGGAGATCAGCCAGGTGGCCATGTGTGGACACTATCATGATGTAAACATGGCCACCAGACGACTAGTCATAAGACATCTACATGGCGAACATACCAGACATCTACAGTAGATGTGGACTCTCTCTCCCTCTCCTCTCCATCCCTGTCTCTCTTATTCTCAATCTCTCGCTCTCTTATTCATTCTTCTATCTTGCACACACACACACACACACACACACACACACACACACACACACACACACACACACACACACACACACACACACACCGTGGAGGATGGTAGACCAAGTGTTAAGACAGTCACAGGTAGAGGTCCTCGTCACGGTGTCTTAAGGAGGCAATACTATGCCTCCCCCGGCCTCTGATGAGTAAATAGCGGAGAGTAATGGTGAGTGAGTGGGTGGATGGATGATGGAGTGGGTGGGGAGGGGGTGAAGTGTGTCCTATCTAACCCTCATAGTAACTCTGGTGTGTTAGGGGCCTCTTACCTCCCTCCCGGTCAGCCTGGAGGTGGGGTGCCCCGCTGATAAAGTTATCAATAACAGGACTTGAAACGCAGTGGCCAACATCGTCTACCCCGCCCCACGCCCCGTGGTCAGCATCGTCTACCCCGCCCCTCGCCCCGAGTGACCACATCGCCATTCAGAAACTCACCCTCGTGTTTATGGAACTTGTCCCAACCATTCTGTGAGCTGGTTGGATGAACGCGCACAACCATTCATCCTTCTCTGCTGGAGCCCCTGAATAGATCACCTGAAGATTAGCCTCAAGCTTAATTCACCTTATGATTAACATAACCTAACTCTAACGTAATTTAACCTAACACTAACGTAATCTAACATAACCTAACGATAGCCTAGCTCAACCGAACCTAGCTTTGGGGGTTTAATTTTCAGGTGATCTACAACACTTAGCTCAACCTACCGTTACCTGTGTCTTCATAACTAGAGAACTATTGGGGCCCCAGGAAGGCATTTTTGTGTTTCCTATTCTGGCCTTTCGACTTGATAATAAGGTGTATTGAAAGGAAGGTAGGAGTTGCTGACCCTAACAGGCGTGATGTGTTACAGTGTACAGGGATACCAGTCACTGCGGGCGGCACATTGGCCATCCACAACCACCCACAGGTCTCACTAGGGGTGGACGGAGTGCCTCCTTGTGTGTCCTGGTCCTGTTGTTGTCCCCCTGTGAGTGGCCTTTGTAGGAGTTGATTAAATACCTGTTATAATGAACCACTCCCCCGTTGCAGCAACATCCACGTAAAGATTACTTGATGTTTGTATTTACGTCCAGGGTGGAGGGGAGGGGGGGGGTGAATATCTCTCCCTGGTTCACTGTGGTCCGAATGGGCTTAAAGTCGGCTCGCTGGCAGATCTTGACTGTCTCAATACAAATCCAAAACTTAAGCGAGACAAACAAGACCCACCTGAGGATATAACGTTGTTTACTCCCAGACACTGACAGCCCACCCGCTAGGTGATGGTGGGTAATGAGGTGTGTGGAACTACAGCATCATGATCATTCACGCTCAGTTACAGGTGTACGTGAAGCGGCTATTATTATCCACGCATGACGTTGTTCACACACACACACACACACACTAACAACAGACGTCATGATAGATTAGGATTCGAACACGGAGACTCGGTACACAGTGTAGTTCCTCGCGTGTTTATACTTTACTGCATCTCGGGATAGTTACGTTAGGATTTGCATTACGAATAACTTATATAAAGCCTCACATTACTCGGGGATATGTTTAAATAACGTACACATTAGGATTTACGTTATTTAGCAGCCTACGTCATTATCACCAATTTCACCTTCAACGTAAAGAAAGATATCAGATATTTTGTAGAATCTCGTTTTCACCAGATATATTGGGACTGTGATACAAGACGCTGTAGCTCGTCTCCTACTGGTCATCATGATAACTACAGGGACTCCAGATAATGGTTAGGTTATAATGACTCACGCTACATTACCCACAAGAATCGTGAGTGTCCAGGTAAACCATCAAGTAACGAGGTAAGTTCTCTGCCTTCAGCTGCCATGAACTTTTACATAAATTGACTAAAATTCGTTGACCAGGACATTGTGGTTGATGACTGTCTCCCTCAGTACCACGCCACGCCAACGCCACCGCCACACCTTCCTGGGCTTTTGTTGGTCTGAGGACAGTGTTTGTGACATTCTTAAGTGACGCTGCATCTTCCTGTACACGCAGACGAAGACAGGAACACACACATACACACTGAAAGACTTGTGTTCCATCAGTGCTCTTGGCAATTACTAGCAACATAAACATTGACAGATACTAATGTTCCTGTGTCTCATAAAACAAACATTACATGACTGTTTACTGTCTCACGACTGTTACTCTTACTATACAGGTTTGGGCCTCAGTGGCTGGTCTCTCAAGTTATCTGTGGAGGCGTTCCTACACCACTGTGGTTAATCTTAAGGTGAAATAAGCTTGGAGAGGGGGGGGTCTAATCTTCAGGTAATCCAATATTTCATTAAAAAAAAGTCATTGAATCTCCCAGAAGAGTTCAATGCCATCCATTGATAACAGTGTGGCTACGAGTCTGGGGTGACATTTGCAACACTTCCTGGTAGCTGCTGCACTGTTTCCCTTGACCAGCCGCTCTCATTTTAAACTGTGTGATGTGTCTAGTCTCTCATTCTACATTACCACCGTTTGATTTTATTTTTTGAGGCTTATTAAACATGAGAGAATCGTCACAAGAGTGTAATTAATTTCGTCCAACGTACGTACGCCCACCAACCGTACCAATTACACTGCTCCTCTTCACCGCCTCCAGCTAGATCGTAAAAACAGTGAGGTCCTGCCCGCCTCCTCGCCCCCTGGTGGTTAAACTTTCCTACTGTTTTGTTATGGAGGGTAGCTGCCCCGCCCGCCACCATCACCACTTTTTATTCAACCCGCTCACTGCAGATACTCATATAGGTGAAATGTATTTGTATTATAATTAAGTTATATCAAAGCATCGATTACAGTGCGGACACAAAAACAATTACTTTGCTGTGTACATGTTGTAACCTACAATATATATATATATATATATATATATATATATATATATATATATATATATATATATATATATATATATATATATATATATATATATATAGTACCAGTATTGTCCCTTAATGATATATAATACAAATTCTATAACTACGCTAAGTCGTTTACTTGTACGAACGTTGGTACACAACACTGGGAGATGTTTGGATACAGTTCTGTCATCTGACGCTGTCATGTTCCGTCCTAACACATTATTTGCGATAACTCGTACTGAACAAGTTAGAGCTAGTATAGAGAGATAGAAAGATATAGATAAAAATCATTTACATATTCATAAATACGTATAAATAATAAATAAAATTATTAACATATTGGATGAAATAAATGTTTTCTTAAAACTGAGGGAGGGTACGCGTGCGTGCGTACATATATCCCTGTATTTTCTGAACCACTTCCTGTACACGGCCAGTTAATTCAACACAAAAATTAAAAACAGAACGAACGTTGTATCATACTAAAAGTTGAAAGTAGCTAAGTTGTGTATAAAACAGCAAAGCGAGTCAAGCGAGCTGCTGCAACAACTGGCGCCACCTGTCTTGTGGTTGACCTAAACATGCACATATGTTCCTAATAGTTACATTATAATTCTTAATACTACTATTTTTAGGTTATTTTTCCTCATAATAATAGGTTTGAATACTATATCTATACATATGTACATACACACACACCTGTCGTAATAGCACCGTTAATGTGTTTCTATTTTTCCACACAGAAAATGGATCACCTTGTATGTGGAAATTTACATAAAACTTTCACGGTTAGTAAATTCAAAGCTTGAACGGATCGACATGTTACAATTAATATATTCAGATAAGTGTCGCCTCAATATTCCAATTAAACTGTAAAAAAATCTCGCCAACTATTCAAATAAGCGCTAAAATGACCAAAAAGAAAAAAAAAACTTAACCAAATGAGCGTCAGTTGGCTTGTGGTTACGTAGGGTTACCAGTGAAGAGAAAATTCTCTAGAATTTCGAGACAAAAAGGTAGTTTACTAAATAATCCCCAAATTTACAGATAAGTTTCGTCAAAAATTAAAATGAACTACAGTACACTTAAGGATTTTCCTGTTCAAATAATCATTATTATAAACTGGTTAGGGTTTGTGTTAACCATGACTCTGGCAACACTGAGAGGGGTGTGCTGCTGGCTAGGAAAACCTTTGGTCATATTTTTTATTATTTCTATGAGCAGACAGTTGGCGCATCACAGCTTTTCTTCAACCCGTCGAGTTTTTCACTGCGCCTGGCACACCATAATTAAACTCTCCACAATGATTCTTTGACACACAGAAAATTCATTAGCAAATAAAAAATCTCGGCCAAGATTGAATACCTGACTGTAGACTGTTGACTCATGACGCTACGTTCTTTTTATAACACTAATCAAAAAAATAACAACACCTATTTGAACTTTATAAAAAGTATTTTTCTAATTGAACACTGAATAAAGAATGACGTTTGTGAATGTTTAGAATCTGTGAATAAGTTTGTTTGTCTGGATGTCTTGAATGTAACAATACTTTACATCAAAACTAATATCAAAGACTATTATAAGAGTCTTTGCTAATATTCTGTACCAACATTCTGCACCACTCGATAATGAGAACATCTTTTAAAATTGAGAAAAAATAAAAATATAGACCTGTAAGTTGGAGGGAGGGAGGGAGGGAGGCAGGCAGTGAGCAGGTAGGGATATTTTTCTGTGACACCCTATACTACACAGCATATCACTTGCTTAGAATTTGTATGATTTTTTTCTCAGGTATTATATAGACACGGTCATTATATAATGTATTTGTACATTGTTGTTCGTTGTTCAGGATGACTTGTTACGATAATCACTTACCGGGGGGTGGTGGTCAACAGTGAGGGGAGTGTCTGGCAGTGAGCTGGTCTCTCATCTAGAAGAACAATAAATTATTAATATTCTGCAGAGAAACAACAAAAACTAAATCTAAAACAAATGCAGAAATGGAGTTCAGATTACTGCTTACTGTATCGTTGAAATCACTAAACCTTCAAACACTTTTTTAATAAGAAATGTACTTAACTAAAACAATGAACTTGATTGAAATACAGACATCCTTATCCTTAAAACAGAAATCCTCATTAACTGCCGACGTTGACTGGTGTTTACCAGACAGAAGTGAGAAAAACAATAAACTTGGACAGCTAACTTGACGTCATCTGACGACCAGAAAGGCATCATGGCTACCAACCTTACGAAACAATGGCGCCGGGAATAAATTGAATTTCTAGTAACCATGCCTTCATTATGCACATTAAACAAAGTATTTGATAAAAAGTGGGCAATGTAGAAACGTAATAATGGATGTGGTTGAGTCCTGGGTGAAGTTATTGAGGTAGAAAGTTAGATGTTAGTGTGTAATGATGTCAGTTTGACTGTTCGTCTCTTGTATGACAACAGACTCGATGGGGAAGGGGGCACCAGGGCACGTCATCCTCCTTGGCCATGAGACCTAAATAACGTACTCTCTCTCTTTACTCACATAACCTCTGTAAACATTTGATACAAATTTCACCAAGTAAAAACAAATAAACATCTCCCAATTGAAACAAATAAGCATTTACCAGAATAAATAAGTAAACATTTACCAGTATAAACATTTACAAGTATAAACAAATAAACACTACCAATAAAAACATAAGCATCCCCCAGTATAAACATGAGCATTTTGCAGTATAAAAAAAATCCCAGTATAAACAAATAAAAGTTTCGCGGTGCTAAACATATAAACGCCCCAGTATAAACAAATGAACATCTAATATAAACAAAATCCAAGTTTAAACACAAACATCTCCCGGTATAAAGACCCAGTGGAAACATGAGACAAACATCACCTCGACCTCTCATTGGTCATTAAGGGGGAGAGTCTCATGACACCTGGTGTACGGGAGCCTCTCTGTGCTGAATAAAATCATCTCGCATTAACCAAAGAAATATTGTAAGTAGTGTGTGTGTGTGTGTGTGTGTGTGTGTGTTAATAAAGAAACTCGTGTTGTGTTCTTAGATCACAACACAATAAACCTGGTGTACCGTGTTATGTTGTAGCCTCATTATGTTATGACCTCAAACTCATGGAAGAATTTGCCTAGTGTCAGCTTCAGCTTCTTCATGATCCATGTTAAAGTTTAATAAATAAAAAAATAAATAAATCAAGATGAAGAAAGTTTGTAGTGAAATGACCAGAGTCGTTTTATGTAACAAGTTGACCTCAGGTGTAGCAAGGGTGAAATACTGTTTTTAGTCCTTCCGGTGTAGTCCCACAGCTTCCTTAGTGGGCGCCGAAGTGAGGATGGCGGCTCCACCCCCTCTCCCCCTACACACATACATTCACTAAATTCATTAATTAATAAATTTCCAGGTTTATAAATGCACTGTTGGATCAGACGTCCCCCACTGGTAAGCGATGCCGAGTGAAAAAATGTGGTCGATTAGTCCGAGTTGTCAAGTATAAAACACTGCCGAGGAAGACGAGCATCAGTACTGGTCACCCACCCAAGAGATGGTACGTCATCCCGCTGATGGCCAGGGACGGTAACACGGGATATCGTCTCAGGGAAACATTTTATCTGTGTGGTAAACAGACGTAAAGAACTTGGACTCCCCGCCCACCTGGTACGATGTCCTCCGTAAACTTCCTGACCTCTCGTATGTCTATGGGGAAGGGTCGCGGAAAGGGGACGTGATTGCTGCCCGTATCATCATTGGGTACGACTTTGCTTGGGAGATTGGTATTCTCGCATCCCCTGAGCAACGCTCTTGTGCATTATGAAGAAGACCCGACAGCCGCACCCTTATCCACTACCTCCTAAGATGTCCCCACACACAACGCTTCCGTGACACCTGCTAGACCACCACTCCACGACCCCCTGACGGAGACACGATGATCCTCCCCATACTGGCCAGATATTATGCAAATAACATTGATTATGTGTTAAAGGAATATCCTTCCTTCCTTCCTTAGGCTTTAGTAAGCCCCTTTATAATATTTAAACTGTATATACTTGTCACACTTGCCAGATGCTTCTGGTGTTATTGTACAGGGGTACCTAGTGACAGCACTAGGATCCCGCTTCCTCTATCAAGGAATAAACAATTGAAATTGAAGAACTTGGATTTCATTTTTGTTTCCGAACTATCTTCATTTTGGTTGTTAGATTAGATTAGGTTAGTTTATTCGTTAATAGACCCACACAGACCCAGCTAGGAAGGGGTACTAGCCGGGGACAGGTGTTTCAGTCGAAGCAGCGCGGCCCATACGGTGATTGGAGGGAATTACAACGTCACGCCTTTCTACCTCACGTATGTTGACGTCCCTGTGTTCGGGGTACAGGGGATAGTAAAGTATTTTTTTTCTCTATATCTGTGCTGTATATCTTTGTGGTAACTCACTAACATAATAGTATTATTTTTTTTTATTGGGCACTCCCCTACAGCCTTGTGTAAGGTGAAGAGCAGAAGCGTTTACAGCGCCCAACAGGGAAGCATGCTAAGTTCATGCTTGCCTTTATGTCTCTCAAGTTAAGGGCGTAGAAGAGTATTGACATTCTTACGTGCTCCAACAACCCCTGGAATACGATACGTAATGTTGACCAGTACAATGCATATGTTTATTTACCCCAAACTTGCCTTAAACATCGTTTTATCTAAAAAAAATGAAAATGAAGTGTTTGAGTCTTGTTTATAATTCATCTATATTATTAATATATTCCTGTTGGCGCCACACCCACATGTTGGCGCCACACCCACATGTTGGCGCCACACCCACATGCTGGCCTCACACCGACATGTTGGACTCGCACCCTCCAGTTGGTCTCACAGCCTTTGTTATCACTAGATCCTTTTATTATTATTGATACCTGGAGTAGTCATGGACGGTTCCTCAGGCAGGTACTGTTTAGACGTCAGTTTGTATGATTTAATTGTGTTTTTTTTTACTTGCAAATATTCTAGAGTGACACTTCAACCTGTTTCACCTAATCAAAATAAATTCGTATTTCAAAATGAGGTGTTTATATAAATCAATGCATTTGCATAAGAAATGCTGGGGTGGTGAGCGGGAGGGTTGGCATTCCTGATCAACACAGAGACCATCGGCCGGTTGAGCGCGACAGATGTTTGTAAATCTCTTCTTCTACAGTGACTGGTTACTCTCCTCTTAGTATGGATACTAAAGGCAGGCGATACAATTTTTTTTTATAGTGAAATTTAATACTAACCATCATATTCCTTACTTCCCAACGACAGAATTATTTGTTTATAATTTCATTTACGAATGTTGTTTGTTTACATGGGTGTTCTGGTGTACGAGCTTCCGTCCAGCTGTCGGTTCCGGCACGTGGTTATGCCGTATACCTTGCTGGTCTAATACATGACACTTGTAAAAATTATATTTTAAATTTATCCGAGACATTCCCTCGTGCATGCAAGTAATAGAGAACATATTCAGTTCCTGGGATAAAATTAATTGAAATTATATATAACTAACAACGATATGAAGAACAATCAGCTTTGTTTTTTTTAATATAATCATGTAAGAACGATGATAATTTTTCAGTTGATTTAAAAACAAATTATTTACACGAAAATCTGTTTCTGAAACTCCATACTCCCATTTAAAAAAAATAGTTGGGGTACCGTATAACAAAAATAGAAAAATGGAAGTTATGAATTAAGAAATATAAATAAAATGAGGAAATGAAATATGGGCAAACTACAGAATAACCTGACAGTTGACACCACCATGAACAGTAAGCTATGAACTGGTGTTACATCTTCACTGACGGAGCAATTCTTTTACATTTCCTCGTGTCATTCACTTAACCTTCTATTGACTCTGGGTGGCGTATTCAAGCCTTCAACCCTCTCCCGTGTTATTGTGTAGGCCAGACTGAAGCCCCTAGCAGTGGAAAGTCTGGTGGTAGTGGAGGCCAGACTGAAGCCATCGACCATAAAATCAGTGGTCACCTTATCAACACCTCGAGGCTAGCGGCTATAAACGTGTGAGCGGACAACAACAAAGACGACAAAAGTCAATTGTTTAGATGATTTGCTGACAATTACTGCTCAAATTCTATCAGGTAAGACTAGAGATAAGGGAAGCCGAGATGTTGTTAATGTTATAGTGCAACACTGCCCCGGCCAAGTGTGTTTTGTATGGAGGATGCTAAAGGATATGTGTGTGTGTACATGTTTAGTTTATCTTCTGGAATTGATAGACGTGAGGGTATACTGTGTTGCAGGTGTAGGTATATTAAGTGTCGTACGCGAGGGAGAAAATATCGCACTTGTTGGCCTTACAGAATTACATGCTGAATGGCTTTTATACGAGGATTTACAGGCACAATGTACCAAATATATACATGCAAACCAACAAAGTATACGTGTCAGGATATACATCATCAACCGGAGGACAACGCCTTGAAAAAAATTATATCAACAGTAAACACACAAAAGTTGCACCGAAAGAATAATAATAATAAACTATGCAGGAAGTCAGCTGCTAGCATATGGACACAAGGGAGCCAGGATGTAAACATTACGAAATTTACATGCGCGATCATCGTCCTGCACGTGACAAGCGCCGGTAAGCAGGCAGGCTAGAGGGGTGACTGTCCACGGTTTATTGGGGTTAGTACACATTATAAACAAAAACACGCACACACAATAAGCATGAGTTGGTGTTAGCGTCATCGTGTAGCAACAACCTTCACTACAGCATGTAAAAATTGACGTCATGCAAGAGAATTTCTCTGAAGTCACATGATGGATTACCTATACTTGTCGAGATGGTGAGATCATCGAAAGCCAATAATCAACAAGTTTATTGCTCACTGTTGTGTTTGTTATAATTTTGTTGTTGTTAAGTTCGTTGATGTTGGCGGCGTAATGATTTTTGTGGTTTACAGAAGGAATAAGTTAGTGCTAGTAGTGGAGTGCTGGTAGTGATAGTTGTGGTAATGGTGATAGTGGTAGTATATGTAACACATTTAACATTATATCTTGATGTAACACTATGATTATTTTCAACAATTAATGATGAACCAATTGATACATAAACATTTTCATCGGACAATAAAAAATAAAAAATATTGAGGAAAAATAATATATATATATATATATATATATATATATATATATATATATATATATATATATATATATATATATATATATATATATGAGCCTATTATTAAAAATTTAACGTTGTGTTTATCTAAAAAAATTAAATAAATGGATTGTTTGATTATTACCATGATTGTTATAATTAGTGAGGGAAAGTGGAGGTAGTGATTGCAGCACAACACAACACTACTGCACTCAACACACTCTACTGCCCACAACGCACTCTACTGCACACAACACACTCTACTGCACACAACACACTCTACTGCATACAACGCACTCTACTGCACACAACGCAATCCACTACATAACAGGGTCTACAGTAGTCAACACACTATACTGTACACAACACTCCACTATATAGAACAAACTCCTCAAGACACTGTAACAAACCAACAGTAGTACTATCTTCTGCCAATGTGTGTGTGTGTGTGTGTAGGGGGGGGGGGTAGATACTGTTCCGGCCTTGTCCTCCTCGAGATACCCGTCAACTCTCCACCCCAGTCAACTCCAGAGAATGCATGAAATCCCAGGAGTCCTTTGCATCTTTCGCGAGTCACAGCTGAGTGCCCGTTCACGCATACCGATCCTCTTCTTGATAGTGTCCCTTACCTGCTGCTCTGTGGACGTTTTACTGTGACGGCGGAGGCAGCGGTGTAGCTGGCCGTACCTGGGTCTTTAAAGGTGGGCTCGGATCTAGTGAACATACAGTATCAAACGAGCATTTGTAGCTATCTAACGTTTGTTTGTTCTCAGCTGCTCATGAACATTCGTTGTCTGCATTCGTTTGGTTCATGTTCCGAGCAATGCAAACACCAGTGAAGAAAAGACGTTTGACGCTGCTACCAGTCGTGTTATCGTGTAAAAGATCGTCAGATTAGGACATTTTTCGTATAGACGATTATAAATTGTTTCTTAAATTAATATATACCAACAAATAACGAGCTTTTACGGCAATTTTCGCATTATGAGTTTGCCTAATTTGCATGGAACAGTGTTTCATATCTGAAGAGCATCTCAGACTCGTGAACGCTCGCCAGCGACCAACCTACCAAACCTGGCTAACCTAACATACCTATCCTAATAGTGAAGTGGATTAATGTAGGCTAGGTTAAGTCGAGTAAGTTGATTAGGGTGTTATTTTGTTAGTAATAGTTCGTATGGAAAGTTTGCTAGGGTTATAAGATTCTCTATGCTCGTAAAGTTTAACCGTAAACTTGCAGCGAATGTCCTCAAAAATATTATATTCACTACAGAAAAACAAGAGTAAGAAAGTACCAATTCCTCCAAACTTGCACTGAATATCCGAAAGGCAAGAAACAAGTTTTATTCTCTATATTTTTCCTAAGAGGCTCATAATAACACGCACTGTTGCAAGCCTTTATCCATCCATTCATGTCTGCTTGTTCACTGGTGCTTATTCGCGTTCATTCGTTAGGTTTGGACCCGCCCTATGGTGCAGCGGAGTCAATTACTGCGTCATAAACAACAACTAAGACTGTCAGCACATGAGTTAATGGACACACTTTCACGGTATTCATTTAACTGTGGGTTAGTTTCCATATGTGACTAAAGTGTTCAGTTGTATGCTCTGTTTAAATGGCCTTTTATTTGGGAAAATATTACTTGTAAATATATGGATCCTCACCAGAGAGGCTTCATATATAGGTATATTCATGAAACTCTACCAACAAATCAGAGACTAAAAATGTTAAACATAAAACAAGATGATAGTTGTGTAAGATGTGGTGAGGTAGAATATCCATTGCATGTACCTGTATTTTACTTCTGTTTCCATAACAGAGATAATTAAATGGTTTAAAAATCTCCTGAATACAGTCTGCAATGTCAATAGCAAATTATTTCTGCATTTCTTAATGTTTAATATTAACTGTAGTGATAATAAGGATAAGAATACAATGATCATGCTAATGTCAGATTATATTTACTGTATGTGGTTAAGTAGGAAAGAAAATTATAATGTTAAGGAGACTATAGCCTTTATTAAAGGCAGGATATATTATAATAAAGGGATGATCAAGTGTATTTTAAAAGAAAAGTCATCCAAATATTTCACCTACAAATATGTTAATGTGTAATATGTAATAATATGCAATATTATGTATACAGTATATATGTAAATTGTAAAATTCATAATAAAAAAAAAAATCAGCGGTTGTGTAGTCGGGGGACAGATAATACATTTCACCTACTGATGTTATAAAGTAGACCTGCGTTTGGATCACCTGATGATTAACCCCGACAATTAATTTCACCATAAGATTAATCATCCTAAAGCTAACCTAACTTAACCACCCAGGTAGTGTTAGGATGTTTTAATCTTCAGGTATTCACTAAAATCGCTTCTCTGAAATAACTAAAGTCCTTAACCACGTAGACTTAATTTAGCACATAAATAAATAACTATTTTTAACTGTGTTCCGACATACTGTACACACACACACACACACCTGGCGGCTTAACACCTGCCATGATGAACAGTTAAGAGTTCAATAGCTGGTGAATAAATCATACAGTGTTCAAGTTCAGGAATAACCGGGAGAAAGTCAACCGCCGAGGAAAAGTAATTGACTTGTTGAATTTCCTCACTCACACAAACTTGATTTTACTCAGAATTTGTCATTTGAAAAGTAAAAGGATAACCTGATGATTAACCCCAGCTTATTTCACCTGAAGATTAACCCCAAATTATCTCAACCTAAAAAGTAACAACCTAACCTAATCTAACAACTTGATTCTCCTTGGTAGCATAGGGTGTTTAATCAAGTGAAATAAGCTTGAGGCCTAATCTTCAGGTAAAATAAGCTGTGGTTGGGGGGGGGGGGCTAATCTTCTTGTGAGATAAATGGCATCCACAGTAGCACCAACACGAAGCATAAATACTACAGTACCTTACAACTAATTTGAAGAAAACAATCCCTCCAGAAGCCTACAATTAAACAGGGAAATCCGTATTACAACATCGTAAGGCATTATTTGGTTACTATTCCACGACCACCGGCATACGATTTAAGCATGAAAAAAAAAAGAATACTTAATGCCACTTTTCATGCTAAATACAGTGGTAATATGGACCATTTGGGGAAAATGCATAATTATTGAGTTAGACTGTTTTTACCTCCTAGAAAAGTAGACAGGGTTTGGTAGCCGATGGGAAATGTGGGGTTAAAAACACACAACTATAAGAATCAAGCCTGGTCACTGTACTATAATATTACCATAATAAAATTTGTACCAGATCACCGCCCTATTATATGACACGAACCCGGCTCACCATAACCCGGCTCACCATAACCCAGCTAACCTCTCCTCTCTTATTTCTCGGGGTAAGTTAGTTTAGTTGGGTTAGGTTAAGTTACTTTAGGTCGGTTCGTAGGTTAGGTTAAGCTGGGTTTGGTAGTAGGTTAGATTAGGTAAAGCAAGGTAAGATTGGATTATATTATGTAAGGTCAGGTTAGTTCGTAGGTAAATTTTAAACCGTAGCCTACCTTACCCTCCACTCAAGCCTCGCGGGTAAACAACATTATTTGGCGAGCACCTGAATATTAGACACCCTAACGTTAGCCTAACCTAATAATGGTGAAAACGGTGATGATAATTAAGATGGTGAAATGGGTGATAATAATGACGGTAGTGGTAATAATGATGATACAAGTAATTATAATAATGGCAATGGATAACCCAACGAAAGAGAGTAATGATGACATGATAATGACGACGATGACGAGTTTGATGATGACGTGAGAAGATACTGACCACAACAGTAAAGTGGACATAACAAACAATAAACTTTCACTTCTTAATAATATATAAAACCAATTTGACCAACAGTGACATACAGTAGTGGTGGCGGTCGGCACAACTCCACCCCAACCAAGCTGTAAATGTGTGAGAGAGATACTTAAATGTACACTCACCCGAGGGAGCAGCAAGTGTGGTAATCCAACAGCGGCGAGGTACACACACATACACACACACTCACAAGCATCAACACAGTTCACAAAATCCAACTTGTTTCCAGTTTCACATAGCTGAGTTCTTCTATCAATTTAAGGTTGAAATTTGAAAAAAAAATAATCATCCTTTTAAGGTCCACAACGGAACTTCAGAGTCATGCCCACTAGCCAGGCACCATAAAATTCTATTGGAGTTAAATTGCACGAGACAGCGGTTCGTTCTGTGAGGGATGGCGGGAGAGGCAGCGATACATCGTCCCTCGTTCACTGCGCGAGGGTTACTGATTTAACTTGAACTTGAGAAGTTGGGAGCCGACCGCAGCAACAGATGGTCTCAGTTGCCAAAGTGCAATTATTGATGATGTTTTTTAAACGCCAGTCATTTCCTTTATCCAGGAAATATACATTCTCTCATCAGGTGTAAACATAGACTTCAATCATTATTTATTTATCTAAAATTAATCAATATTATTTTTTTTGCGATAACTGACATGAAACCAATTTTTTTTAAATTATCCAAACACATTATCCAAACACCATCTGACCATCTCACCAAGCATTCATCATCGTTCATACGTCCATAAAATCTCTAAATATATCTTTTCACATTACTGATCAGTTCTTATATTACCTTATTCCTATTTCCACTCTTTTTCCCCATTCAGGTCATATAACGTGTGTGTGTGTGTGGTTGTGGTTAATTACAGTGTATGTATGCTAAACCACCCACCTGCCTATAAAGGATTTTGGGGCTATACTTGGTCGATTTGACTAACTGTTTGCCATTGTTTGTAATTATGTACTGTGTGTGTGTGTGTGTGTGTGTGTGTGTGTGTGTGTGTCCTCTCCCTCATTTAAGGTACAGTACTCCATAAAGGTGAAAATTCTGGGCCACTCGAATTTCAAACACACACACACACACACACACACACACACACACACACACACACACACACACACACACACACACACACACACACACACACACACATTTTATTAAATATTGTAAAAAGGAATTTGAAATTATCTGAATCTCTCTAACTTTCTTTTTCCTTTCACTTTCACCCTCTCTTTCACTATCACTCCCACAGATCAACAGACTTCCTGTAGTAGTATTCCGCCTCTCCTGAACACATCCTCTCTCATGCAACGACACCACACAACACCTCCCACCACAAACAGAACCCCACCACAAAAAACACCTCCCACATATAAATCAACTCACGTACACCCATCATTCAGCTCATCATACCTCTCATCATCATCAAAACCCCTATACCCCCAAAAGTCCTATGGCGATGGACGAGTGGCGACGGGGACAGGCAGAGATGACTGCCGGGAGTCTCTAGTCACAACTCTGCACATGGGCGGCACAGATAAGATGGTCGTTTATGCACTGGGATCTAGGCAGCAGTGCAATCTGGTCCTGTCTGTGCGACTGAGCAGCCCTTTCGAGGAGCCACTCTGCTCACCCCACATGGGGAGAGAGGGCTAGAAATGGGGCCCTAAACATAGCCTGCCTAAAAACCCAACCTGACTGGGCAACTGCATCCTTATGCGTTCAAAAACACAACCATAATCACAGATCCAAACAAAAATAAACTATACAACCTCTTATGGTCGCTGCATGGAATGTCAGGACCCTTCTGGATACTGGCACAAATGAGCGTCCTGAAAGAAAAACTGCCCTTGTGGCAAAAGACCTGGCTAGGTATAACATCGACACAGCAGCCATTAGTGAGTCCTGGCTCCCAGACGAGGGTCGACTCACAGAACGGGGGTCTGGCCATACCTTATTCTGGAAGGGTAAGCCTGCTGCGGATAGAAACCGCATTTATGGAGTTGGCTTTGCCATTCACTAACGCATCCTACACAGGCTAACTGAAATGCCTATTGGAATCAACGAGCGCCTCATGACGCCGACCTTGACAGAGTGCTAACCTCTATCCCCAGAGAAGACAAGGTTGTGCTCCTTGGTGACTTCAATGCCAGAGTTGGCAGAGATGCTGTCATTTGGCAGGGAACCAAAGGGAAAAATGGACTAGGCAAGTGTAATCCCAACGACCTACTCCTCCTCAGTAAGTGTGCTGCTCACAACCTCACTATCACCAATACCTTGTTTAGGCAGCCCAACAGGTTCAGAGGTTCTTGGCAACACCCACGATCCAAACACTGGCATCTCATTGACTACATAATTGTCAGAGAAAGAGACCGCCGAGATGTCCTCATTATCCGAGCCATGCGTGGCTCAGACCACTGCGACACTGACCATTGGCTTGTCAGAGCCAAGCTCTCACTTTACGTCGCCCCAAAACGGCGAAGTGGTGAGGCAAGAGCGCAGGCTGGAACCACACATCTTGGCTCTCCCTTTTCCTGATCCGGTTGCAACGACTGGGGAGAGGAACACTGGATCTGAGGTGATCATGATACTACCATTAACACTGGAGAATAATGGTCATACTAAAGTAACAAAGAATAGACTGAATCCCCCCACCTCACTCACTACTCCTCTCTGATAAGTATTAAAGTAGATTACTAACCCCTTGTGTACTGGACTCCCTCTGTGCTGAATAAAATTGCCTGATGTTAGTTAAGTAAAATAACAAAATTGCCGTCCCAGTAGTGAAGGGGTTAAGTGAAACAGCGTGTAAGATTGTTGGCCACACGTTAATATTATGTTAAACCTACATATATGTAATTATGATATTTGACTTAGGTGTTGTATAGTAAACGTGACCTAACCTAATCATACCTAACTAAATCTAAACCTAACCAAACCTAAATAAACCTAAACTAACCGAACCCTAACCTAACTTAACTCTCTCCAGGTAGCGTTAGAGTGAATAAATCTCCTCCAGGTGAAATAAACGATGTTTCTAATCGCAGGTGAACCCCAAAAAATTAACCACGACTAAAAAAAAAAATACATGAAAATAATAAAAAAAATAATAGCTAATAGAGTGTCATAAAAATAATAGAGAGAAAAATATTGAAGTTGAGAGATATTATACATATTACGTTGATGAGGCCGAGCGGGTAACACTGACTCACGGTCTAGTTGTCACTTCAACTAACACCAGCTGTTTATACACACGCAAAGAGAACAGGTGGTGAAAGGGGGAGGGGGGGGACACCTGTTGTTACTACCACTATTGTCACTTACTATTATACTACCAATACTATTACTACTAACCACCACCACCATTAACACCATCACTAATACATTACCACCACGCTACCACCACTACACCACTACTACTACTTCACCACATCACTATCATCAATATTATCACCACCACTACTCTCCACTACCACTTCTACTAACGCAACCAATACCACCACCACCATACTACCACCGCCACTACCATACTACCACTACCACCACCACACACTATGATTTTACCCCCCTCCCCTCTTCATCGCCTCCTTCAGTATTTCCTTCGATTATATTATCAACATAAAATTCCTCCCCCACCTCCCACCTTCCCCCATTCCTGCACGCACGCACGCACGCACGCACACACACACACACACACACACACCACCTGGTACTGTGCCTCAATGACTCTGTACTTAATTAAGGTTCGAGGAATGGCCACGAAGCCTTGTGTAGAGAAAGAAAAGTACGTCATGTGAGAGAGAGAGAGAGAGAGAGAGAGAGAGAGAGAGAGAGAGAGAGAGAGAGTGTGTGTGTGTGTGTTTTAGTCAAGACTGTTAGGTTAAGAGTGTGTTTAGTTAAGTGTGTGTTAGGTAAGTGTATGTTGGGTTAATATGTGTTAGTTAATGTATGTGTTAGTTTAAGTGTATGTGGTTAAGTGTGTAGATTAATTGTGCGTTGGATTAAGTGTTCGTTAGGTTAGCTTAAGTTTATATTAAGTTAGGTTAGGATAAGTTAAGTTAGGTTAAAGTCAGATTAGGTTTAAAGTCAGGTTAGGTTAGGTTAGGTTAGGTTAGGTAAGAAGACGTAAATACCAATACGATAAACCCGGATGTAATAACAATAATAAACCCTGAAACAGTGACGATAACAAACCCGGAAGTAGTAAGGGACACCATCAGCATGAGTATTAAGAAACAACAATATTAATCTCCTTCAATTATAAAGAACGTCTCCAAGAACGCGAGGAAGACAACTGAAGCAACGATATAATCACTCAAGCACAGGAAAAGATGAAAGTTATAACTGTATTAAGAGAGTGAGTGTGTGTGTGTGAAACTCCTGCTTTATTCGGATATCCTGATTATACAGAAGGCCCGGTGTGTGTGTGTGTGTGTGTCGCTGCACCTAATCTAATCTAATTTATCCTTGCCTGATCTAACCAAACCTAACCTAACCTAGCACAATTTTACCTAACCTTGTCTAGCCCCCATACAATTAGCGTCTGTTGATAAAATGTCGACAATGTTGCTTTCGTTAGTTCAGAAACACACTAGATCATTTATTCGATCTCTAACGTAATATTTCTATAATAACATTGATATATTATTATTTGATATAGAGCAACATTACAATCTGAAGCAGTAACTCCTTCGTTATTGGATCTATCAAGAGGTAATACACACGACCATATCCCAAAGTTCTCTGTTGAAAGTCCAAATTAATGAAAAGATGGTAAAAAAAAAAAAAAATTGGGGGTACCGCAAGGAAGTGTGTTGAGTCCCACTTTAATAATTTTAATTTTTTCTCGCACCGGATATTAGATCTGATGGTCATGATTCTAACACTTTCGTCAGGTAATAAAACTGAAGGTGTTGATGTGAGAGTTAGTACATGTCAGGGCCACATCTGGCTGTCTGTCTGTTTTATTCACACAGAATGGAGTGTGAGGGTGACGGAGATGTGTGTGTTAGGGTGGAGAATATGGGTGTTTGGGTGGAGAATGTGAGCGTGTGGGCGGAGGATTTGAGTGTGTGGGCGGGAGGAAGGGAGAGGGTGAAGTAGAGGCATCAGGTATTTACAGTCTTACTATTGTTATTCAGTCATGGTACTGGGCGGAGGACGGGGGGGGTGGAATGAGGGAGGGAGGAGTGATGGAGAGAGGAGGAGGAAAGAGAGAGGAGGAGTGAGGAGTGATGGAGGGGAGGTGATGGAAAGAGTAAAAATAGTGAGAGTTTTCCCAGGCTATTTCCCCGGTTTTGTTTTCACTGTCGACACGGAAGACAATGTAGGTAAGAACTGAGAGAGAGAGAGAGAGAGAGAGGGGAGAGAGAGAGAGAGAGAGAGAGAGAGAGAGAGAGAGAGAGAGAGAGAGAGAGAGAGAGAGAGAGAGAGGATTTGTACTTTCCATCATGAGAATAATCAAAGAATTTATAATCGTCCTCACATACAGACAGGTAGACAGGTGCGTGAGGGAAAGTTCATTAATCACCTCCCAAACATGTGGTGTACGGGGCGTCAACACCAGCATTCATAGGCAAATTAACGTTTGTTTCTCATATATGCGTAACGAAACTGTGTGTGTGTGTGTGTAAACAAACACCAGTGTGGCCTCGTGTACACCCGGCAGGTATACCGAAAATGGAGTTTGCTTCGTAGCCAGTGTGTAAAAACGCTGTTAATTTTTATTCAGTAACGCATTGTCTCTTCCTGTACATTAGTATAGTGGGGAGCATCTTGTGATGTTATAACCTAAGGTCAAAGAGCCACATGTGACTGGTAAGAATAACATTACTCATCATCTTCAAAAACATTTACCAATTATTTAAATGTTTCGATTATATGCATTACTTTTTCCAATGACTACCGCAAATATTAAAACAAGATCTGTAATCGAAATTGTAAATGGTAGTCATAAGTAAACATGAAAAAAAAATTATAGAGAAGCAAACTATGAGTGTCATGGGGCGCTCGTTGATCCCAACAGGCAGTCAGTCAGCCTGTGTAGGATGTGTTGGTGAATGGCAAAGCCAACTCCATAAATGCGGTTTCTCTCCGCAGCAGGTTTACCCTTCCAGAACAAGGTATAGCCAGACCCCCGTTCTGTGAGTCGACCCTTGTCTGGGAGCCGGGACTCATTAATGGCTGCTATGTCGATGTTATACCTAGCCAGGTCTTTTGCCACATGACAGTTCTTCTTTCAGGACGCTCATTTGTGCCAGAATCCAGAAGGCTTCTGACATTCCGTGCAGCGACCAAACGAGGTTGTATAGTTTGTTTTTGTTTTGATCTGTAATTATAATTGTGTTTTCGACCGCATAAAGATGACCTTGCTGGGTGAAGTTGCCCAGTCAGATTGGTTCTTTAGGCAAACTATGTTTAAGGCACCTTTTCTAGCCCCCCTCCCCATGTCTTGTAACTAACACTCCTTTGTATGAACCCAAGTACTTTGTTAGCCTTGTTTCCAGCAAATACACATTGTTGACTTGGTTTAAGTTACCTACTTTTCATTACTCCTAAGTCTTTCTCACAGTCGGGTGTGTCTATAACAACGTTGGATATTATGTTATACTGGTGTCTTATTGTTTAGTCCACATAGTTCTTTAAGCTTACCATACCGCTGACTGATGTTCGTCTGCTTCAGGTGTTGCAACTTGGTTGGGTAGTAGAACTTCTTTGCAGCTCTATCTCGGATGACTTGGTTGTGAAGGGACCTGTAGCGGTTGTGGTCATTGTGATAAAAGGCGCTGTCTCTCTGCTGCATAAGTCTTTTGATCCGAGGTGTGATCCAGGACAAGTCAGCTGGGTGAGATCTGACGGACTCCTCGGGGAAGAAGTGGTGGTGAGCTTCCGTGGCGGTGTTGGTATAATTTATCCATTTGGAATCCAGGTCATCCACACTAAGTACTTCAGTCCAGGGATGGTGAACTATCCACTGCCCGAAGAGACACACTGCTGAGACAGTAATCGGCCTGTAGGTCTTGATCTAGGGTCTTTGTACTTGGCTGGTAGTGGCAGCTGGAGGCCAGAGCACTGCTAGGTGTGTGCTACACCCGATAGGATACATTAGTTGAGGTGGTTGGTACTGATCCGCCTCTCAGTTAAGATAAGGTCAATGATGTTTTGACCGTATGTGGGGAAGTTCTAGCTGGTGATAGTGACAGCTGGTCCTGGATATCAGTGGTGTCAATTTCGTTATAATTCCCGCATAATACTAACTTGGCACATGGGTACCTAACTATGAGGTGGTAATGAGGTGATTGATAAGAGTGTCTCTGGTGGGTGAGCGAGGCGGATGGTATGTCACACAGTATGTGATAGAGGCAGTGTGGCGAGGGTGGGCACGTGGCACGACACGAACCCATAATGCCTCCACATGTGTGTGTGTGTGTGTGTGTGTGTGTGTGTGTGTGTGTGTGTGTGTGTGTGTGTGTGTGTGTGTGTGTGTGTGTGTGTGTGTGTGTGTGTGTGTGTGTGTGTGTGTGTGTGTTGTGGAAGGTGAATGTACAGCACAGTAAAAGTAAAGTAATTGTAGTGATGGTTGGAGATGACGGCATTATTTGCCATGTTTACTGAAAGCTAGACGTGTCGGCTGAGTGAAGTTATCGATGGTTGGTTATAAAACAAAACTAAAGAGGAGAAAGTAAAGTAACATCGCATGAAAGTAAATAGCAAAGAGAAGTCAACTATTCGTAAAAAAGAAAAAGTTTTGAAGATTATAAAAGGCAAAGAAATTTAATAGAAATAGAGAGAGATTATTTACTGAAAATTATAGACATGTACGGTAACATGGTGTAGGCAGTGTAGACATGTACGGTAACATGGTGTAGGCAGTGTAGACATGTACGGTAACATGGTGTAGGCAGTGTAGACATGTGCGGTAACATGGTGTAGGCAGTGTAGACATGTGCGGTAACATGGTGTAGGTAGTGTAGACATGTGCGGTAACATGGTGTAGGTGTAGACATGTGCGTAACATGGTGTAGGCAGTGTAGACATGTGCGGTAACATGGTGTAGGCAGTGTAGACATGTGCGGTAACATGGTGTAGGTGGTGTAGACATGTACGGTAACATGGTGTAGGCAGTAGACATGTACTGGTAACATGTAGGCGACGGTGTGTACATGTAACATGGTTATGAGTGGTGTGACAGCTATAACATGGTGGCAGTAGACATGTGCGGTAACATGGTGTGGTAGTAGACATGTGCGACATGGTGTGAGTGAGCATGTACGGTAACATGGTGTAGGCAGTGTGACATGTACTGTAACATGGTGTGGAGTGGTGTAGACATGTGCTTAACATGGTGTAGGCAGTGGGACATTACTGTAACATGGTGTGGGTAGTGTAGACATGTACGGTAACATGGTGTAGGTAGTGTAGACATGTGCAGGAACATGGGTAGAGCAGTGTAGACATGTGCGGTAACATGGTGTAGTCAGTGGACATGTGGGCATGATGTGAACATGTACGAAACATGGTGTAGGCAGTGTAGACATGTGCGGTAACATGGTGTAGGTAGTGTAGATGTGCGGTAACATGGTGAGCAGTGTAACATGTGTGAGTAATGACAGGCATGGTGTGTGGCAGTGTAGACATGTGCGGTAACATGGGTGAGGCAGTGTAGACATGTGCGGTAACATGGTGTGGTGAGTGTAGACATGTGCATGGTGTAGGCAGTGTAGACATGTGCGGTAACATGGTGTGGGTGTATGAACATGTGCGGTAACATGGTGTAGGCAGTGTAGACATGTGCGGTAACATGGTGTAGGTAATGTGACATGTCCGGTGACATGGTGTGGGTAGTGTGAACATGTACTGTAACATGGTGTGGGTAGTGTAGACATGTGCGGTAACATGGTGTGAGAGTAGTGTGTAGACATGTGCAGTAACATGGTGTGGGTAGTGTAGACATGTGCCGGTAACATGGTGTAGGCAGTGTGTAGACATGTACGTAACATGGTGTAGGCAGTGTAGACATGTACTGTAAGCATAGGTGTAGGTAGTGTTGGTGTGTGGGTATGGTGTAGGTGGGATGTAGACATGTGCTGTAACATGGTGTGGATAGGGCAGATATGTACTGTAACATGGTTGGAGTTAGTGTAGACATGTGCGGTAACATGGTGGCAGGTGGTGTAGACATGTACGCAGCTATGGTGTGGGCGTGTAGACATGTGCGGTAACATGGTGTAGGTGGTGGCAGCCATGTGCAACATGGTGTGGGTGGTGTAGACATGTACGGTAACATGGTGTGGGTAGTGTAGACATGTGCGGTAACATGGTTATGTGAAGTGTAGACATGTGCGGTAACATGGTGTAGGTAGTGTAGACATGTACGGTAACATGGTGTAGGCAGTGTAGACATGTGCGGTAACATGGTGTAGGTAGTGTAGACATGTACGGTAACATGGTGTAGGTAGTGTAGACATGTACGGTAACATGGTGTAGGTAGTGTAGACATGTACAGTAACATGGTGTAGGCAGTGTAGACATTGTAACGACCGTGTCGTATTTTTCTATTTTTTTTTTGTTATATAACATGCTTCCATGCTCCATATTATTCCTGTAATGATGTGTTATATTTACTATTATATTATCTAGTCGCTTTACCCTGTGCTATTAAGGTTTTAACTGTTATTATTTGTTCAAACCCACCTTATTTCTTCATTTAGTATTGTAACAAGCATTCTTTGTTCTCTAACGACCATCTGCATCGTTAAACGACCCATGTTCACCGGCTGGTCGCTTGGCGCGAACCGACCATATATATAGAACTCCACCTGTAGACAGAGGCAGTTCAGTCCTCTTGTCATACAGTTCACATCCTTTGAGTGACACTCGTCACCTGTTACTTATACCTAATTTATTTGTGTTGTTCCTGTCACCACCAATGTGGTATATCTATGCGAGTACCTATTTATGTCTCTATTTATGTCCATCAGTATTTGCTTAGTTACATTTAAGTAATTCAGTGTTTCACGTTAGTTAATTTCAGTGTTTGGTTTTATATGTTTATGCAGTGTTAACGTAATCCAATGCTTTATTTCTATTCTTTTGATGTTTCGATGTTTAGTATCATTTGTGTCTTAACAGTTTCGATGGCGAATCAATTTGTTGTGACAGCCTACGAGGCTCTTTATTGTGTTAATATTTAATTAATTAAATTCTGAAAGGTTTACTTTATTTTTATTCCCTTTTTAATTTACTTCACTTTTTTTGTTTGGTTACGCCTAGAACCTGGATATTTAAGTAAATTAAGAGACGGCGTAACATGTACGGTAACATGGTGAAGGTAATGCAGACTTGTACGGTAACATGGTGTAGGTAGTGTAAGAGAAGATGGTTGAGAGAATTAGTAGGGCAGGAGACGTTAAGTAACTTATGGCCTGCTTGTGAGTACTGTACTGTAGTGAACTGTTGGACCACCTTTCCCTAAGAGATGTGTGTGTGTGCGTGAGAGTATAAACAACAGCTGGTAAAAAATTTAAAACAGTTACATAATTACCGCCGCCAGAGGTACAGGTGTCATAGTTTTAATTAGTGCGTAATGGTGATATACGAACACATGTGTAAAGCCTTGGTGGGAACGCCGTCACACGTGTTGCATCAAGAAATTAATTACATTATCAAAATACTTAAATGTAACAGAGACATAAAGCTCCACCACCTGTACACCACCACAGGGGGACATATGCACGAAGAAACAAACTAATTTAGAGATAATTAAGGACTACTTTGCATACCGCTAGCTGGGATCGTCACTCCCCAACGCTCCGCCTCCATCATAAACCCCCTTTATCCCTCCTCCCACCAGCTCATAAGCACCATACCACCATCATTTATCATACCGATATTAACTTACCCTGCAGTACCTCTTCATACTATGAGCTCCACCCAGTTATTAAAATTAATGGTGGTCTAAAATGAAGCCCTGAGGTTCGTCACAGGTGAAAGATACCCCTTCACCAGAACCACAGCCGAGATACATAGAGACCTACAGTAAGAATAAAACCCATCAACCAGCAGCTGCACACCCTGGCCAGCAGAGTCTGGCAAAAGATAGAACTATCAGAGCAAGAACTACTTCAAAGACTCCCACCAGACAACGACAACAACCATACATGGTTCCCAAAAAATTACCAAATCTCAAAAGGTCTGTTACCACCCCTGATCTACACGGCCAGGCAATAGTCAACCTCCCTAGGGTCGGCAGAATACGAAATAAGGCCCTCAAAATACCCATGTATGGGATAGGATGTCTAGTGCCTGTACCGACGGACAATAACTAACCCATGACACAACCCTAACACACTATTAGCTTAGCTAACCTGCAGCAGAGCGGTCAGCCCGCCCTCTCTTACCTCCTCCTAAATTTCTTCAATTTCCGAACTATAACTTCCTTCCTCCACCCCGACTCTTCTTTCTCTAAAAAAATAAATAAAAAATGAATAAAATAAAATAAAATAGTAATAAATAATTAAATCCACCCCCACCCGTCCCCCACCCCCCCTTGAAGCACTCTACCACTATTGCCTCACCACAAAAACCACACCAAATTACCCTCATTTGTTTATGTCATAACAACCATTAGCGACAGTATCAGGTGGTTGGCTTGTTACTGCGGGACAGGGTAGGCTTATCGGGTTGTGTGTATTACTACTACTACTAGTAATAGTAATAGTAATAGTAATAGTAATAATAATAATAATAATAATAATAAGTAACGGTTTATTGAAAGAACATGGCAGCCAAAACGCTTACAAAATACAATGAATAGAGATGATGAAAGTTACTTAATGATTATAATTATCACCATTCTCTCTCCACAATAAATCAGTGACTACAGGTGCATATGTGTCGAGGTTTTCAATTGATCAATATGGCCACTAGATATATGACTAGACTGCACAACAGTTTCAAGCAACAAATAGGTACTTGCCTCTCCACATCCGGTTTCCTGGACAAAGGTTAGACTTAAGGGAACTTAAATTTAAACCTGCCAATGGCTTAAGTATTGCCTTTCTTCCTGTTGCACCCTATATATTTGCTGCATGCACAATAAAATCCTCTCTTTTCTCTGCTTTTCATCCTTTGGAAATCGATGAAATCTCAAACTCTTATCATGTAGTCTGTAATTTGATATGTATCCAAATACTGAGCATTTATCAGGCATTGTCCTAGACCTTCACACCATGACAGCCAGCTGGTAACTGAGGTCCCATCCCGGTGGGAAGACAGGTGGGGTGGAAGAAAAGGTGTGGAGGCAGGTGGGAAGACAGGTGGGGTGGAGGCCAGGTGTGGAGGCCAGGTTTGGAGGCCAATTGTGGAGGCCAGGTGGGTAAATACAGTAGTTATAGGTAGGAGTTTATAGATGAAATTCCTGGTATATAATTTCGGCTTGGTCCACTGTCGACCTACGCTGTACGGCAAATAGTTATCTGCTTAGAGTATAGCGTGGGCGGTGGTGTGTGTCAGGCTGTGGTGTGTGTCAGGCTGTGGTGTGTGTCAGGCTGTGGTGTGGGGTCAGGCTGTGGTGTGTCCAGGCTGTCAGTGTGTGTGTGAGAGAACAGTGTGGGGTCACGCACTTTGAGGTCACGCTGTGGTGTGGGGTCAGGCACAATGATGTGGGATCTAGGCTGTGGTGCAGGGGTAGAAGCTGTGTGGTGTGGGGTCAGGCTGTGGTGTGGGGTCAGGCTGTGGTGTGGGGTCAGGCTGTGGTGTGGGGTCAGAGCTGTGGTGTGGGGTCAGGAAGGCTGTGGTGTGGGGTCAGGCTGTGGTGTGGGGTCAGGCTGTGGGTGTGGGGTCAGGCTGTGGTGTGGGGTCAGGCTGTGTGTGGTGTGGGGGTCAGGCTGTGAGGTGTGGGGTCAGGCTGGTGTGCTGGGGATGGGCTGTGTGGTGTGTGCACATAGTCTGGGGTCAGACTTTGTAGTGTGGGGTTCAGACTTTGTGGTGTGGGGTCAGACTGTGCTGCAAGATGGGCACAATGGTGTGTGTCAGGCTGTGGTGTGGGGTGGGCTGTGGTGTGAAGTTCAGGGCTGTGCAGTGTGGGGGTCAGGCTGCATGGGGTGGGAGTCAGGCCAATGGGGTGGGGTCAGGGCTGTGGGGTGGGATCGGGGCTGTGAGGTCAGGCTGTGGTGTGGGTCAGGCTGTGGTGTGTGTGTGTCAGACTGTAGTGTGGGTCAGGCATGAAGTGTGAAAGCCAGGCTGGCATGCAAGTGTGAGTCAGGCTACATGGTCTTGAATGGCTGCAGTGTGGGGTTCATGGTGTGGTCAAGCCTGGTGTGTACAGGCTGGTGTGGTGTGTGACTGGGTGTGGGTCAGGCTGTGGTGTGGGGTCAGGCTGTGGTGTGGGTCAGGCTGTGGTGGTCAGGCTGTGGTGTAAGGTCAGGCTGTGGTGTGGGGAGGTCAGGCTGTGGTGTGTGGGTCAGGCTGTGGTGTGGGGGTCAGGCTGTGGTGTGGGGTCAGGCTGTGGTGTGGGGTGTTACGACCGTGTTGTATTTTTCTATTATTTTTTATATCGTGCTTCCATGTTGTTCCATAATATTCCTGTAATGAGGTGTTATATTCACTATTATATATTCTAGTCACCTTACCCTGTGCTGTTAAGGTTTTAACTGTTATTATTTGTTCAAGCCCATCTTATTTCTTCATTTAGTATTGTAACAAGCATTCTTTGTTTCTCTAACAACCATCTGCATCGTTAAACGACCCATGTTTCACCGGCGTGTCGCACTGGAGGGAGCCGACCCTATATATAGTACCCCACCAGCAGACGGAGTTCAGTCCAGTCCTCTTGTCATTCAGTTCACGTTCTTTTGAGTGACACCCGTCACCTGTTACTTGTACTTATTTTATTTGTGTGCTGTTCCTGTCGCCACCAATGTGGTATATCTATGTGAGTACCTATTCATGTCTCTATTGTGTCCATCAGTGCTTGCTTAGTTACATTTAAGTAATTCAGTGTTGTTTCACGATAGTTAATTTCAGTGTTAGTTATTTTATATGTTTATGCAGTGTTAACGTAATCCAGTGTTTTATTTTTATTCTATATATTTAAGCAGTTCTTTTGATGTTTCGATGTTTTAGTATCATTTGTGTATAAAAAGTTTCGATAGTGAATCAATTTGTTGTGACAGTCTACGAGGCTCTTTATTGTGTTAGTATTTAATTAAATTAAATTCTTAAAGGTTTACTTTATTTATTTTTATTCCCTTTTGATTTATTTCACTTTTTTTTGTTTGGTTACGCCTAGAACCTGGATATTAAAGTAAATTAAGAGACGGCATAACAAGGGTCAGGCTGTGGTGTAGGGTTAGGCTGTGGTGTAGGGTCAGGCTGTGGTGTGGGTCAGGCTGTGGGTCAAGCTATAGCATATTTTCATGGCGTGTTTTAGGCAGTACATAATTTTCCACATAGCTGTTACTCATACTATCTGCTTGAGAAAAACATAAGTTTGACTCAAGAACGAAGAGTCATTTCGGAGGGAGGATTGTAATCATAGCAAGAGTTCGTGTCTACAATGAACAAAACGTCTCCATCCTCCAAGAACTGGCCTGTGATTAACCGGGTCCGTGCCGCAAGGTAAGTATCTGTTGCAGCAGGTTGAGGCTGAAGGAGGATTATTTTGATAGCCCCCCAAACCCTATTCAATATAACCTTGAACGTCATTCTGCTTGAGGGAGCAGCTCAGTAAATTATGGCTTAAGGTTCGCGCCTGTGAGGGAGTAGAGGGGTGGGGGGGGGGATAGTACTGTCACCGAGGAAGATCTTTATCTTCCCCTGAGGTTCTGTGCGGCTAACAGTCCAGGACCAACCTGTTGAAGCTACTACGTCTTGAACGTATTCGCACACTTTGTCCAACTTGTCCCTATCCCATCCTCAGTTCGTTCCGACCTACAGTACATTATTTACGAGTTATCCATGTAAAGTTATGGAACTAAGGTGAAAATATAAGCGTTTTTTCCTAGATGTCAAACACACATTAATTGATGGACGGTGTGGCTTCCACCCGGGCAGGAGCACACTAGATTATTTAATAAGATGGTGACATGATATTCAACAAGCATCTAAGGTCAAGCATATTCTAAGTTAAGTCTTTTTAAACGCTCAAAATATCTATGGCGTGACTTGGCGAACTGGAGTGGTCACGTAACTCCCCGTCTGATGTTTAAGAAGATATTTTGTTTGTTCAACACGTCTCACTCACTGACAGGCAATTCACTGTCAAAATTTCCAAAAGTACTGTTAAGTGTAGCACATAAGTCCAAGAAAATAGGGGACCCCAGGGCAGCGTTCTAGGTCCTTTGTTACGGGGACTTAGCATATCACTGTTAGCTGACGACTGTTTTGAGGCACTGCAGTCCCAACTCACATCAATTGACTGATAGACTGGACGTATTTCCAGTAAAGTCTACTGGAAACAAAATTAAGGATTTTTTTTCGTAGACTCTGGTAACAGATGGATTGTACACAATTTGGAAATGCTGATTACAAATCTGCTTGTTACCAAACTTTATTTTCAAGTTTTAACTTCCAAAACTAAAATAAATATTCCCATTAAAACTCCGATTTGGAATGTATTTTGAACTGTTTGTAACCTTGTCTCTATTTGAATACAGCATACTCATATTAAGTAAAATAGCCACAGCAGTTGATTCTACTAAGAAATGCCTCAAACAACCCATTTTCCTGAAAATGCGTCTAGTCTATGAGCTGGCTCAAAAAATCCTTGGCGCCTCTCAGCGGTAGAGCTTAGGTGAGGGGGTTAGGTTCTCAGCGAAAAAGACAATATTGGACCCATATTTACTATCAATAGAATTCCACGAATGATCACTTCTTCAGATTTCAAAATTAAGATGGATATTTGTTATTTGCAAAACCTCCACTACAAATAATACTGGGAAATATATCTCATAGATCATCTGGAGAGTCGATAGAAAGTCTTCATTAATGGTGTATAATTCACAAACACAGCTGTATGTACCTGAGAGCTATACACTCATTCAGGAACTGAGTGACTGAAAATAAATGTCTTCGTATCAGTGTTGGAAGAGACAAGTATACAAGAATCTCGAGACTAGAAGTGGACCTCGAATTGAGCCTCTGTGGTTCACTGTGTACAGGAAGGAAGGAAGGAAGAGATTTATACGGTTGAGAAGGAATGATTCACTTGTATGACTCACCTGTGGTAATATATTAGAACGTTAAGGAGAGACGATTTTAAGTATAATTCCTACCAACAGAATTCAGGTTAGGCTAGGTTAGGTTAGGTAAGGCTAGGCTAGGCTAGGCTAGGCTAGGCTAGGCTAGGCTGACAGACTATTAGTTTCTTGTTTACGTTATATTCATCATTCCTCCACACAACTTACCCTTCATACTCAATCTCTCTCATGTATAATTAAATATACTCACCTGCCAATCTACCACGACAAGAAATCTTTATTATTTAGTTTTTTATTTAGTTAAAGAAAAGGTTGTTCTGTGTGGCCAGCTCATCTCCCCCGTGTGAGGCAAGGTAATACCCCCGACAGACAGGTACAGCTACGCCGACTAAATCAAGACAGCAAACAGGATTTCCATGCCCGTAATGACCCAGGTTGTGAGGGACATTAACCCCAGGAAATATGAAGTCATAATGCTGATAAAAATAGCACAAGAGTAATACAGTGATGCGGTTTTCTTGTGTTGTTGTTGATTTCACCGAAGGATTAAACATTTTACGCTAACCTAACCTAACCTAACCTAACCTAACCTAACCTAACCTAACCTGACCTGATCTGACCTAACCTTAATAACTAAAACATTTAAATCGACAAAATGGAATGCGGTTTTATTTTTTGTTTTACATCCACTGGTAAAAAAAAGTGCTACATTTATGATTGACAAAAAGATACACCTTCCCACTGTGTAGTAGTAGGCTTGGGGATTACTGGCCACTTCGCCTTTAAGTTATTTCGGCCGGAGCTGATGTCTTCTTTCTTCTTCTTGAGGTTTCTTCTTCTATTCTTGGTCTTCTTTCTTGCCACATTAAGCCATTACTAGCTCTAGGTTATATCCTCAGGGTCGCACAGAGTAGACCAATGTGACGGGGAAAACGAATTACTAAGAAGTACTGTTATGGTTAGGTCAGGTCAGGTCAGGTCAGGTCAGGTCAGGTCAGGTCAGGTTAGGTTAGGTTAGGTTAGGTTAGAGTTTTAACATAAATCAACAACAAATTAACTGTCTGTTATTTCATCATCCCTTGCGAGGAACATCAATCAGGCTCTCAAGTTTTTAATAAGAATTTAGACATAGAGAAGACTTGGTAGGTGGTCATGACTCCCTCCTATACCCCGCCCCCCAACCCTCCCAACCCTCCTACACATCTAGCTTCATGACAACCTAACCTGTTCCTTGTCAAACCAGTCTTTCCTACTTTCAAATAAAAATACCTCAATGACCTGTACCGGCATTCGTTGAGATACGGTCAGGCAATTTCACTCCTTGTTGAATATTTTTTCTTCGTTATACCAGGCGTTGAATTTTTTAGGGTAGTTTCTCCAACTCTCTCCTTCCTTATATTACCTGATGATTAAGCACCCTAGAGCTACGTGGGGGGGGGGGTTAGGTTAGGTTAGGTTAGGTTAGGTGGGGTTGGTTAGCGCTAGGTGGTTAATCATCAGGTGAAATAACCTAGGGGGGGGATTCACGTTACCCATAAAATCGTATATTTTCCTAAACTCTTTTAATAAAAAAAATTGATAAAAGATATCAGACGAGTGAATCTTCAGTTAGAGAGAGAGAGAGAGAGAGAGAGAGAGAGAGTGTCACAATAATTACACCTTCTCGTAACAACAGAACAAGCAGGTCACTATCCATGTGTTTACAATAGATTACACTAATGAACACATCAACAGTCACCGGGAATTACCTAAGAGAACAATGAATTACCTAAAGGAAGCATTAGACGCTTGATACTATTAATTAAAGACAGAAATTCTCATTGTTAACGCACAGTCTTCTACCTGGGAAAGCCAACCAGTTGAAGTGAGCGGTTTAGTCTAAGTGAGATTTTTCGTGAAGGAGGGTGAGGCAATGTGAGGGCAGGTGAGGGCTTTTACCTGCCTGGTACAGTTGGAATAACCACCGAGCACCCAGGTCAACTGTTATGTTGGGCCATACCGACTCCCTCCCCTGAACACCTCTTCCCCACCGGAATATCAACAAGTTCTCGCCAGAACATAAGAACATAAGAATGGAGGCAACTGCAGCAGATCTATAAATATTGACGATGGAGGCGTCTTTTAGAGCTTGAGGGATTTCCTCCTTTTCCCATATATTCTCCAGGAGAGAGTGGAGACGGCTGGTAAGCAGAGGTCCTCCTGCTTTATACACCTTGGCTGGGATTCCATCAGGCCCTGAGGCTTTGTTATTTTTAATCTGTTTGATGGCAGTAGCTACCTCATCCAGGGATGGAGGATAGCTGAGGTGGATCACCTCTGGATGCTGAAGGACCTGCTGGGTAGTCAGGACATCCACATTGGTGTTTCGGTTGAACAGTGAATGGTAGTGCTCTTTCCAGTGTTGAAGGAGGCCTTCACCGTCTTTAATTAGGGAGTTACCATCGGATGGGCGGAGGGGGGCTGCGCCACGAGTGATTGGTCCAAAAAATGTTTTAGTGGAATTGATAAATTCGTTTATGTTGTGCTGATCAGCAATTTTTTGTGTTTCACATGCTTTATTTTTAAACCAATCGTTCTTTAGATTGCAAAGTTCTCGCTGGGCCGCCACTTTCTTCTTGCGGAAGGTATCAGCTTTGGTCTGAGACTGAGGGTTGTTCTGCCAGTCATTTAAAGCAGCATATTTATCATTGACGAGTACATCAATTGCTGGGTCATTTTCATCAAATCAGTTCTGGTGTATTATTTCGATCTGTCCGAGGGTCTCTGCAGGTGTTTCTTATGAAATTGTCGAGAATATCCCATTCGGCACTGGGATTTGGGTTGTTTGTTGTCGGGTTGTTTATCAGCCCAAGTTCAATCTGCACTCTGAAAGCATATACTACCGCTGGATCCTCCAGACGCTTAGTGTTAAAACCTCTTCTGGAGGCTTGCTGCCTTCGCCGTTTTGGGATGACGTGAAATGAGAGCTTGGCTCTGACGAGCCGATGATCAGTGTTGCAGTGGTCTGAGCCACGCATGGCTCGGGTGATGAGGACATCTTGGCGATCTGTTTCTCTGACAATTATGTAGTCAATGAGATGCCAGTGTTTGGATCGTGGGTGTTGCCAAGAACCCCTGAACTTGTCGGCCTGCCTAAACAAAGTATTGGTGATAGTGAGGTTGTGAGCAGCACACTTACTGAGGAGGAGTAGGTCGTTGGGATTACACTTGCCTAGTCCATTTTTCCCTATGGTTCCCTGCCAAATGACAGCATCTCTGCCAACTCTGGCATTGAAGTCACTAAGGAGCACAACCTTGTCTTCTCTGGGGATAGAGGTTAGCACTCTGTCAAGGTCGGCGTCATGAGGCGCTCGTTGATTCCAATAGGCATTTAAGTTAGCCTGTGTAGGATGCGTTAATGAATGGCAAAGCCAACTCCATAAATGTGGTTTCTCTCAGCAGCAGGCTTACCCTTCCAGAATAAGGTATGGCCAGACCCCCGTTCTGTAAGTCGACCCTCGTCTGGGAGCCAGGATTCACTAATGGCTGCTGTGTCGATGTTATACCTAGCCAGCTCTTTTGCCACAAGGGCAGTTCTTCTTTCAGGACACTTATTTGTGCCAGTATCCAGAAGGGTCCTGACATTCCATGCAGCGACCATAAGAGGTTGTATTGTTTGTTTTTGTTTTGATCTGTGATTATGATTTCGACCACATTAGGATGACCTTACTGGGTGAGGTTTCTCAGTCAGGTTGGTTCTTTAGGCAAGCTATGTTTAGGGCACAAAAAAAAAATACAAACATACATAAATTCATAGTGGTAATGTTACCTACAGTCTGGCTCGCGACTGTAACACCTAAACCCAAC